>NC_034187.2:16795879-17113379 GCF_002021735.2 Oncorhynchus kisutch
CTGTCCTCTCTCCTCTGTTCTCTCTCCCCTGCCCTCCCCTCCTCTGTTCTCTCTCCTCTGTTCTCTCTCCTGTGCCCTCCTCTTCTGTGCTCTCCCCTCTTCTCCTCTCCTGTGCCCTGCCCTCCTCTCCTCTGCCCTCCCCTCCTCTCCCCTCCCCTCCCCTCCCCTCCCCTCCCCTCCCCTCCCCTCCCCTCCCCTCCCCTCCCCTCCCCTCCTCTCCTGTGCCCTCCCCTCCTCTCCTCTCCTCTCCTCTGCCCTCCTCTCCTCTGCCCTCCCCTCCTCTCCTCTGCCCTCCCCTCCTCTCCTCTCCTGTGCCCTCCCCTCCTCTCCTCTGCCCTCCTCTCCTCTGCCCTCCCCTCCTCTCCTCTCCTGTGCCCTCCCCTCCTCTGCCCTCCCCTCCTCTCCTGTGCCCTCTCCTCCTCTGCCCTCCTCTCTCCTCCTCTGCCCTCCTCTCCTCTGCCCTCCCCTCCTCTCCTCTGCCCTCCCCTCCTCTCCTCTCCTCTCCTGTGCCCTCCTCTCCTGTGCCCTCCCCTCTTCTCCTCTCCTGTGCCCTGCCCTCCTCTCCTCTGCCCTCCCCTCCTCTCCTCTCCTCTCCTCTGCCCTCCCCTCCCCTCCTCTCCTCTCCTGTGCCCTCCCCTCCTCTCCTCTCCTCTCCTCTGCCCTCCTCTCCTCTGCCCTCCCCTCCTCTCCTCTGCCCTCCCCTCCTCTCCTCTCCTGTGCCCTCCCCTCCTCTCCTCTGCCCTCCTCTCCTCTGCCCTCCCCTCCTCTCCTCTCCTGTGCCCTCCCCTCCTCTGCCCTCCCCTCCTCTCCTGTGCCCTCCCCTCCTCTCCTCTCCTCTCCTCTCCTGTGCTCTGCCCTCCTCTCCTCTCCTCTCCTCTGCTCTCCTCTCCTCTCCTCTCCTCTCCTCTCCTCTCCTCTCCTCTCCTCTCCTCTCCTCTCCTCTCCTCTCCTCTCCTCTCCTCTCCTCTCCTCTCCTCTCCTCTCCTCTCCTCTCCTCTCCTCTCCTCTCCTCTCCTCTCCTCTCCTCTCCTCTCCTCTCTTCTCTTCTCTTCTCCTCTCCTCTGCCCTCTCCTCTCTTCTGCCCTCCCCTCCCCTCCTCTCCTCTCCCCTCCTCTGCCCTCCTCTCCTCTCCTCTCCTCTCCTCTCCTCTCCTCTCCTCTCCTCTCCTCTCCTCTCCTCTCCTCTCCTCTCCTCTCCTCTCCTCTCCTCTCCTCTCCTCTCCTCTCCTCTCCTCTCCTCTCCTCTCCTCTCCTCTCCTCTCCTCTCCTCTGCCCTCCTCTCCTCTGCCCTCCCCTCCTCTCCTCTCCTGTGCTCTGCCCTTGTTTGTCACAGTCATCGGACCTTCGGACCAAGTATGTTTGCATTTAATTAAACAAAGCACACAAACTTTACATCACTCCCATACCTGTCAATAGCACATCTGAATTGATTACCCTCAGCTCTGAAACAGAAGAGGAAGCATAAAACAGGAACTTCACCTTCCCCCCTCTGAAACTCATTAAGGGGACGACAGGCCAGAATGAGTCATAAGATTTTAAAGCTACAGTATGTACACTCCTAGCTGGAATGGAGGCAGAGGCCTCGGGTCATTAATCTATACTGAACAAAAATAGAGATGCAACATGCAACAATTTCAGCGATATTACTGAGTTACAGTTCATATAAGGAAATCAGTCAATTTAAATTAATTCCTTAGGGCCTAATCTATGGGTTTCACATGGTAGTCAGAGTTAGCATCAATGTTTTGGTTTCCTCTCCTCCCCTATAGATAACGGGTTTCGTTAGCCCTATACTCAAGCGAAGAATACCCCACCCTACCAAGCTCTATTGAAAATATAACCACACTACGGTTTACCTCAATCTCTCTCTTTTTGAGAGCAGCACTCTGTCCCTCTCACATCTCATTGGAAAACACCTGTCTGCTTTTACCTTGAGCTCCACTCTGTCAGTTTGATGTTCTCAGTAATTCAGTCATTCCCGTCAGTAATGTACAGTAATATATTCCACTGACATTCTGCCGCATTATTGCCTCCAGATATTGTCTCATGTAGTGACATAGCATTTGAATATTAAACGTGTCTCTTTGCCACGGGGTGTTGATACAGAATAACGTTGCCTACTGTCAGGTAAACTGCAGGCATGCTTTCATTGCTTAAGGTCAAGTTTCTGTCGGTTTATGATAGAAGTGTGGCCAGCGGCACTCTCGCTGCAGAGTAAAAACCAGAGAATAGAGGAGACCTGTTGGTTGGAAGCCTGTTCAGTGCATCATCCGTGTACTGCACCTTTCATTTACAAGACCTACGACAGTATCCTTGCACTGTTTCCCATCCTTCTTTCGTCTACAGCTTGTTGTTTTCAGAAATTGAGATATGCCTCTTTGCTGTTCTGTCAACCACCTTTGACAGTACTGATGGCCAGTATGTCAAAATATTTTCCTCCCACCAAATTCAAAGCCAAAGGACCATATCAATGTGTCAATCAAATACAATGAAAACAGCTGTTTTAGAGTGGCTTGTTACAAGTCACTGTTGTTAGCTGACACATCCTGTAGCTCCCGGTATGTTGCTGTGGATGTGTTGACATCCATAGTTTTACTATGTACCTTTTTCACTCCCTATAAATATGTTGTATCTCTGCAATGAGGGTGTATTGTGATGCAAGGCTAAATACAGTTAAGTATAATCTCATTTAATCTCATGGTATCTCTCCCTACAGCATGCAACCCCCCCCCCCCCCTCAATAACTCCTGCTGCAACCCAGCCCCACCCTCTGAACATTTTACAGGCAAGGTGGACATGTTGAGGATTGCTATGATTCCATCTGGAGGTCTATGTCATATACCCTTATAAAAGAATGTATCATGAAGGAGAGGCAATGCATGTTTGAATTTCAACATGTAGAAAGGGAAGACGAAGAAAGGATGCTGTTGTCTCTTTTGGATGACAAGTCACCTGGTACAGATAATCTTGACACCAAATTTCTTAGAGTTACAGCTAACTAAATATCTATCACAATCTCTCATAATTGTAATAAGTGCTTGATGTACAGTGTTTTGCAAAATTATTCATCCCCCGTGTCATTTTTCCTATTTTGTTGCATTACAACCTGTAATTCGAATGTATTTTTATTTGGATTTCATGTAATGGGCATACACAAAAAAGTTGGTGAAGTTAAATGAAAAAAAAAACACAAAAGTGGTGCGTGCATATGTATTCACCCCCTTTGCTATGAAACCCCTAAATAAGATCTGGTGCAACCAATTACCTTCATAAGTCACATAATTAGTTAAATAAAGTCCACCTGTGTGCAATCTACAGTGCCTTGCGAAAGTATTCGGCCCCCTTGAACTTTGCGACCTTTTGCCACATTTCAGGCTTCAAACATAAAGATATAAAACTGTATTTTTTTGTGAAGAATCAACAACAAGTGGGACACAATCATGAAGTGGAACAACATTTATTGGATATTTCAAACTTTTTTAACAAATCAAAAACTGAAAAATTGGGCGTGCAAAATTATTCAGCCCCTTTACTTTCAGTGCAGCAAACTCTCTCCAGAAGTTCAGTGAGGATCTCTGAATGATCCAATGTTGACCTAAATGACTAATGATGATAAATACAATCCACCTGTGTGTAGTCAAGTCTACTTTCGCAAGGCACTGTAAGTGTCACATGATATCAGTATATTTACACCTGTTCTGAAAGGCCCCGGAGTCTGCAACACCACAGAGCAAGGGACACCACCAAGCAAGCGGCACCATGAAGACCAAGGAGCTCTCCAAACAGGTCAGGGACAAAGTTGTGGAGATGTACAGATCAGGGTTGGGTTATAAAAAAATATCTGAAACTTTGAACATCCCACGGAGCACCATTAAATCCATTAGAAAAAAATGGAAAGAATATGGCACCACAACACACCTGCCAAGTGAGGGCCGCAAACCAAAACTCAGACCAGACAAAGAGGGCATTAATCAGAGGCAACAAAGAGACCAAAGATAACCCTGAAGGTTCTGCAAAGATCCACAGCGGAGATTTGAGTATCTGTCCATAGGACCACTTTAAGCCGTACACTCCACAGAGCTGGGCTTTACGGAAGAGTGGCCAGAAAAAAGCAATTGCTTAAAGAAAAAAATAATCAAACACGTTTGGTGTTTGCCAAAAGGCATGAGGGAGACTGCCCAAACATATGGAAGAAGGTACTCTGGTCAGATGAGACTAAAATTTAGCTTTTTGGCCATCAAGGAAAATGCTATGTCTGGCGCAAACCCAACACCTCATCACCCCGGGAACACTATCCCCATAGTGAAGCATGGTGGTGGCAGCATCATGCTGTGTAGATGTTTTTCATTGGCAGGGACTTTGGAAACTGGTCAGAATTGAAGGAATACAGGGAAATTCTTGAGGGAAACTTGTTTGTCTTCCAGAGATTTGAGACTGGGACAGAGGTTCACCTTCCAGCAGGACAATGACCCTAAGCATACTGCTAAAGCAGCACTCAAGTGGTTTAAGGGAACATTTAAATGTATTGGAATGGCCTAGTCAAAGCCCAGACCTCAATCCAATTGAGAATCCGTGGTACGACTTAAAGATTGCTGTACACCAGTGGAACCCATCCAACTTGAAGGAGCTGGAGCAGTTTTCCCTTGAAGAATGGGCAAAAAACCCAGTGGCTAGATGTGCCAAGCTTATAGAGACAAACCCCAATAGACTATAACTGTAATTGCTGCAAAAGGTGCATCTACAACGTATTGACTTTGAGGGGTGAATAGTTATGCACGCTCAAGTTTTCAGTGTTTTTGTCTTATTTCTTGTTTGTTTCACAATAAAAAATGTTTTGCATCTTCAAAGTGTTAGGCATGTTGTGTAAATCAAATGATACACACACCCCCAAAAAATCTATTTTCATTCCAGGTTGTAAGGCAACAAAATAGGAAAAATGCCAAGCGGGGTGACTACTTTTGCAAGCCAGTGTATGGAGTGTGCCCAGAAGTCAGGAAAGAGTCAAAGGTTATTCCACTACCTACCTTAGATAAATCTGCATTCACTAGTCCTAATAGTTGTCCTATAAGCTTGCTGCCTGTGTTACGTAAATGATATCTGTGCAAATCAAGGATTATTTCTCATGTAATGGTCTGATAACGGGTTTCCAGCATGTATACAAAGAAGGACATTCTACAAGGACGGCCTAAGCACAAATAACAGATTATTGGTGAAAGAATATGGATGATAGGAAGTTAGTAGATTTCAGTGCTGCTTTTGATGTAATTTATCATGAACTGTTACTAGGTAAACTCAAATGTTATAGTTTTAAGTCTGCAGCTCTATTGTGGATGGAAAGCTATTTATTCAGGAGAAGGCAAAAAGTGTTCTTTAATGGTAGCTTTTCAAACAGTAAAGAACACTGTGGTGTTCCTCAAGGAAGCTGCCTAGGCCCACTTCTCTACTCTTTCTTTGCTGATGATTTTGTAGCCGGGAGTCCCATAGGACGGCGCACAATTCGTCCGGGTTAGGGGAGGGTTTGGCCGGTGGGGCTTTACTTGGCTCATTTCACTGTGGCGGGCCTGGTGCCTGCAGTCTGACCCCGGTCGCCAGTTGAACAGTGTTTCCTCTGACACATTGGTGCGGCTGGCTTCCGGGTTAAGCTGGTGTGTGTTAAGAAGCGAGGTTTGGGCGGGTCAGTATTGTCCAGTATTGAACAATGCAAGAGTGGTAATGTATGCTGATGACTATACAATGTATAGCGCAGGATCAGAATGTAATGAGCTAACAGATGTACTGAGTTTTGATCTAAGAATTGTGTCTGAAGGGCTTGATATGAGCAAATTGGTGTTGAACATTTCTAAAATGAAATGTATTGTATTTGGTTCACGATATATGCTTGCTGATGATCTCCAATTGAATTTGTCGATGAATAGAAGGCATGTAGAGCAAGTGAAAAAAACAACAACTAGGTGTCATATTGGACGCAGCTTTATCATGGTCAGAACACATAGATAAAATTGTTATTAAGATGGGTAAGGGAATTGCTGTTACAAGAAAATGTTCAGAGTATGTAAGATCTAGCACTCTGAATCAGGTATTCAGTCCCTGGTCTTATCACACTTAGGACCAGGGATTGACCATATAACTGGACAGTACTCTATCACACTTATAGTACTGTCCAGTTATATGGTCAATCCCTGGTCCTATCACACTTAGAGTACTGTCCAGTTATATGGACATCTGCAGCAAAGATATAAAAAGGCTCCAAATGGCTCAAAACAGGGCTGGTAGATTAGCTCTTCATTGCTCTAAACAGGGCTGGTAGATTAGCTCTTCATTGCTCTAAACAGGGCTGGTAGATTAGCTCTTCATTGCTCTAAACAGGGCTGGTAGATTAGCTCTTCATTGCTCTAAACATTTTTTTTAAATCTACAGTTTTATGTAGAGCCATAGCTGAATGGAACTCTTTACCAATACATATTTCTCAGGCAAAAAGTAAATCCACCTTCAAGAAAAATAAAAGAACATCTAACGCTATAGACCATATGACTGGACAGGAAATAGAAAGAACATCTAATGCTATAGACCATATGACTGGACAGGAAATAGAAAGAACATCTAACGCTATAGACCATATGACTGGACAGGAAATAGAAAGAACATCTAACGCTATAGACCATATGACTGGACAGGAAATAGAAAGAACATCTAATGCTATAGACCATATGACTGGACAGGAAATAGAAAGAACATCTAACGCTATAGACCATATGACTGGACAGGAAATAGAAAGAACATCTAACGCTATAGACCATATGACTGGACAGGAAATAGAAAGAACATCTAATGCTATAGACCATATGACTGGACAGGAAATAGAAAGAACATCTAATGCTATAGACCATATGACTGGACAGGAAATAGAAAGAACATCTAATGCTATAGACCATATGACTGGACAGGAAATAGAAAGAACATCTAACGCTATAGACCATATGACTGGACAGGAAATAGAAAGAACATCTAATGCTATAGACCATATGACTGGACAGGAAATAGAAAGAACATCTAACGCTATAGACCATATGACTGGACAGGAAATAGAAAGAACATCTAACGCTATAGACCATATGACTGGACAGGAAATAGAAAGAACATCTAATGCTATAGAACATATGACTGGACAGGAAATAGAAAGAACATCTAATGCTATAGACCATATGACTGGACAGGAAATAGAAAGAACATCTAACGCTATAGACCATATGACTGGACAGGAAATAGAAAGAACATCTAATGCTATAGACCATATGACTGGACAGGAAATAGAAAGAACATCTAATGCTATAGACCATATGACTGGACAGGAAATAGAAAGAACATCTAATGCTATAGACCATATGACTGGACAGGAAATAGAAAGAACATCTAATGCTATAGACCATATGACTGGACAGGAAATAGAAAGAACATCTAATGCTATAGACCATATAGCATAGGACAGGAAATAGAAAGAACATCTAATGCTATAGACCATATGACTGGACAGGAAATAGAAAGAACATCTAATGCTATGGACCATATTACTGGACAGGAAATAGAAAGAACATCTAATGCTATAGACCATATGACTGGACAGGAAATAGAAAGAGCATCTAATGCTATGGACCATATTACTGGACAGGAAATAGAAAGCATCAACTGAATGTTAAATGTGTTTCCTGTCATGTATTTTAAATTGTCTGTATTGTCTACTTGTTAAATGTTTGTAAAGTCTTCCTTTGTAATGTCTTATTAATTGGTGTTGGACCCCAGGAAGATTAGCTAACATTACAGCATTAGCTAATGGGGATCCTAATAAAAATGTACAAATTCTCTTGGCCTGTGCTGGTGGTCTCCATGCTGATAGACAATTGGTTACTGGTTGTCTGTGAGTCCTTCTCTCCCCAGTCCCAGCCTGGTTTTTGCTGCTCCTGCTCCCTCCCAGTCACATTGGGCCTACCCGCTCCCCGCTAAACAAACAGTCGCCCGCTCATCTATTTGCCTGGCGAATTAACAGGGGGGTTGGGGGGGGGGGGGGTGTGACAGCTCTCAGGGCTGGGAAGGCCCCACACCCCACAGATTGGGAGGGAGAAAAGAGGGCATTCTAGTTGGTATTGTGTTTAAACCATCCTCACTGGAGGGCCTCCATTTTACTTGGGAGATAACAGCTTCTTCTCCAAATCAAATGTTATTTGTCATATGCGTTGTAGACTAACAGTGACATGCTTACTTACAGGTCTTTTTCCAACAATGCAGAGTTAAAGATAAAATAGAGATAGTGACACACACTTTGTTCCAACAGTAAAAACGAATGCACAACCCAATTCCCCCATGAACGTGACATTTTCACTCTTGGAATCGTTTGGGCCAATACTGCAGCTTGCAAGTGCTTCCCATGCATTGCATATATGCACTGAAGTCCATAGTACGGTTGCTGATGATTTGCACTTTTATCAAGTGGCTCCTGGCTCCTAGTGGAGGCCAACAAGACAGAGTTGACAGTTTCAGAGCCTGGTCAGTCAGCATGGTCTGGGATATCCTTCAGTCTGATCCTTTCCCAGAAAGAGGCCTGTCGGGGTTAGATGTGTCAAGGTGTGGAGGGGCGGGGTTAGATGTGTCAAGGTGTGGAGGGGTGGGGTTAGATGTGTGGAGGGGCGGGATTAGATGTGTCAAGGTGTGGAGTGGTGGGCTTAGATGTGTCAAGGTGTGGAGGGGCAGGGTTAGATGTGTTCAAGGTGAGGAGGGGCGGGGTTAGATGTGTTCAAGGTGTGGAGGGGCGGGGTTAGGAATGTCAAGGTGTGGAGGGGCGGGGTTAGATGTGTTCAGGTGTGGAGGGGCGGGGTTAGATGTGTGGAGGGGTGGGGTTAGATGTGTCAATGTGTGGAGGGGTGGGGTTAGATGTGTGGAGGGGCGGGATTAGATGTGTCAAGGTGTGGAGTGGTGGGCTTAGATGTGTCACAGTGTGGAGGGGCGGGGTTAGGTATGTCAAGGTGTGGAGGGGCGGGGTTAGATGTGTTCAGGTGTGGCGGGGTTAGATGTGTGGAGGGGTGGGGTTAGATGTGTGGAGGGGCGGGGTTAGATGTGTTCAGGTGTGGAGGGGCGCGGTTAAATGTGTGGAGGAGCGGGGTTAGATGTGTCCAGGTGTGGAGGGGATAGACTGCAGCCCAGGGCCAGGAGCAGAAATAGCAGCAGTAGTAGGATCTGAAGACAGTCACACCCCACCGTTAGCTGACCTCCAGATGGATGGATGGCCCTGGCCCTGCTGGGACGCATCCCAAATGGCACCCTATTTCCTATTGTGCACTAGGGCTCATGTCAAAATAAGTGCACTATATAGGGATTAGGGTGGCATTTGGGACCCAGTGCTGGTTGTGGTGGTGTGGGAGGCAGTGGGAAGCAGCTCTGACGCAGGCCCCGTCACACAGAAGTGAGAAGAATGCAGGGGGAGCAAAGTTACACCCCCTCTCCCCCCCATCACCCCCCAGAGCACACTGCTTGCCAGAGGAAACAGAGGTAGCCCAGAATCTGGCACCTGGGTGGAGTCTGACGGGCCTGATGGGACCTGACAGGGACTGATGGGACCTGACTGGGGGGTGATGGGACCTGACTGGGGGCTGATGGGACCTGACAGGGATGACTGAGCCTGAAGGGGCTGACAGGGGCTGATGGGGCCTGAGCAGAATGTGCAATGACCTATCTGGAGCTGCCTGCTGAAGCAGACTTGGCCATAGAGGAGACGAGAGGACACAAAGATCCTTTTCATTAGGAGGTGATGGTGGTCTTGGCCCTCTAGTAACGACACACTGCTTACTGGTGGTGTCTGTCTGTCTGTCTGTCTCATCATCATCTGTCAGACCTGATACCCTCCTGTGAACTGAATACAGAGCAGCAGAGTACCTAGCTTCTTCCTCCATACGCTTATTATGATGATTTGGTGTTATGTTACTTTCTTATGATTCATGGTTGTAAATTTTGGAAATTGTATTTTCTGTGTAATTTGCAACTGTATAAAGTATTATGAATGATATATTAGAATATTTTAAATACTTTCTGAGCTCCTCTTTAAAAAATGCATCGCAGTGCTACAGGTATTACTACAGACCCGGGTTCATTCCGGGCTGTGCCACAACCGGCTGTAGCCGGGAGTCCCATAGGACGGTGCACAATTCGTCCGGGTTAGGGGAGGGTTTGGCCGGTGGGGCTTTACTTGGCTCATTTCACTGTGGCGGGCCTGGTGCCTGCAGTCTGACCCCGGTCGCCAGTTGAACAGTGTTTCCTCTGACACATTGGTGCGGCTGGCTTCCGGGTTAAGCTGGTGTGTGTTAAGAAGCGAGGTTTGGGCGGGTCATGTTTCGGAGGACACATGATTCCACCTTTGCCTCTCCCGAGCCCATTGGGGAGTTGCAGCGATGAGACCAGACCGAAAATTGGGTAAAAAATTTTTTTTAAAGAAATGCCATTAAACACTAACAAGTGCATCTAGGCTGTCCATCCAGCACAATGCCCACTCCACTGAAACACTGCTAGATATACTTCACTGCTCTACTGCAGAAAGCATAGGCAGAAAGATTCTGATTCTGGGTTGTTTAGAATGAATTTGAGAAGCTGAGTGTTTACTTGGTCTTATTCCAGCTATAATTGTTGGTTTTGCGACACTGTGAATTCTTAATCAGGCATTATATTTTCTCTGGCTCCTCTCCTGTGTGTGTTTGGGTTTACTGACCACCCTCTGTAAACAGTGTTGTTCCCAATCCCCCACCGCCACACCAGTACACCTTGGACAGACAAGCGCACTACCTGGAACTGTCTTATTGTGCAAACGTGACAGAGTCGTTAATGTTATATTTAAAATACAACAAGGGATTGCCCCATTTACACACAAGGGGGGACAAGGTATTTGTTATTAGTTTGAGAGGGGGAAGAGATTCCTTGCCTTGTGCACTCGTCTACATTTGAACTAGTTAGGTGAGCCATGTTTGTATGTTGATCTGTGACATGGCCTGTATAGTGTGTGTGTGTGTGTGTGTGTGTGTGTGTGTGTGTGTGTGTGTGTGTGTGTGTGTGTGTGTGTGTGTGTGTGTGTGTGTGTGTGTGTGTGTGTGTGTGTGTGTGTGTGTGTGTGTGTGTGTGTGTGTGTGTGTTCACTATGCCGTATATCCAGTCACGGGCTGATGAATACAGCCAGGTTCGTAGTGATGATGAATCACCATGTTGAGGGGAACAGGTGGAGAATAACTTCCAGACAGTACCTGGCTCAGACCACTCCCAGATGCTGCCTGATTACCAGTCAGTCAGTACAAACCCAGGGCAGGCAGACAGACAGACAGACACAGCTTAGACAGCTTCACTCCCAGGCAGGCAGCGTGATTCTCTGGCTGTATCCCAAATTGCACACTAGTCCCACTCCCTTTGTAGTACACTGCTTTTTACCAGGGCCCACAGGGCTCTGGGTAAGGTAGTGCACTAGGGAATAGGGTGCAATTTGGGCCAAAGCCTCTGTCTGGCTGTCTTCAGATCATTACAACTGGACTGCTTAAGGAAAATAATCAATGCAGCATGTTTCAAACGGGAGAAGACAGCACTCCTTCAAAAATATCCAACATGTGTCTTCTGTGTAAAAGTGTTTGTTATTTCTGGTCTGTGTGTAGTGTAACTCATGCACAGTATCAGGAATTCAAGAAAACTTTATCAGCATCCACTACCCACTTATGAGTCAACATTACAATTAAAAGATAACTTTGATATAATGGCCAGCATATGATTAGCTAGTTGTTTAATAATGACAAGACTAAAGATGTATCTTGTGATATGGTTTATCTGAAAAATCGAAGTGAAATGTTTTGCGGGAGAACTGTTGCACAACTACAGGAAACGGTGTTGCCTGCCTATGTGAAGCCTTTCCACTTGTCACATTGTATTATTTCCATATCAGCTATATCACGGTGAGGACAGGATAAGATGTTCGTGGAAAGAGCTTAAATCCTCCCTCTATAACAAAAAGCTTGCTGTATTTCAGGGTTCACTCACGGCTTTCTATTCTAATTTCATTCACAGTGGGAGCTTTTCCCTGTATAAGTGCTCCCAAAGTTTTTCATTTTAAGAAATGTCTTCATTTGAAGAAAACTTCCATTACCTTTGTATTAACCTTTATTTAACTAGGCAAGTTTTTATTTATTTATTTTTATTAACCTTTATTGAACTAGACAAGCCAGTTAAGAACAAATTCTTATTTACAATGACAGCCTACCGGGAAACGGGGGGTTAACTGCCTTGTTCAGGGGCAGAATTACAGATTTTTACCTTGTCAGCTCGGGGATTCAATCCAGCAACCTTTCAGTTACTGGCCCAACGCTTTAACCACTTGGCTACCTACCTGCCGCCCCTCAGTTAGGAACAAATTCTTATTTTACAATGACTGCCTACTCCGGCAAAACACTCCCCTAACCCGGACGATGCTGGGCTAATTGTGCGCCGCCCTATGGGACATTTGGCTTTATTCGATTCCCTCGATTAGTACAATGGAATCATATTATAATCGAAATGTGTTCCTATTTGAAAAGACACAAAAAGACAATTTCCCGACATCTTAACGTTTGACCTTAACATCATTTCCAGTTGGATGCTTTTGAACTGAATAGCTAGGAATATTATTATTGACTATTTCAGTAACAAACCCATAATAGTCTGTTTAGGTTCAAATTAGATATGTGATGACTGTGCATGTTTTGGCCAGCCTCTCATGTCTCCTTTCTACAGAGCCAAAAAAGCTATGTTATGTTTCCTCCCTCTCAAACCCAGCTTCTCACTCCAAAAGCATTCCTCTCCTCTCTCGCACATCAATTCACTGGGATTTTCATCCTATCTGGGAATCATTTGCTTTTATTTTCACCCATAAAGACACCGTGATTGTCCTTCCCCTCAGCCAGGGAAAAATACTAGATCCTGTCAACGAGAGATGGAGAGAGAGAGACGGAGAGGAAAGAGTCAGTGTATTTTAAGGATTTGTACGTTGGGTTTGGTTTGGGTGGTGTCTGACTAGCTACCCACTTAGTGTCTACATCCTGCCCCAGTTTACCCTGTAACAAGTGTGTCCTTGTGTTAGAGTGCTGTGCACCACCGCACCAGGAATGATGCATTCATTCCTCACATCCCGTCTCCCTCTCTTCCTCACCCTCTCCCCCTCTTCCTCCTTCTGTCTCCCCCTCACTCACCCTCTCTCCCCCTCACTCACCCTCTCTCCCCTCCTCCGTTCCCCTCTCCCCCTTTTCCTTACCCTGTTTCCCCCTGTATTCCTCCCCACCTCATCTTCCTCCCCATCTTTTGGGTCCCCCCCTCCCCTTGCGTGTCTTTGGGTCATTATAAAGCGCTCTATAAAACACATGTTATTATTCTTTATGTCAACATGCAGGTTGGAGCGGCTGGTGGAGGTGCTGAGGAGCAAGCTGGGGAAAGGCAGCGTCCGAAAGGTCATCTGACGGAGACAGACGCAGAAGGTCAACAGCAGTCTGTCCACTCTGTTCCTTGTTTCGTCCCAAATGGCACCCTATTCCCTATATAGTGCACTACTTGTGCGCATAGCCCTATATCCCTATAGGTGCCAGTTAAAAGTAGTGCACTGTAAAGGGAATAGGGTGCCAGTTGCGACACAGGACATCGCTGCACTGTCCGAACTGGAGCTACCTGACCCACTGGCTAGTGGAACAGCCACATCTGGTCACCAGGCTTCCTCCCTGCCTGCCCAGGCCCGGGCTGCTGCTGCTGCTGTTTAACGCTGTGTAAACACAACCAAGCCTTAACTGGGCAAACAGTTGTTAGAAGTGCTGCACTCCAAAGCCTCATTCCAGTCTAGGCTCAAACTGAATAGTAAATGTTTACCCACTTGGGTTGTTGGTTTGTTGCTGCCCACTTCTCTCATTCTCTCTCTCTGTTTCTTTCTTAAATTGTACATTTTACTTTAATGACCATCTTTAGATTTTTTTTCTTCAACACATTTTGGTATTGATGTTTGTGTTGCTGCCTATCTACGGTGAGCTCCAGAAGTATTGGAACAGTGACATGTGTTTTGGCTCTGTACTCTAGCACTTTGGATTTCAAATGTCACACACTTCTACATTAGTGTCGATGCTACCATGATTACGGATTGTTCTGATGAATAATGATGAGTGAGAAAGTTAGACACACATCATACCACCACAAAAATGCTAATCTCCCGTTATTTTGATGGTGAGAGGTTAACACGTCTTGGGGGTATAATATTTGTGTATCTGTAACTTTCTCACTCATCATTATTCATTCATTCATTCAGGACTACCCGTAATCATGGTAGAATCCACATTAATGTTGACGTGTTTAGAAACATATTCTATTCTTATTTACAATAGAAGTGACTCCAAAATGACATTATTTACCATTAATTTCTATTGGGCACAAAATAATCTGAAACAACAAAAAACAAACAGCAAATGCATCCAACAAATCTGTAGTTACAAGCTTGATGTAATCATTGCGTGCTATGAGCTTGGGACCAAATACTAAACTTTTGACTACTTTAATAGACATATAAGTGAATTTGTCCCAATACTGATGGTCCCCTAAAATGGTGGGACCATGTACAAAAAGTGCTGTAATTTCTAAACGGTTCATCCGATATGGATGAAAATACCCTCAAATAATTAAAGCTGACAGTCTGCACTTTAACCTGATAATCATTGTATCATTTCAAATCCAAAGTGCTGGAGTACAGAGCCAAAATAACAAACAATGTGTTACTGTCCCAATACTTTTAGAGCTCACTGTATTTCTCTGTTTCAAATCAAATGTATTTATATAGCCCTCCATACATCAGCTGATATCTCAAAGTGCTGTACAGAAACCCAGCGTAAAACCCCAAACAGCAAGCAATGCAGGTGTAGAAGCTTGGGAAAGGGACATGCCTGTATGCATTACTGCACTATTTTATTGATAAATTATATATTCTCTTTGATATCCCACATCAATACAGTGTCCTGACATGTTTCATTGAAAAGTGCTGTATTGTAAAGGTTGTTGGTGCTGCCTGGATTTGACATTGACACTGCCTTGGGCCAGATAACATGTGATTTGTTTGGTCAACTCCATCATGCTCTCGTATTAAATCATTCATGGAATTTGTGATATGAAGAACATCACCTATAACTCAACAGTATTCACTATTCTCAAAGGCTAAATCTGTGACATTCGTGTTGACCAAATGTAGTTTTATTGTAAGGGATTGTTTTCTAAATGTTTATAAAGGTGCAGTACATATTCAACTCAGTCATTCACAACCATTATATCCCTATGGAATGATAGTGACTTCTAATTGAAGATAAAACTCTGTTTTAACACTTCTGTTTATCTAAGGTCTGACTCTGAGTGTGGTAATGTGGAACAGGTCTTAAAGAGTAAAAAAATAAATAAACCCACTACCTCTGATATTAACTTTGTTAAATCAATATGACAAATTTCTCTAAATTACACAACTTTTTTATTTGTTCTCTCTTACTGACTAAATGGTTTCATGAAGCAATATTCACTTGTTAGAAGTATTCAAAGTAGGTCAAAGTATAGAGAGGGTTATATTTAGGTAACTCCAATAGTCTCCATGCATATCCATTTCATGGAAATTGAACTTCTAGCTTTATATATTTCAATCTTTAAATGTCTTAATTGTAATACATTGGTATTTAATCCCTTGGCACTATTATGTTGGCTATTGTCATAATATCCTAATTAGCCAGATTTTGGCAAAGACATTATTGACTAAGAAATAAATATATGTTGTGGTTCAGAGAGAGTTGCAGAGAAAGAGCGGAGACACTTTCCATGGATGTATTGCTCATGTATTTATTTTCCTACACCAAAAATCTCTCTCTCTCGCTCTCTCGCTCTCTCTCTCTCTGTATACTGATAGTTTATCAACATAAGAGGGCAAAAGAGATCCGGCGACCTGTACTACAGACTACACGCCAAGCAATTACGTCCACATCGTTTACGTTTCCTTTTTCTCTTATTGATGGGTTGACCCGCATGAGCTCTCCTTTCCTCCCGGTGTCCACCGATAGAACAGCTAGGGCAGTGGTGAGACTTGTGTACCCATATATGGTCGATTATGTGCTCGATGGTTGGATGCACCGATGCCCTCAAGTAACAATCCAAAGACAGGAGGGGTAGGAGAGGGCCTGTCTATTTGGACGTGAACGCTGCTGTGTTGTAACCCTCCCCTCATAATGCTCAAGCGACACTATGACAAGCTTCTCGATTTCTCCTCTGGTAACCGTGGAGATCGCACAACTTGGGTGTCCCCACTCTTAATCCCACAAGATCCTCCCAGTGTATGTTTATCCGTCAGATAATCAGCCGTGTTCTAAATACGGAGGCTAAATCTTTCACTTTGTTGAAATCTGATAACGTTTGATATTCCTGGTCATCCCCAAGTCGGCAATGCATCCTTATGATCATATACTCGCAAAAATAAAATCCCTCGTGTAGCCTATATGGCCTAAATTTGTTATATATATTTAAACTTTATTTAACTAGGAAAGTCAGTTAGGAAAAAAATCTAATTTACAATGACGGCCTAAGAACAGTGCCTTGTTCAGGGGCAGAACGACGGATCTTTAACCTTGTCAGCTCAGGGATTCGATCCAGCGCTCTAACCACTAGGCTACCTGCCACCCCTACATTTGTATTATAGTTCAGTTCCCAATCTATCTTGACTAGACTTATAGAAGCCGATTTTATTTATTTTGCAATGTTATTTTGTGTGTGATGCTTGATTCCTTTTGGTAATTTTTCTCTCTTGGTCTTGGTGGAAAAGGATTGCGCACGAGCGCATCAAAAATAAACGGGATCCCCATTCCCGATTACCCCAATCACACGATGACATGCCTACAAAAACTTTTTATACGCTTTAATTAAAAACGTGTTCTGACAGCCCAGTGGTGAATGGCCTTCAGAGAAAAGCGTGACTGATCCTGTTGCTATAACGACACCAAATATTTCCAGTATTTCCTTTCACTTTAACGCATTCCATCCATGTATTCGTTGTGGACACTCTTTTCTACTAACACTGTATGGAACTTGAGGCTCATTGACAATACAAATGTTAATTAAACACATTTTATAAAGCCTAGGCCTATGTCTAAAGCATGCAATTTGGGGGAAAATGTGGTAATTGCACAATGATTAAAAGTGGGCTATCCTGGCTATCGTTGTTTACGGTTGTTCTTTCCATCGGGTTAGACTTTGCGTGTTTCACTTGTTTGACTATAGATTATTTGGGCGTTCCCTATTACATTGCCAAATGGTTTAACATGTATTCTTTGTTTTCAGTTATATAGCAAATACTGTTTGTTTATAGGGCCACATATTTAACAGACCGGTATCATAGTATTTAATATTTTGAAATCTGATATAGGCATACATTTGGAAGAATTTCCATGTGTCTTCGTCCTCTGCAAAACCTGGTAGGCTAATGCATTTGTTTGTTCTAACTTTTTCCGCCACCCTGCAAAAACAGCAACCAACAAAACAACCAAATTGGGTTGTCCCTTATTGTGGCCTCCAATGGATGAATGAAGACACAAAACATCATGGTGGCAGGGAGGCAGGCCGAGGGACCACCAACCTGACATAGTCGGTCCATATTAGGAGGACACAAAGCCCTAATAAACTTCTTCCGTATAATTTTTAATGGAAAACCAGCTGCTTCTAAAGCTGATTTCGGATAGAGCTCTCTCCCTCGGCCTTTTGAAAGGTTCTTTTCTTTCGTCTGTGAATCTGAAGGGGTATTGCTTTGCTCTTTTCGTTGGCCAAGCACAATTGTGTTATTGGAGATAATTAATTCAATCCCCATCAAAAGGTATTAGAAGCGCTTTGGCCCTGTAGTGGCTTTCTAAACTCAGAATGAAAAGACTGAGAAGAAAGATCTATGGGTAGGCTCGCTGATGGTCGCTTTTGAAGTAAAGGGGTCTGCGCATTGTTGTCTACATTTTTGTCCATAAGGCTGAAAAAAGCTCCAGGATTTTTGATGTGGTAACGAGAAATACCACATCAATTGGAAAACAAGGTGCTGGTTTAAATCTTTATGCTGGACACTGCCTGCGGCTGGGCTGGCGGATAACATATGTCACACTGTACTTAAGATTGAATGAATTCATTAAAAGATTCCAATGTGCTGCGCCCAGGGCAATTTAAAACTATTAAACTAGTAATACTATTATTATTATTAGGGGCCTAATAATGATGATGATAGTAATAATAGATACACGTGTTGCCATATTGTAGCGATCTATTTGTATGCTACAATTCGGATAATAAACCTAATCTGCGTTTATAATTAGGTCTACTAAATTGACCCACAAAAGTGATTACTTCACCTTGCTATCTTGTGGGCATAAAGATGTTGCTATGCCAACAACATATGTATTGGGTTAGCTTTATCAAATATCCTACTAAAGCGAACACTAATGTATGGCGTCTCAACGTGATGTGCTCGAACTGTACATTTTACATGTTGTATCATAGCTTTCAAAAAAGCATTTCATTGCCTCTTTCACAGGCAAATATATTAATTGAATATCTCGATTTGCCCGTTGAGTTATGACTCAATCATCAATATAAAGCATTATATATAACGATTAAAATCTAATAAGCAAATATCAAGCAAAAGCTGGCTCTGTATTTGTTCTTTCACTTTTCCATACTGAATCACACCCTGCAAACCTTTTTTTCCAACAGCTGGGCAAACTAATGAACAAGATCTGTCCAAAGTTCAAAGATTGCTTATGGAAACGAGTAGTCATTTTTGCCACAAACTGGAGTTTATGTTATTGTAATCTGCTAAGAACACTTTGTAATAGAGGTTTAATTAACAGAGGAGGAGAAATAAATGAATTACTTGGTGCATTTTGGGCTATCTGCTGGGGTCGATATTTGTATTCAGCCCCTAATACTGCCCAGTACCATACGATTGTTGAATAAGATAGGCCTACTGCCTCAAATGATACACCTTCAAATGCAGTAGGCCTGAACAAGGTTGTAACGGTCCCATCAAGTAATTCCGGTGGGGACCTTGATCCAAACGTATTCCAATGAAATATCTGATTATGAACACAAATAATTGAGATCATATCTGGAGCTAGGATTGTTTCTCCAGTAAATTCATTGAATTTGTGGTCCATACCCTCATTGATATGCTCGTAATTGATTCATGAACACTGTCATTGTAGAGAAATGACTGTAATTGCTTACATCACAATCATTTTGAAGAAATAATTTATCTTGGTGAAAATAACAAAAATTCAATATTAACCTAGGCCTAAATTATTCAGGAGAAATATCCAATCGTTGTAGAACTATACAATTTTTATTAGTCACCATTTAGGATATTATCGTCCAATTGATTTGAATAGAATAACATTTAAATATAAAAGGACAATACAATAATAAAATGTATTATAAAAATGTAGGTTTTTAGTCTTAATATTGTTAATATGAATAAGAGTTCATCTGGAGTAAATGTAACGACTCGAGCAACTCACGCGCAGACAAGCTTTTCAGTCGCTCCAAATACACTTGTTTTAGATGTATTGTCTAAATAAACATGGCTTCTTAAAATGTTTTAATATTTATATTACAATAAGTAGGCCTAAACTTGAATATGTCCGAGTGGAAATATAATCTGGTAAAAGCACAGAGCACAAACCTAGCACATATAACTCCTCGATACTTTCACGACGCTCAATTCAATTATCTATGTTATTTGCGCATCGGGGGGCAATTACATGATAATTAAACACGTTTCACGGTTACTCAGCCAAAATGTGTGTCTACAAAATACCATGATCAAAGTCAAATCTGTTCAGGTTCACGAGCCGCATCATGTAGGGTTAACGGTTCACAAAAAGATGATTTGGCCTTTCCATGAGATTGTTAAAAATCCATCTACAACACGCCGGAATCCTTTATGAGGTAAAGCTCTGTGGCTGTATTTCTGTTAGAGTTGGCTTTAGCCTTGCTCATTGATCAACAACCTGCGCGACCATCAACCGAAGCGCGACCATCAATAGGGTACAGTTAACGTTTCTAAACTTTACGGGGATATTATGCACTTTAGAGGTTTTGATCAATGGTTATAACCCGCATTTCATATGGAGTTACATTCATGATATAGTAAGATGACGCATTAGTTTACAAGATTGAACAATAAAGCTGGCTATATGCCACCGACTGAAGATAATTAGTACATTCCCTTTACAATTGTAATGTTTTTAAGGCATAATTAAACGTAATATTGATCCTGAATGATTTGGATATGCATAAAGTTGGAACAGTTGCGTAATTGAGTGGTAGGCTACATTTTACGCGTCAGACACGGCTTCAAATTAAGGTAAAAAATTACAACAATCAGTGATTAAATCGTATTTGTTTTATTTGGAAATGAACAAGAAATAAGTTAAGCACATGCAGAGACATCAAAAAAACAGAGAAAGACAAAACGCTGACATTAAGCTGCACATAATCACCCATTTTCTGGTTTGAAAAATACCACAAAAAAGACTGGAATTTTGCTGTAGCCTATAAAGAATAACATTTTATATATAATTCATTTCCACTTGGAATTTAAGATTGCTTAAAAAATGTTTGTCAGATATTTAGCAAATGAAACCAAAGCAATGCGTAAAATGACAACATCCATTCAAAAAAGTAGGCTGTATCTGTAACAGACAGGTGTTTTGCGCTTCACCTGCGTCACGCGTTCCACGAGACCTTATTGACTGACCTTCATTCATGCAAATTGTAACACATGGACATATTAATTGTGGGGACTAAAAGTTTTGGGAATACAACATTATTTTACAAGCTCGAAATTGTTTTAAATACACTAGCAATGATTTACAGCTGGATATACAATCATTCAATTGGAAACACTTTACAGGACTATTGTATTTTACTCATACATATTCTTATACATTGAAGTAACAGTCCTTATGCACCAGGTGCATGCAAAAATAAGATAAATGTTTTCTGTTTGTCCTTTTGTCGAGCACTATAAAAATGAGAAGAGACTAAGAAGTGTTGAGGACCGGTCTGGAATACACACCTTGATAGTATGACGCCTCTATTGCGGATGGGTCCATGGCTCTGCCTACCATAGACGCGCTGCCGAGGGGTAGACTGGAGGACATACTTGAGCCGTAGGAGGAGTATTGCAAAGCTTGCTCGTAGGCTTTCAAGTCCAGTTTGTGCTGTTGCTCTGAAGATGACATTAAATTATTTATTGAAAAGGGGTGGTTGAATGAGTAATGGGGATCCCCTTTTAGGTGCAGCTGGGACTCGTGCGCCATCGAGTGCGGAGGTAAAGGGAGAGAGGACAGGGACGTGACGGAGCTGGCCACAGGGTGGAGAGGTGGCCCGCTGCTCTTTAGTTCAGAGGCGCTGCTACTGCTCCTGCGGTCCATGATGTGAGGGCTGGAGGACTGGTTGCAGGTGGAGAGGGAGTTGGGGTCCACATGTCCAGTCTTGCTGTTGTCGCTCGAAGGTGACCCAGAACCAGATTGGTCTTTCCTTCCGTCTCCTTTACTTGAAGATAGCTTTCTATTTTCGCATTTAAAGCGCTTTTGTCTGCGGAGATAACAACCGTTCTCGAACATATTTCCAGAATCTGGGTGCAGGGCCCAGTATGAGCCTTTGCCTGGCTTATCCGGTGATCTAGACACTTTGATGAAGCAATCATTAAAAGACAAGGAATGGCGAATAGAGTTCTGCCACCTCTGTTGGTTCTGTCTGTAGTATGGAAATAGGTCCATTATCCATTGGTAGATTTCGCTAAGCGTGAGCATCTTGCTTGGTGCTTGCTGAATGGCCATGGTTATCAGGGATATGTATGAATACGGAGGCTTTGCGTGCGGGTAGCTTCTCCTGAACGACTTGTTGTCCCTTGCTCGGTTCAGGTTGGGCTGGTTATAGGACATTTGGCTCATTGTAGGGCTCATGCTGGCGTATGGATTCAGAGCGTTCATGGAAGCCTGCTGAGCCGACATTGCGCCCATGTTCGAGGGGCTAAGGGCAGTACCCATTGACGATACCCCGCCGCACATTCCATTCATGGACGTGCTCGGAGGCATCCCTGCCATTGTACCGGGGCTTATTCCGGCTCCCAGGCCGGGGTTCGCGTAGGACATGTTGAAAGAACCGGAGGTCATATTTCCACTGGTAGACATACTCATGTAACTGTTCATACTATTCATGGAACCCAGTCCTGCATTCATGCCGCTGTTTGCCATGGGTGAATATACCTGGAATAACATGAGATAAAATGTGATCACAACAGTGCTTTAGTCTTCCACACACTCAAAGTGCTTGAGTTTAAAAAAAATATTCTGTTGAAATTGACTGTTTAATGTACAGCCAATCATAATTAATAATGTTTAACACAAAATATTTCGAAACGAAACTTATTTAATTGATTCGATTTGACAAGAAAACATGAAATTCATTTTGAGAACCTCTAAACAGCATGAAAAGTTATTGTCCAAGTTATTCGAAGTTATTGTGAATCTCGAACTCGATATTGTTCCACTGTATTAGGCCATATCAAGCAATTATTTGTTATAATAATTAGACATTTCAATTGACATGTTATGTAAGCTTATTATGCACAAACAAAATGAGGTCAAGGAAAGTGTATTACGTCGTCTTATTGTTCGTGTCAAACAAACTCATTCAAATGGAGTTCTAACATTCCATGCACTGACTGCAACTTTTTTCCCGAATAGTATGATTTGAAAAACATATGCCATGATGTCTGGTAAATATTCAGTTCCAAATCCTAACTTATTATTGGACTGCATTACCAACAGATGTAATGGGTTTTTACTTATTGTAAATTGCAAATATCTCAAGTCAGCATTTGGCCCTCTGGCGAACATGCACTCGTTATTTATATACATCAGGTTGCATTTAGTGACATCTATACCAAAAACAGCCCAATATTCCAAACAACAACACTGACTTTAATTGAACAATTTGAGGGAAACTAACTCAATGAAGTTTGCTAGAAAACATTCATTGCAAAAACGGAACAATTGGGAATCAGTTAACACTTTATTCTATAACCCAAATCGAAAACTTAAGACACATACCTCTTGTGCGTCATTGTAATAGCTGCTCCAATCTGGTGTTTCGTGACCTTCCATTTTCACTGTTCCCAACATTATGGTAGAAATCCACAAATCGTAAACATGCAGTTCCTCAGATTGAAGTTTTGGGGAAATGTATCCTAGGAAATGGTGTGCTGTAATTGGCTGGATGTTGCAGGAGGGCTAGAGAAAAGAAGTGAAGAGATGTTGAATGCAGTGTGAACTGAGTGTAGATCTTCCCCTATTACGAATACGGTATAACACACCCACTTTTGTGTGTTCATTTTCCTGGCTCATTTTCGCTCACTGTAGTCACACATCCCCTGTCCACAATTCTTCTGTGTCTTTACAGAGACAAACAGCCCAGTCAAAAAAGTTATTTTCACCCTCATAAAAGGTGTGTAAACATTCGATCCGCTAGAAAGCAGCGTTTGAAAGACAGCCCAGCATGGCATTCCTTGTTGATAATTACGCACTTGAAATGTTCCACAAATAGCCAAAATACATTTCATACGCCAGGCATATACCAAATAGACTGGAAACTAGCATTACAAACCTAGTCTTTTAGACCTGTATTATGATACATCATAAAGGAAATTTTAATGCAATAAAAACACAACAAAAACGTCCCTGTTTATGACTCATTTCAAAATGTCCATTATGCACACATGGGCGCCATCACCCTACAATGTCATGACAATATTTGCTCTGGCTCACAGACAGTGGGCTATAGGAATCAAATAGCTACATTCTGCGAGAAATGAGAAGGCGTGAGTACTGAGGATATTGGATATTCCGATACAAATAATTCATTGATATGCATTATTCTGTCAGGTGTAGTTTAATGTTTTGCCATATGATGCGATGCATATTATTTTCATTGATTTTTCATCTATGCCCATATAGCATTTAATTTTATCCCACGTAGGCCTATGTTAAAATTAATGTTATTGTCGCTGGTCAATGGAGAGAAGAGGGAACTTGTCAACATCCATATATATGCGTGAAAATACCTTCATAGCCCTCGGCTCTGCTGTACGCTAAAAGGGGTTACAGCCACGTCCTTCGATTCTAAACCCGTTAATGAGCGAATAACAGCGATACTTATCCCCTTACATTGGATTATCTCAGGGTGATTTCTAATGCCGTTAGGGAGAGAAAATCGATTAGTTCAGGCCGGATTAAAACCTCCCATAATGCTTACTGCTGGATTTGAATTCTGTCACGGGAGATATAGCCAGGGCATCAAAGGCCTACAGATGAAAATGGTTGTTTTACAGATAGACTCATCGTATGCTTCATTCTATGACACTAGTTATTATGATCATCCTGCTGTTTATTTTGGCACAGCAACATTTTTTTTTAAAGACTATAATTTGCCCCAAAGAAACGCCTATTGCTACCATCACCACGTGAGGAAGGAATTATATTCCACAGTTGAATAGGCTAGTAAAGGCTACTAATTTATACAGAATTTTATGACAATACAGGTTAATATTTCCTGAAGGCCTTCAGTACAGAATAAAAACAATATGGCAAAATTGAAATTCTACTTCTGATGAGAGCAACCTGTGCTTTGCATGGAGCATTATTATAGTCATGTAGGCTAACTCTTTCTATTTTGTTCCGTTCCCGAAGCTCGTCCCGATTCTGCACCCAGGTGGAGTCTGTTTTGTCCTGCCCAGTTGTCTGGTGGTTGCTAGGAGGTCCTCCCAGCCACCAGGAAGAAATATTACAAAACGATTGTCAACTTTTAACTGGCTCTCTATTTTGCCAACGTGTTTATGAGATAACACACTGGTGGATGTTCAGATATAACGTACATTTTAAAAATTTGTGCCAAAAGTTACGTCAAAGTACGATCAATGTCAGCAAAGAGCTGTGACTTATCACTTCACTATTTTAGAAAAAGGTAAGTGTTGGAATTGTCTAATGTGTTAAAGCTAGATAGCAACTAATAACAAGCTAATATATTCTAGAAGATTAAAGGATAGGTAGCATAAACGTAACCACATGTAACATATTGATTTGCATTAGAATATCCCAATGCAAAGTTACCTAATTTTTCAAGTTATTACTAAAACTGATCAGAATTCTGAAGAATGCTGAACTGAAGTCCTATTGGAAAATGTTTTTGCAAGGTGTGACATAATATGGAGGACCAGGCATGCCAGCATATTCCCTATAGTAATAATCCCAATAGAAATAACTTCAAATGTATATCTTTAAATGAAACCAAATCGTTTGCACTCATGGCTACTGGTTTCAATTGAATTTTCCACCAATTTACAAGCAAATACTTTATGAATGTATTGTTACAAATCAGCTTGCAAGGTTGCTAACCAACTACCCTGCCATCACTGCGTGAGTCAGCTATTTGCTATCAACACCTAGCTTACAGCTACATTAAAGTAAACCAACGTTTTGATATACATTACACCATCTAATCAGTCATCAAACAATGTTACCGGTATATGCAAGTACCTTAGCCAGCAAGCCAGCCAGCTAAAGTTAGTTATTTTAGCCTTGTAGCTAGCCTAGCCTGCAAACTAGCCTAGCTAGCCAACCACCATTGTCGACATAGCTAAGATCAAGTAGAGGGAGCGGAAACTTACTGATTGACAGCTGAGTTAGCTACCAAAGTCAAAGAAGAACCAAGTAGAGGCATTCAGAGGGAGGCCCTTTCACCGGCCTAGGCAAGGGAGAGTCAGCTAGCTAGCTAATCTAATAGCGATATAGTGAGGTAAATCCACATTGAATTTACTCAGTTTATCTCCATCACTGTTGACACTCGTGATGTACTGTACCGGTAGGTCGGTAGGAAATAGAGGTTGAAGGCTTCACATTCAAGCTCGGTTTCAGTCAGAGTCTCATTCTGCCTTCCGCTGGTTATACTAAGTCATCAAAGTCCTCTGGGGTGAAATGAGCAGTGCATACATACAGTAGACATGCGCACGATTCCTATACTCCAATCCACTCGCTTCGATCGGACACACTGCTCCCACTTCAAAGCTTGCATCTAATTCTTGGGACACAAATGAGTCATAACCCTTTCCTTGTGGGTATTACTGCACTAGCTACAAACAACGGAAAACTACGACAACGCTCTCTCGAATACCACTACCAAACATACAGGAGAAGAGGTGTTGCAGTTTTTATAGCTAACTGGGCATTTGACATCTTTCAAACTTCATTACCAACTAAATATGCACTATGAAGCTGTTGTTGGTTAGGCTGACAGTGCTCCTACTTTGTAACACAGTAACAACAATCTTAACATCAACAGCTTGATCATCAATTATTGAGTAATCCCATAGAGAAGAAGCATAATTAGTGACAACAGAGACTTACCAATCATTTTAGATTTTATTATTGCTGTTTTTTTACTCATTTTAATTGATGTTTCATTATCACCCATTAAATTATTTCATCTTCAGTACTGTATTTTTTAAATATTTTTTTTACATGTTTCACTTTCCAACACTTGGTCATGTTGATAGACACAGGGCAACATGCTGAGAAATAAGAAGATCAGAGCCACAGAAGACCTGAAGCTGAGGGAAGAGTTAGAGGCTCTACGCAAGAGTCCCAGCGTGACTTCCTAAAAATGAATCAGCTGTTTTTCAACTCCCACGCAACGACAGCACAATAGCCCAACCAGCAGACTATCCCCACACACTGGAGTCATGAAGACTGATGGAAGAGGCTACAGAGGGACGTCGGACGCATCCCAAAACAAGACCTCAACAATGTCTGCAGGGTCAGACAGCCAGTTGGAGTTCCATGCAGACCTGCTACAATCCCCACCTGCCTCCTTACCACGGAGCGCACTACTACCAGACAGGTGAGCAAGAGTCAAGGGATAACACATATGTAAGGAATCAGTGGAGAGAGATGTCAGCAATGCTATTGATTCAGTTCATTTGGTACTGTGTCCTCCAGAGCACAAACCTGCCTCGAAGCCGGCCATACCTCAGCTAGCAGGCACTACCAAAGTGGTGTCCATGTCCATGAGGCCACAGTCTCCTTAAAAGCCCAGGACCAGAGAGGCCAGCAACAGGGACCAGGATGTGTACATACAAGAGCAAGAAGGAGTCAGATCAGGTGTCTATCTTGGAGAAGGAAGCAGCTGAGAGGCATTTCCGGAGATCAAACTTCCTCAGCAGATGTCAGGCTCTGAGCTTGGACAGCACGGATGAGAGCAGGAACAGTGAGGACTCGACTAATCCCACGGGAACGCCCCTGCGGAAGATAAAAAAAAAAGACAATTAGGAAACCGAAAGATAGGTCTACATCTACACCAAGGACTTCCACTGACAACAGCATCTGTACTGTCAAGTTCACCACAGAGCAGCTTCATGAGGCCCGGGGGATCATAGGGGCTGAGGAAGAGGGCCAGGAAGACTCAGACTCCCAGCAGAAGACCCTGAGGAGTCAGTGGCCACGGCTATGGGGCTTGGCAGAGGGAGGATGGTGGATGAGATTATTGCCTCCCTACAGAGAGGAGGCAGTGATATGTCGTCCGCCTCAGACCAGATGATCAAGGGGCTGATGGGGAGAGTGCTGGGGGACCATAGAATTAATTAATTCTATTTCTATGTGGGGGACAGCTACAATGCAGACAATTAGGTGACAATAGGATAACAACAGCCTAACAATTGAGAATATGCTGAATGGTCACAAAAACTAAAGGTGACCTTCATACTTTTGGTAGAGATGAAATAAGCCCAGTGATAGTTACATAATAACAATTGTATTAGTTATTTAAAAAAGGTCTAAAATGCTCATAACAATTGTATTAGTTATTTAAAAAAGGTCTAAAATGCTCATAACAATTGTATTAGTTATTTAAAAAAGGTCTAAAATGCTCATAACAATTGTATTAGTTATTTAAAAAAGGTCTAAAATGCTCATAACAATTGTATTAGTTATTTAAAAAAGGTCTAAAATGCTCATAACAATTGCACTTTATTATTTAATGATCCGTTTTTGTTTTCAATCATGTTTTTAAAGGAAGCGAAAACAGCGCAATCAAAATCAGAGGATTCAGAACAGGAGATATTATCTTCTATCAGCCCTGTACAAACAGGTCATGGAGAGACTACAGGCAGTGTATTTACATTTATCACATTTGACTTGCCTTGGCTTGTGACATTGAAAAATAGCCTCTCAGAGCATTTGAGAATATTTTAAGTGTTGAGCTTTCTGTTATTAAGGTTGTATAATGTTTGTATGATAGTTAACAGACATCTTATGCTGATTTTCCAGAGTACTCCTCAGATGTCCCACAATTCCACAGAGGATGTTGTGGGTTAAGAGGGAGACACCAACCCCTCCAAGACCTGTTGAGTTCCCTAAAGTCACAACAGGTCTACAAGATGGCTGGCACACTGTCTGAGAGAATCAGGGGTCTACAAGATGGCCGACTCACTGAGCGAGTCAAGGGTCTACAAGATGGCCGACTCACTGAGAGAATCAGGGGTCTACAAGATGGCCGACTCACTGAGCGAGTCAAGGGTCTACAAGATGGGCGACTCACTGAGAGAGTCAGGGGTCTACAAGATGGGCGACTCACTGTCTGAGAGTGACAGACCAACAACAACAACTGCTCTATGGCCTCTGCTCTCCCACAGAAGGTACTACTTGGATTTATTTGGTCATCGTTTTTAGTTCAGTAGGTGTTTTACCCTGATCAACAACTTCAACTACTATCAGTTTAGTATTTTTTTTCTGTCAAAGGTGACTTATACAGATGTAATGACAGCTTGAGATGCCATAGCTCCTTCTCAGAGACCAACGAGGGTGTATTTACAAAATAAAACCATTCAAGGCCTTTCACTTGTAGCAGCATGGGCCCCAAAGAACCATAATACTCTTGTATTCCGTCTGTCTGTCTGGTTGATCATGAGAGTTGTGAGTTGTTGTTACAAACAGATTGAGTGTGATCATTGAGGTTAAACTACTACAAGTGTGTGTAACACATGGATACAACATGAAATGATGCAACACAGACCTAGCCTGTGTTAACTTCCACCAACACAGAACTGTAGTAAAAAAATAAAACCAGGTTGCTGTCATAAAATCAGGGAACCCTGTCATTGGCTAGTTATAGGTAGCTGTGACTGCTGCTTGTTTTGTAGGAAGTCGTTTCCCAACGACCTCTTCAACTCACTATCATGGTAACCATCTGCAACCTTGACTTTAATGGCTGGGGCGGGGATGGTCTTGGTGGACGGAGGTAAACTCAGTTCCAGGGAGTCTAAGCGAAGTGACTAGGCTATCATCAAAACTCCTCCACCCCATTCTCAGAGACCCATTGACAAAGAGATTAATTATTATGCTCCCGGCCTAACACTCTCTTACGACTGCTCTCAGTCTGTCTGGTGCCTAGTACACCCACACACTTCCTTATCACTGACTGCTTACTCACCCAAAGATACCAGATTTACTGCCTCCTATTGCAAGCCCGGAGTTGGAATTGTGCCACTCACTCCCTTTCCACTCCCTCCTATCCCCATTCATGAAAAAAAATTACCAAAACAAGTGCCATTTAATTAGGTAGGGGTTTCAGAGCTTTGGTTCACTGAAAGGTTTCTGCTGGATATGGATGGGAGGCTTTATAAGGGGGCCAGGCTGCCTGCCTGTCTGCCAATGGTAGATGGATTAGAGTTAGATCGACAGCAAGTCTAAAGACAGGCAGCGCTCAGGTTGGCTCCACTCCACAGTTCTAGAATTCTCATTTCATTGAAAACAAGGTGAATGACTCTGGTTGACCTTACAGGGTTTTTGCTCTGCTCACTGAGCTGAGGCATACCTACCTACCTACCCCAGAGTTCCAGAGAGATGATTCATCCCAGGAGTGGCAGGCCATAGTCAACATGCTAACCTCCAATAAATTGTCCAGTGTCTGTCAGGTTAGAAGCCCTAGTCAAGTGGTGGATGGAGGCCAGACCTTTCCCTCCCAACACTAAGCGGCCACACAGAGTCGCAAGTTCAAAGAGGGATGATAAGTTATGGCAGGAATGATCTGAGCAAATATACCTTCAGCTCATCTGCGTACGCAACAGAGAATGTTTCATCTGTTGGGACAAGTCACAAGACCACTGTATTGATTGTAGAGGTTTCAAACATGTGAATTGTTGTTGAATCATTGACATTATTCAATGTAACAAACCAGTGGCGTTTTGTTTCAAAGTTACATTTCCATAATCCCTTTACCTTACATGATAATATGGTGTGTTATATGACCTGTGTCATTACAGACTAGGTACAGAAGTCAGAAATTATGTTCAATTTAGATATACAGGCAAGTAAGCATTAGCTTGGTCCTAGATGTATTTATGCTATTGCCAACTCAATTGTTGTCATTGTCAAGCCAGTGACAAGGAGGTGGATGATGACACGAACAGACTGGCTAAGTAAGGATATCACAACATTTTACTAAATCACTGTTGTATTGCTTTCCCACAGTGCAGATGAATACAATACCATTCACCATCTTTGTACAACGGCAGTCAGCCAGGCCCTGCCTCTGGAGCTGACTTCCCTGGTCTGTCACACCTCCAGCCAACTCACTGCACCACCACCGTTTCACCAACAGAGGGTAGCACTACAACACATTGTTACCCAGCCTGACAGACACAGGTAAAATTAAATCTCTTCCAGGCTCTGCTTCATAGGATGTCCAAAACTTGGATGTTATAGCTAAATGTGGAATTTAAGTGATATACATATAAACATATATAGTTGAAGTCGGAAGTTTACATACACTAAGTTGACTATGCCTTTAAACAGCTTGGAACATTCCAGAAAATGTCATGACTTTAGAAGCTTCTGATAGGCTAATTGACGTGTACCTGTGGATGTATTTCAAGGCCTACCTTCAAACTCAGTGCCTCTTTGCCTGATATCATGGGAAAATCAAAAGAAATCAGCCAATACCTAAAAAAAAAATTGTAGACCTCCCGAAGTCTGGTTCATCCTTGGGAGCAATTTCCAAACTCCTGAAGGTACCACGTTCATCTGTACAAACAATAGTACGCAAGTATAAACAACATTGGACCACGCAGTCGTCATACCGCTCAGGAAGGGGACGCGTTCTGTCTCCTAGAGATGAACGTACTTTTGTGCGAAAAGTGCAAATCAATCCCAGAACAACAGCAAAGGACCTTGTGAAGATGCTGGAGGAAACAGGTACAAAAGTATCTATATTCACAGTAAAACAAGTCCTATATCGACATAAACTGAACGGCCACTCAGCAAGGAAGAAGCCACTGCTCCAAAACCGCCAAAGAAAAGCCAGACTACGGTTTGCAACTGCACATGGGGACAAATGTCTTCTGGTCTGATGAAACAAAATAGAACTGTTGGTCATAATCACCATCGTTATGTTTGGAGGAAAAAGGGGGAGGCTTGAAAGACAGACACCATCCCAACCGTGATGCACGGGGGTGGCAGCATCATGTTGTGGGGTGCTTTGCTGCAGGAGGGACTGGTGCACTTCACAAAATAGATGGCTTCATGAGGGAGGAAAATTGTGGATATATTGAAGCAACATCTGAAGACATCAGTCAGGAAGTTAAAGCTCAGGTCTTCCAAATGGACAATGACCCCAAGCATACTTCCAAAGTTGTGGCAAAATGGCTTAAGGACAACAAAGTCAAGGTATTGGAGTGGACATCACAAAGCCCTGACCTCAATCCTATAGAAAATGTGTGGGCAGAACTGAAAAAGCGTGTGCGAGCTTGGAGGCCTACAAACCTGACTCAGTTACACCAGCTCTGTCAGGAGGAATGGGACAAAATTCACCCAACTTATTGTGGGAAGCTTGTGGAAGGCTACCTGAAACGTTTGACCCAAGTTAAACAATTTAAAGGCAATGCTACCAAATACTAATTGAGTATATGTAAACTTCTGACCCACTTGGAATGTGATGAAAGAAATAAAAGCTTAAATAAATCATTCTACTATTATCCTGACATTCTTAAAATAAAGTGGTGATCCTAACTGACCGAAGACAGGGAATTTTTACTAGGATTAAGTGTCAGGAATTGTGAAAAACTGAGTTTAAATGTATGTTAACTTCTGACTTCAACTGTGTGTGTGTGTGTGTGTATATTCTGTATTAAAATGTGGTCATCTTCTCCACTTTCTCTCCCACTACCCTCTTTACTTGACTTCATATATACAAACTTTGCATGTCAGGAGTATCATTACAACATGTAAAAAAAGATACCTTTAATCTCTTTGCAGTATAGTAAATGAAGGCGTGCCCTGTGTGGATGTGACTGAGTCTGATGTAAAGGACTGTGTGACCCCTCCCCAGGACTCAGCCAGCCTGGCTGACTGGCAAAAGATCACTGGATATTAAGTAGAGAAGCCCAGGATGATGCTTCATGGACAGGCAGGGGGAGGAGAATGTTAATGCAACTAAATTAATTCAACTTTTTTCCCAAAAGAATTATCCACTAGGTGGCACCAAATACATTTGCAACTCATTAGATTCAGCAGGTTGCTTGAAAGATGCTGCTATAACGTAAGGCACAATTATACATTCACTGAACACTAACTACTCAGTGTTGAATGTCACAATATATTGTTTTGCTTGTTTTAAAGGAGTCATTTCATTGGTTTAAATTAGTTCCCTCAACTTCCCTGTCCTAAAGTGTGTTTCTCATCTGTGTTCCAACGAGCTGAAGAAATTCTGGCACCCAGTGCCTCCCAAGTTCAGCTGCTTTCATGCCTTCGTCAAACTCTTTCCAGGTGGTGTGGTACTGAGCCAAGTTCCAGGTGGTGTGGTACTGAGCCAAGTTCCAGGTGGTGTGGTACTGAGCCAAGTTCCAGGTAGTGTCGTGCTGAGCCAAGTTCCAGGTAGTGTAGTACTGAGCCAAGTTCCAGGTAGTGTAGTACTGAGCCAAGTACTAGGTAGTGTAGTACTGAGCCAAGTACAAGGTAGTGTGGTACTGAGCCAAGGACTAGGTATTGTAGTACTGAGCCAAGTACTAGGTAGTGTAGTACTGAGCCAAGTACTAGGTAGTGTAGTACTGAGCCAAGTTCCAGGTAGTGTAGTACTGAGCCAAGTTCCAGGTAGTGTAGTACTGAGCCAAGTTCCAGGTAGTGTAGTACTGAGCCAAGTACTAGGTAGTGTAGTACTGAGCCAAGTACAAGGTAGTGTGGTACTGAGCCAAGGACTAGGTATTGTAGTACTGAGCCAAGTACTAGGTAGTGTAGTACTGAGCCAAGTACTAGGTAGTGTAGTACTGAGCCAAGTTCCAGGTAGTGTAGTACTGAGCCAAGTTCCAGGTAGTGTAGTACTGAGCCAAGTTCCAGGTAGTGTAGTACTGAGCCAAGTACTAGGTAGTGTAGTACTGAGCCAAGTTCCAGGTAGTGTAGTACTGAGCCAAGTTCCAGGTAGTGTAGTACTGAGCCAAGTACTAGGTAGTGTAGTACTGAGCCAAGTACAAGGTAGTGTGGTACTGAGCCAAGGACTAGGTAGTGTGGTACTGAGCCAAGGACTAGGTATTGTAGTACTGAGCCAAGGACTAGGTATTGTAGTACTGCACCAAGTACTAGGTAGTGTAGTACTGCACCAAGTTCCAGGTAGTGTAGTACTGCGCCAAGTTCCAGGTAGTGTAGTACTGCGCCAAGTTCCAGGTAGTGTAGTACTGCACCAAGTTCCAGGTAGTGTAGTACTGAGCCAATTACTAGGTAGTGTAGTACTGCGCCAAGTTCCAGGTAGTGTAGTACTGCGCCAATTACTAGGTAGTGTAGTACTGAGCCAATTACTAGGTAGTGTAGTACTGAGCCAAGGACTAGGTAGTGTGGTACTGAGCCAAGGACTAGGTATTGTAGTACTGAGCCAAGGACTAGGTATTGTAGTACTGAGCCAAGTACTAGGTAGTGTAGTACTGAGCCAAGTACTAGGTAGTGTAGTACTGCGCCAAGTTCCAGGTAGTGTAGTACTGCACCAAGTTCCAGGTAGGGTAGTACTGCGCCAAGTTCCAGGTAGTGTAGTACTGCGCCAAGTTCCAGGTAGTGTAGTACTGAGCCAATTACTAGGTAGTGTAGTACTGCGCCAAGTTCCAGGTAGTGTAGTACTGCGCCAATTACTAGGTAGTGTAGTACTGAGCCAATTACTAGGTAGTGTAGTACTGCGCCAAGTTCCAGGTAGTGTAGTACTGCGCCAATTACTAGGTAGTGTAGTACTGAGCCAATTACTAGGTAGTGTAGTACTGAACCAATTACTAGGTAGTGTAGTACTGAGCCAATTACTAGGTAGTGTAGTACTGAGCCAATTACTAGGTAGTGTAGTACTGAGCCAATTACTAGGTAGTGTAGTACTGAGCCAATTACTAGGTAGTGTAGTACTGAGCCAATTACTAGGTAGTGTAGTACTGAGCCAATTACTAGGTAGTGTAGTACTGAGCCAATTACTAGGTAGTGTAGTACTGAGCCAATTACTAGGTAGTGTAGTACTGAGCCAATTACTAGGTAGTGTAGTACTGAGCCAATTACTAGGTAGTGTAGTACTGAGCCAATTACTAGGTAGTGTAGTACTGAGCCAATTACTAGGTAGTGTAGTACTGAGCCAATTACTAGGTAGTGTAGTACTGAGCCAATTACTAGGTAGTGTAGTACTGAGCCAATTACTAGGTAGTGTAGTACTGAGCCAATTACTAGGTAGTGTAGTACTGAGCCAATTACTAGGTAGTGTAGTACTGAGCCAATTACTAGGTAGTGTAGTACTGAGCCAAGGACTAGGTAGTGTAGTACTGAGCCAAGGACTAGGTAGTGTAGTACTGAGCCAAGGACTAGGTAGTGTAGTACTGAGCCAAGGACTAGGTAGTGTAGTACTGAGCCAAAGACTAGGTAGTGTAGTACTGAGCCAATTACTAGGTAGTGTAGTACTGAGCCAAGGACTAGGTAGTGTAGTACTGAGCCAATTACTAGGTAGTGTGGTACTGAGCCTCTGATGTTTACAGATGGACAAGCTACTTCCCTACCAGACACAGTCAGTCCACTGGAACAGTTACAGGCAGACTTAACTTCAGAAATCTCCATCTGTTTAGTGTTTTAGTTGAGATGTGATGGGGAACATTGGCGATGCTCTTTGATCATTACATTACAATATGCCTTACTACTCTGACAGTTAGATGACATTTACAAGGACAAATTGATCATGCAGTTTTAACCTGGTGAAATATAATATTTTTGAATATCAAATATCTTTGATATATCTGAAATATAGCTTTTAGTCTTAAAAATGGCAAATTGCAATTTAACCAGTTAACCATACCTCACCAATGTGATCTCACCCTATATATATCATACTGCTGTGTTTCTATGGTGTTTTTTACTTAGGCAATCCGGAATGAAAAGGGAGGATCTGCAGGACCTGAAGGAATCAGCCTGTGACCTGACAGAGATGGAGCCAACCAACTCATTGGTCAGTGTGGTGTTCAGTACCCCCCCCTACCCAAATGTAAATGTTATGTAATTCCCAACGCTGACCCCCCATTTCAGACTATAAATATCTTTAATTAAAATGTATGCGGACTTGATAAGTAGTAGCAATATTATCTTACAGTAACCCCCACAATCTGAGCGTTTTAGGCTATTATTATGTGTTCCATTGTGTGCTGAACTGAAGTGTTATGTTATGCAGTACTGTGAGCACTACAGATATACAGTGTTCTATTTCATTGTGTGCCACCAGTGCTCAACAATGACAGCCATGAGAACCTGAGTGCCTTCCTGGGGCCTGCTCTACACTGAGAAACGGCAGTGGCAACAAGCCATGTCCGACTTTGAAGCGGGATCAAACTCGACAGGTAATACCACTGGGCCTCTTGCTGTGACAGAGTCTTGATCCTTTCTTCTGAAAAGAGCAACGGGGCTTTGAGTGAGAGAGAGGAGAGAGACAGGAAGAGAAAGAGAGCGAGGGGTGTTGGTGCGAATAAGAGTTCCACGATGTATAAGAATGTTTAATGTTTAGAACTAGAATCTTGCTCGAAGTGTAATGACTGGTAATGAGAATGTTGTAGAATACCCTGGAGATGGAGATTGAGAAATGACATTTTGCTCAATGTTTTTCTCTCTTTATGATGATTTCTTGTTTCTCTCATGTCTGTAGCGCTGGCCCCAGTGAACCTGGCTTGCTGAAGGTTGGGAAAATATCCTCAGTGGTTGGTGGATACCCACATTTTACCAGCCCCTCCTATTTTGTTCCAGGCCCATTTCTCTTCTATGCTGTACCCCCACCCCGCTTTCACCTCTAGCGTTCAGATTGTTTCTTCTAGAGCTGAAACACACAAAAAATAAATATGAATGTACCAGCCAATGCCAAAATCTACCAGCATTTGGCAAGTGGCTGGTGTTCATTTCCCACCCTGCTGAAGATGGGTCAGAATTATGTAGCCATCAGAATGTTCAGCAATGCCTTAAGGATGGACCCCACCTACATCAGAGGATACAGGTAGCCTAGTGGTTAGAGCATTGGGTCAGTAACCGAAAGGTTGGTGGATTGAATCCCCGAGCTGACGAGGTAAAAATCTGTCGTTCTGCCCCTGAACAAGGTAGTTAACCCACTGTTTCTAGGCCGTCATTGTAAATAAGAATTTGTTCTTAAGTTCTTAACTGACTTGCCTAGTTAAATAAAGGTGAAATGTTAAATAAGAAATACATCTGCTGGACCCAAGCCCATCGCAATGTGCCACCATGTTTTTTTATTTCTAATATTTGACATTTATGGTTCATGTACTGCATCTTATTTGACATTTATGGTTCATGTACTGCATCTTGTTTGACATTTATGGTTCATGTACTGCATCTTATTTGTATCTGAACAGGTCAATGATCTGAAGAGAGAAAATCGTACAAGCCACTCACATGAAACCAGGTGCACATCAGTTCCATATCATGAGGTAAAGGACCTTTCTATCACATACATAAAAGCTATTGTCCTTGACTTACAGGTGTCTTTTTGCTATATAAATGTTATTTCTCAAGTAAGGCTTGAGCTTACTGTAAGTCTATAGAAGTGACTTCAACCATTATTTTAGAGTACAGTAACAGTACTATGTATTGCCAGTTCGACATGCTCTCTCTGTTCCAGAGGACAGTATCTGAGAGACATGGAACAATTTGACCTGACCACATTTTGTATTAAATACGCTGCTAAGATGAACGAAGGTACAAATATTCTATGCATAAAGGAAGCACAATATGAGCTCCCTAACTGACAAGCCATTGCTATCTCTCAGACAGACGCTATATGGCGGAACTCACTGTGTCCAAAATGATATCCTAATCCCTACATAGTGCACTACTTTTGATCAGAGCCCATAGGGCTCTAGTCAAAAGTAATGCACTACAGTATATAGTGAATAGAGAGCCATTTAGGACTCATCAACTGTCTTATACGGACCAAACAGACTGTGATATTTATATTGGCCCTTCCCCACCACCAGCTCTAGGGTCATTTCCTATCCAGCAGGCTGCAGTCCAGTCTTTCCTGGGGAATGATGCCAAAGCCATTGCCTGTCTAGAGGCAGCCACCAACAACCGACCCTCACCTCCTATCTTCATTCTGCTGGGCAAGACTCCGATGAAGGCAAGCATGGTCATAGTATGTTGTTGCTATGTTATGGGTTACCATACCTTGACATGTTTCATCCATTAACTCAGGGTTTCCCAAACTCGGGCCTGGGTGCACGTTTTGGTTTTGGCCCTAGCACTTCACAACTGATTCAAATAATCAAAGCTTGATGATGAGTTGGTTATGTGAATCAGCTGTGTAGTACTGGGGCAAAAACAAAAAGGTGCACCCAGGGAGGCCCCCATTATCCAAGTCACACTTAACTCTTTTTCTACTAGCGGCCGACAGCTACTTTAGTGAAGAAAAAATGTACTTACTCTATGACTGAGATGTGGTTGTCCCACCTAGCTGTATTAATATGAATGCACTAACTGTAAGTTGCTCTGGATAAGAGCGTCTGCTAAAAGACCACGTTTGTTTTCAGTGCGCCCACTGTATGTTTTATTTCAGCCACATCTTCGCCCACTTTGGCAATTTTCTCTTCAAGATTTTTGTTCATTTTGCAAATCTCCTTTAGAACTGGGTCATCAGGCTGTTCTTCTCTGCCATTTTCCTTGCTAGCAGCAGGTGCAGGTAGAGAAGACATTTGTGTTTTTCATCAAAAGTGTCTGCTTTTGGGCATTTCTAAGTAATTTTCCATGTAACCGATATCTTGGACAATTAGTTCAAATGTGTAACTAGGAGTTGAATAATGAGTAAAAATGGGGTTGGAGCTACACAGACTATAGTTAGCTGCTGATCGTCACCGGAAGCAGGTGATTGGCCATCCTTGATATACACAGGAAACTGTTGAACATGAAAAACCCAGCAGCGTTGCAGTTCTTGACATAACCCAGTTTGCCTGGCACCTATTACCATACCCCGTTCAAAGGTACTTAAATATTTTGTCTTGCCTATTCACCCTCAATGGCACACATACACAATCCATGTCTTAAGGTTAAAATCATTCTTTAATGTCTCCTCGCCTTCATCTACACTGATTGAAGTGGATTTAAAAAGCGACATCAATAAGGGATCATAGCTTTCAACTGGTCAGTCTTTCATGGAAAAAGCCTGTATACACTGGGTGTAGGCTACTGCATACATGAACAAGGCAACAGTAAACATGTCCCCACAAATGATGCAGCGCCCCCCATTGAGCCAATTGAGATATTGTGTCCCCTTTGAGCCAATTGAGACATGTTTGACTAAAACATTTCAGTTAACTCTAGCTCCCGCCATGGGCCAATAAGTGTCATTTTGTAAATGTCGGCTCACTATGACAAGACGCATCATTCACTGAAGTTGTGTCAAAATCTGGCAAGCACTGTTTGAGATATCACATGTGACTAACATACAAACCACAGTCCCCTTGCAGGAGTGTCACTACAAACATTTACGTGAGAGGAAAACAAAAAGTGCACATGCATGAGTGGGAAACAGTCAAGAGTAAAATTAAAGCAATCAATCCAGCGAGATTTAAGTTGCAAGTTGCTACTCAATGTGTTCACTGTTCAGTAGTTTCTCAGTCCACTGTGCGCCAGGTATTATACAGAGATTTGTCTTGTCATAAGTTACAAGGTCAGATGGTTGTATTGTAAACTTTTTTGTAATAAGTAGATTGTATTTAGGCCTGTTAAATCAACATGTCTCAAGGATATGTGGTTCAGTGCATTGTAGGCAATGTGGTAATGAATCAAACCCAAAACACTGCCATTCCAGAATCCATGCTCCAAACCCAGAACTCTGCCATTGCAGGCTCCATGCTCCAAACCCAGAACTCTGCCATTGCAGGCTCCAGGCTCCAGCCAATGAGCCTGATTTCCCTAATGACTTGTGATTGGTCTGCCAGATTAGATTCACCAATTGTGGCCAAGGATTTTAATTAAATATGGGTGATGAATGTGTGACCCTGCAGGCCGGGTGCTATGACAGCCGCCTTGTTATTCTGTCAGCAGGGCTGCTATGTTTCATACACTGCTGTTGGGTCTCTGTCTGATACCAATATTTTGTACATTTATTGTAATTCAGTTCCACTAATTTAATTAATGTGTTTTTAGGTGCTTTTTCAGACTTGATTGTATTGATGATAGTGGGATTGCATGGAACTGAATCATATTTAATTTCATTGTTTTAGCATAGACCAAGCCCATTCAATTCATACGGTGTATGTGGAGAATAAGTTATGACTAAAAACATAGTTAGCTATGAATAGACAGCCTCCAACTGTCTGGTCTTGGTTTTACTCTGTATGTCTGTTCTCCTCCAGCCCAACGATGCCCTGGTCTACAAGCGGTGGAGGACTACAGAACAGAAGGTGAACTCCAAGAGGCACCTGAGGACTGAGATGAGCCATCCCCATAGTAGTGGTACTGTACAGTCTATCTCCATATGATGCTACTCAAATCAAAGTTGTTGTATTAAGTACTTGATGTGTTTAGGTCTGTTAAATCACTCAACCAGTAGGTCTGAACCTGACAAATGGTTGACGGTAAAGATACTGTCAATCAAAATTGATACTTTGTGCATAGGAATCTTTATTTTGTGTTATGCATTTAAAGTAACTTTCATGACATTGCATTTGAGTGTTTCAAGAGTCATGTGCAATCAGATCTTAAGTGCATTTTACTGTGGTTATTTTGAAAAAAATATTTTTGTGCCAAGTTCAAGATCTACCTTCATGAATCCTCATTGAGTCATTGGAAACAGCTTGCAGTGCCCAACAAACAAAGATTGTATTTCTTTGGCTTTGGAGCTCTTTCCCAGTGAAATAACTGGTTTCCTTCTTGCCCATCTAAATCAGCTGAGTCAGTCTTTATAAAACAGGAGCTAGAGAGATGAGTGGGAGGCCTATGGAGTATGAAAACACCTGCCAAAAGAACCGGCGTGCATCCAGGAGGGAGATAGGAGTGTGAACACAACCATCTGTTCCACTCACATACTGTGTGTGTGTGTGTGTGTATGTATGTGTTGCTTGTTGCATTTCAAGGACAATCATTCTCTCAAAACAATTCTAGCAAAAAATGATATGGCTGACCCACCTGAATGCAGTGTTTCTAGAGGAGATTCTTCTGTTTTCCAATCCAACATTGTTTGTTGCATTCTAATGGAACATGTTTATTTTACTTCAATATGAGCCCTTAGAATTATACAATTAAGTCAAAGGCCTCTCTCTCGAGCTGAGGAAATCTAAAATGTTTTAGTTATTGCTCACCAAACACTACTTATGTTTAATTTAGTCTGTTTACTGCCCACTGGGCACAGATCTCAGTTCCTCATTTTGATTTACTTTTGATTGAGTTAAACATGAATTCAACGTGAAAACAATTATTGAACCATGTCATTGGATTTAGATTAAAAGTTCGGTGAAAAAAAAGCATACCAGTTTGTGCCCAGTGGGTAGAATCTAATGTAATTTCGTCAATTCTGATAGATTAAAAGTCAAGTTGTCACATAAGACCCAGAAACTGCTCTCCTATCCAACGTTGTCAACATATATATTGCATTTGGCTTTCCTCATGAAACTGTATTTACTTACTTAGATTTTCAGTCTCTAGAGCAGGGAGTGTCGCAAGTACTGCACGATTTTGCACCACCTAGGGACCATACCTGACCCACTGAGCTAATGAATCAGTTCAGTTATTGACTAATTTCAACACACCTGGTCTTCCAGGTCGGTTTTAATCAATAACATGAAGCGCATGCAGCGCTACAGGATCAGGGTTTCCTACGCCGGCTCTAGAGTGAATCTCTATGTTTTTGTACCTGATTTGAATATGACGATTGACTTTATTAATTAAACATAAATTTAAAAAATATCACTGGGACTTATTTGAAATTCTCAGTGACATTCCCCCCTGATGTGGAAATTGTTTGTCATTGTGTTGTCTGTAATAATTATAGTTGGTATGACAGCTCACTTATTTCAAAATAAAGACGATCTTTGTGCTCTGTTGCCTACACATGCCAGGTATGCTTTTTGATTGTCATTTTTATTAAGTTATTAAATTAAAGATGACAATTTATGCAATTTATGCAGTTGTATTAGTCTCGTAAATGTCCAATAGTGTTGACTGTGTGTTTTAATTGAATAGTAAAATTGCTGATACGACGAGAACTTGTGGAAACTTTTAACTATTGTGCGTCGTCATCAAAAGACAAGGCTCTGCAGCAATTTACCAATCAATCAGTTGAAATTGAATGTGTGTTTTGACATTCAACGACATTTATATTTCAGATTACAGTAGTGTATATCGATTAGGACCGAGCCTAGTCCCCACTGCAACGTCATTTTACAACGTCTGAAGCTGCGTGTCTCAAATGACTACAGCATTCGTAGCTATCCATGGTCCTGAAACGCAACGTCTGCGCGCTGTACCATCGATCAACTGCCGTGAGGAGATGGGTTCTCTGGACAGTACTGTTTGAGAAGGGTTATTTAAGATATACTTTTTTTTTTAACTGCCAAAATGCTCAACAGCTCTATCAGGAATCTAACACTGGAGGACGTTTTTATCCTAATTAACAACTCGTCTTGGAACGGAACGTACAACGAGTCTCACGGCAGCGCTATCCTCATCTCCTTCATTTACTCGGTTGTGTGTTTGGTCGGACTGTGCGGGAACTCTATGGTTATCTATGTCATTTTCAGATATGCCAAAATGAAAACGGCAACAAATATTTACATTCTGAATTTAGCCATCGCGGACGAGTTACTTATGCTGAGTGTCCCCTTCCTGGTGACATCTTCACTCCTTCACCACTGGCCTTTCGGCTCCTTTCTCTGCCGACTTGTTCTAAGTGTTGATGCTATTAATATGTTTACGAGTATTTACTGCCTAACTGTACTTAGCATAGACCGATATATTGCGGTTGTACACCCCATCAAAGCCTCCCGGTACCGGAGGCCCACAATAGCTAAAATAGTCAACTTTGGGGTTTGGATGTTTTCTATCCTGGTCATTTTGCCTATTATTATATTTTCCACGACCGTTCCAAACTTGGACGGTTCGCTCGCTTGCAACATTCAGATGCCAGAGCCAGTGAACCAGTGGATGGCTGTGTTTGTGATTTATGCCTTTCTCATGGGCTTTCTGTTCCCAGTCTTTGCTATCTGTATGTGTTACATCCTCATCATCGCCAAGATGAGAGTGGTGGCAATGAAGGCAGGCTGGCAGCAGCGTAAGAAATCGGAGAGAAAGATCACTCTGATGGTGTTGATGGTGGTGACCGTGTTTGTCATCTGTTGGATGCCCTTTCATATTGTACAGCTCGTTAATGTCTTCGTGAAGCACCATAACGCGACATTCATGCAACTCGCAGTGATTTTGGGGTACGCAAACAGCTGCGCCAACCCTATACTGTATGGATTTTTATCAGACAATTTCAAACGTTCGTTCCAAAGAATTTTGTGCCTGCGGTGGATGGACAATGCAACGGAGGAACCAATAGATTACTATGCCACCGCTCTGAAAAGTCGTGGTTACAGTGCGGATGAATTTCAACCAGACAACATGGAATGTGACAGCACTTATAGAAATGGAATCTGCACTTCGAGGACAACGACACTGTAACCTAGCATATGGACATAAAGTGATGAAACGATATGAACAAAATCATAAATGTGACCACTGAGTGTTTTGCTCATTAGGCCTACTAGGCTGTTACTTCGGTATTTATTAGTTTTGTTTACTTGCAACTATTTATATGAACTGAATTAAAATGTTGACTAATCAGAATGTCTTATTATTGTTCGAATCATTGCAATATGGATTCAGGTGGCACTGTGCGTAAAAGTCCTCCAATTATGACAAGTAGCCTTACAGAGCAGAAACAGACTGGCACTACTAGAGGCTGCCGGTGTGCAGTGTAGTTATACCATTTCCACTGTGTAAGCCAGAGTGTGGACTCGAGTCATAAGACTTTGACTCGAGTCTGACTTGAGTCACACATCTGATCACCTGAGACTCGACTTGATAGAAAATAAAATGACTCGAGACTTGACTCGAAACGCACACTCGGCACTCTCTCTGATTGGACCAACTGTCAATCAACACAGGTCGGATGAGCTGGCGCAGTGAGAAGATTTTCGGGGGTCACTTGTGCGAAAGCTGAATGGGAAAATATGAATATTTTTTCATACATATTTTAATAGGCTACATGTAGCCTGCCATTTGAATTTTATAACAATGCCTTTGCTTATTCGATCTGGTCACTAACATGATAGGCCTACAGCATTGCAACAAATGGTTGTTTCTAAAACATTGTAAACTATGCTTCAGAACCACAAAGTTGTGCATCTTGACTGTTGACCAGTCATTACCATTGGCGCGCAAAGATGGGCTCACACATCCAGATTAGTGACCAGAAATTGCTTGTTTAATTTTCCCCGGTTTTGCTAGGCAAAAATGGAGTAGCCTGCCTAAATGAATATTATCCAGTGGAGATGCGTCATTCATGTCATTCATCTGTTTTGAGCCCCACCTGTTTAGAAAAGATATGTGTAACATATCCGTCTGTAAACAATGTTAAAAAAATGTTGCATTAATAAAGCCGCATACAAACATGGTCTCTTTTTTTGCTTTCTTGAGTAAAGCAGCTCCAAAATGAATGTGTTTCAGCCTAGCTCAGTGCTTTTTGTGGTGGTGGGTCAGCCCGTGGAAAATATGGAGAGTAGGGGTTGGTAATGTTCTCTAGTTGCGCCATGATTGGCTCAGTATTCTGTCACTCATGGGGGCACTACCTTACCACAAAATCTATGGGTCGAGCTCGAAAATTCAAGCCCCCTGGGTGCTGCCATAGACTTACATTAGAAGTGCCCATCCAAGAAGGCTCAAGGTCATTGGCCACAGATAAAATAACGTCAAATCATGTCATATCTACCTTAGCTTTGATTAGATTTATCATGTCAACTTCATACTTTCAACATCTTAGCTATCAGGCTAGACAAGCAATCATCATCATGCATCAAGTCAACAATCTACTGGTAAATCCTTTCAATCCTTGTCATATAAATAGAAATTATAGATAAAACGTAATGGTGCTCATCAGCCATTTGACATAAACATTACACAACAAGTTGGAAATCGCAAATTCAACAATGAGTGCTAAGGCGCCACTGCAGCCCCAGGTTCGATCCCAGGCAGTGTCATAACCGGCTGCGACCGGGAGACCAATGGGACGGTGCACAATTGTTCCAGCGTCGTCCGGGTTAGGGGAGGGTTTGGCCGGCTGGGATGTCCTTGTCTCATCGTGGTCTAGCGACTCCTTGTGGTGGGCCAGTCGGTCGACTTCGGTGTGTCAAGAAGCAGTGCAGCTTGGCTCTCGACCTACGCCGAGTCCATAGGGGAATTGAGGTGATGAGACAAGATAGTAACTACCCCGAAAAGGGGGTAACACCATGGGCCAGAAAAGTTTGAATACATTGGCCATGCTATTAATAGCCATGCTATTAATTAAGTTCAAAACTGGAAATTCGGAACTGGGAAATCTGACTTCAGTGAGTTCAAGACAACTGGAAACTCTGAAAAAACTAACTCCAATTGTGAAAATACGGGAAAATAATTTTGAACTGTCATCCAACTTTCTAGAGCCCACAAGAGCGCCACCTTCCTGTTGAAGTGAGCACAGCACAAAAGTCCAAAAATGTCTTGTATGCTTCTGCATAAATTATGTAATATGCCAGGGAGATAGTATTACTTTCTTAGCTACAGAATGTTGTGTAGTAAGCTGTTAGTAGACCATGTGCCTTACCTAAATCATTTGATCCCTTTTCCCTTCATAATTAGCCTACTGTTCTAACTTGGTGGGGCACATGTAGCCAATAGCCAGTTGTAGAGAAATGTCATCATCAAATATTGTAAGAGCTTTCATTGTCTGCTTCTATGCGCCCTTTATTTATCTTACGGTTCTGACTTGGTGTACAGGGAGAATACTGTAAGAACGGTCCATGTTCTGAATTCTAGCACCATACATTTCAAAAGTGCTGAACAAATAGTTATATTGACTAGGTCGCTCATTCATGTCTTAATCAAAATTAAGGATTGCCTCTTATCCGCTCCTCTTCCCCTTAATGCCATAGTTTGTACATCTCAGTTGCCAGTAGAAGCCACATTTGTTTAGCAAGTCAGGCATATCAGCTATGCTTTTTTTAAAGGCAGCAAATGAGGCTGAATGAACTGTTTTGCTGCCAGACAAGGCTCCGCTGATAGCCAGGTGTAGCAGTGGTAAGGACAGCTTTATGTAAGCCCTAATAGTTTGTAGGCACCATGTGTAACCCTTATAGTGGAATTATTGTTTAGTATTGTGTAGTGGCTTTGCTGGCATACATCTAAAATCTTTATTTTTGTTTGCCCCACCTACATTTACATGCTAAAATCGCCACTGATAGCATGTCATACTATTTCTGTCCAGACAGCATCAGTTACATGGGCACGCATAGAGGGGCTCTGTTTCACTTGCTCGAATGCTTTCTCCAGTGATACAGTTTCAGCAGAGAGGATGAGGCGAAGCAAGAGGGTTTAGCCTCTCCTAGTATCCCAGCAGCATACCACCCTGCATACCACTGCTGGCTTGCTTCTGAAGCTAAGCAGGTTTAGTCCTGGTCAGTTCCTGGATGGGAGACCAGATGATGCTGGAAGTGGTGTTGGAGGGCCAGTAGGAGGTGCTCTTTCATCTGGTCTAACAAAAATATATCCCAATACCCCAGGGCAGCTGATTGGGGACACTGCCCTGTATAGGGTGCCGTCTTTCGGATGGGACGTTAAATGGGTGTCCTGACTCTTTAAGGTCATTAAAGATCCCATGGCACTTATTGTAAGAGTAGGGGTGTTAATCCTGGTGTCATGGCTAAATTCCCAATCTGGCCCTCAAACCATCACGGTCACCTAATAATCCCCAGTTTACAACTGGCTTATTCATCCCCCTCCTCTCCCTGTAACTATTCCCCTGGTTGTTGCTGCAAATGAGAATGTTTTTGCAGTCAATTTACCTGGTAAAATAATGGATAAATAAATCTAAATAAATCTGGGGTAAGCAATCACTGGGCTAGTTGATACAATGTGACAAGTTAGTTAGGGACAGCTTTGGGGCGGACCCTGTGAAGATTTAATAAGTTGTTAAACTTCACTAGCAATAGCTCAAGACAGATAGAAAGGCAGGCAGATAGGTGGAGAAGAGAGATTCATGTGATTGAAAGAACAGGATACTTTCAACTGTTTTTATTTGTTGGCTTTGGGCATACATATTTTACTTAGTTGATGATGGAAGTTATAGGCCTACTGCTGCATTGGCCTATAGACTATCTTTGAGTTCTATGCTCTCCTGTCTTTAGCCACCAGTGGATCACAGTGTATCAGTGTGTCCATATGGCAAAGACTAGTGCCCTCACCATAGTTGAAATTGAACTTTTAGATTTGTATAATTTTACTTCAGATTTGTATGATTAACCATGTAACAATTATTTTGAGAAACAAACACGTTATTATTGAAATGAAACTGTTAAATATTTATAACTGGCACGCAGATCGGTAGAAATTTTAAGATGAATTGTAAGCCTCCCCAAACTTGAAACTCATGAGCCCCTGTGGTCTTTACTATTGCACCCATTTTAAAAAACACGTGCAAGCGTGTACACACATTGGAGGTCCAGTGAACAAAATGGACCCGCCTATGGAAATCAAATGCCCGTTCAACTGATCCATTCTAGCGCTGGGTCTGCACAGAGTGATGAAAGATCAAATTGACCAGGAAAAAAAGAATATTTTTTTGAGGAAGCCTGGCGTCCTTTGGCATCCATGAATACAAGACACTGCCTAGATCTCAGAACTTTTTGGTAGTGAACTCTTCTTTCATAACCCATTAAGGTCCTCATCTTAAAAGGTCCCTCAAGTCCAAATGTCCAACTGGGTTCAACCATAAGGTTTTATCTGACACATGTTCAGTTTTTAAGAAGACTGTAGCTATTTGACCACATAAATGACAGAATAACACTTCTACCAAGATAGAGACAGAACACATCATCAAATACATTAAGAAATGCATTATGAGCATCAGACAAATCACTGTCATCGCTGAGCAATGATGTGAAAACATTTATGACAGTTTTGTTTTGTTCCTTGTGTGCCATTATTGCTGGCTAGATTAGCCTAGACCAGTGGTTCCCAACCAGGGGTACTAGGACCTCTGTATGTACTTGGTCTATCCACAGGGGGTACTTGAGAAGACTCATGAGACAGTAGGCCAACTGGTAAAAGACACATGAGGGGGTACGTTTGGGGTACTCCAGGCAGAGCAAAATTGAGTCGGTGGCACAGTAAGTGGAAAAAGGTTGGGAACCATTGGCCTAGACCATACTTAGAGTGAGATGGCAAAGACATGTCTTGTGTTTGGTCCGGGTCCATCTGGATTTGTTCAGGCTTGTGATTGGATTGCAGATATAACTTTATAGTGCCAAGTTCTAATGGGTTAATGCAGATATAACTATCTAGTTTTTCCATTCTTTCACTTAAAATGTACTTCTATCAAAGACATAAGAAGAACCATTTAAAGATGTATTATATCTGACTAACTCATTTTTGACAGAAATATCAGATAGAACGTATAGTGCGAAGGTCTCGATTTGTAGTTGCATGTATCGATTTTTTTCACTTGACTTGAACTTGTGACTTGCTCTTAAAATGTATGACTTGGACTTGATTCGAGACTTGACCCATTCTATTTGAAACTCGGACCTTGTGACTTGGTCCCACCTCTGGTGTGAGCACATACAAAAAAAGTGTTGAACCCTGCTGCCTATGATTAATTTATTCCAGATTTCTTGAAGAGTAAAAGGAGATTGATGCAGAGTTTAAGTTCAGATTTATGCTCAGTCTCTATGATTCATTATTCATTGTGTAAGTTGAAGTTAAAACAGCAGCAGTGTTGTTTGCTTTAACATCTCTCAGGCAGACAGCAACAGGAAAATGTTTTTACCATTTGGCAAAACGACCACATCCTGGTCCGGATAGTGCTGCCAAGCCATCTCTTATCAGCAGTCCTCTCTCTCCTCTTTGGTGCATATTTACTCTGGCCTCTGTAGGCTAGAAGATAAACCTACCCACAGTGTCTGTTTGCTCATAATTCATTCAACCTTTATTTTCAATTGTAATAAAATCAATGCTTTTAAAATCAGTTGATCTATTGACAAGATAGGGTCTTTCTTTTGAACGGAGAAAGAACTAGGTTAATATGGGCTCAACATTTTAAGCCATGGGCAGAGACTGTGATCCTTTATATCAGGACTAGAAACTTCCAAAATACTGAAGCATCAAATTCATCTTCCTATGTTACATGATGCCTTATATATATACACACAAACCACATACAGTATATACAACAGTACAAAAGTTAAGTACGTAAATAAACATAAAGGCCTAGCAAATACTAGGAAGAAATGTGAGCCCACATACAAATCCTCAAAATAAAATAATATCCAAAGCTTTCATTTTCACTACTGCAGTGAAAATTAACATTGTATTGTCTAAGTAGTGGTCAATCCTTTCTTTTAAGAAATGTTATTAAAGTGCTTATTGACAATTAACTGTAAGAACTGAAATAAGTCTTATATATTGTCAGTTTAAATCTTCAGGTTGTCTGAGTCTGCTGTGACCTCCGTTCACACTTCTGCTTAAGTTGCCTCCTCATTTGTGTTTTCCAGGGAGTATTTTTCCTCCGAGGCCTCTGCCCTCTTTATTGCCATTTTCTCTGCAGTTTTCATGGCCAGTTTCTGCGATCGCCTCCTGAGACAGCACTTCACAGTAGCCAACACCACGACCACCAGAACGACCAAGGTCATCACTGCTATCACCACAGGTATGAAGATTTTGGCTTGTTCTCCACTCGTGTCCACTATCTCAATGTCATCCGTAGGGGAAGTGGGAGTGGGTTGGTCCGGCAGAAAGATGGTAATTGTTGGCTTGGGAGTGGGAGTGTGGTCTTGGACCAAATAGTTGTCACTTCCTTCAGTAAAGGTAGCTACTGGTAGTTCATTGCATGACACTGAGCCCTCGTCTTGAAGATTTCCATTTTTATCACGGCATTTACAGAGGTAAGAACCCTCTGTGTTGACACATTGGCCTTTGCAGGGCTGATCTCTGCATTCATCATTGTCCACACAGTTTCCAGACCCATCTCTCACATAACCTGCTTTGCACGAAGCACAAATGCCATCTATAGCCGATCCATCATCACGTTTCCATTTCAGAGTTGTTGCAGAGCAAGTCAGTTTAAACAATTGCCCAGACAAACATTCTAGATCCAGTTTATGAGGATTATTTGGGTCTGGCCTTATTGATCGGGCCTCCAGTATGTGTGGGATAAGACACTGGTCCATGAAAGGCATCTTTTCATCACGTTGTTTACAAATGAATGGACGATTTGTCTTACAGGTACTGGGAACAAACCCCCAGTTCACTATTTCAGTTCCATTAAACTCACCCGAGAGAAATACACAGTGTATAACCGTGCAGGTTGGTTTGGGCAAAGACTTCCACTGATCCAGTTTTGTGTCACTGCTGCTATCCACTGTCCATTTAAAACCTTTCAGAGGTGTGTCATTTTTCACACAATCCAACTTTTCTTTCCTCAAACCCACCCAAAACTCAAATGTACCTTCTGTGGATGGCATGTTCGCGATGACTTTCAAAATCTTTGTGGCTTCCTCCATACTGGCCACTTTAGTTAGGAAACTGGCAGGCAGACAGGCTTCTAAAGCGTTGTTGAAGTTGAGAGGACTCAGATGAAGAGTATAGTGTTCATCATCAGGAACACACAGACCCACCCCCAAGACGCTCCACAGGCATATCCAGTAGTACTCCATTCTCCCCGACTGCACCAATCGATATGATGACAGTGGTGCTCAGTCAGACTGATGATGGTCCTCCTGCAAGCCTCCCCTGTAATGGACTGGCTGACGATGCAAATTTTCCTGCTACTTTCTTAGCCTACTCTGAGAGGTCCTCCCAAGACAACAAACACAGGAAGTGTGCTTAGACTTGATACAGCCATCCACTTCCTCTGCAGAGGGGGTGGTGGCATATCCAAACATTAGCAACTTTTAAACAAATGATCGTTGTTATAAAAGTATACAGCAGCCTAAAGATTCAAGGCCTGGCAGATGAGTTGTGAGAAAAATACACTAATGTACTCTAGGTCATATCAGCATAATAACTCCAGTAATTTCAATGATTTAGCTCTTTGATAATATTTCCCCATGAGATCACCAGGCGAGCTTCACTTTCTGTTGTGGGAGATGCAGGAAGTTTTCCTTCACAGAAAAGGCTTGCAAAATAAAGAAAAGAACCAGTGTCACAAATGGGTGCTGAGATCCAACTTGAAACTTGTGAGAGGATATGCCAGCCTGCTGATACTGCCCTGGTATCAGGATGTGATTATAAAAAGCAGAAGTATGATAAATGCCCTCAGGGAATAGACCCTCGCTAATGTGTGCTTTGATTTTTATCAACCCTAAAACACGAAACTCAGAAAGTCATTGTGTCATTGTATAGCAACTTGACTTAGTGAGGCGTTCAGGGGGGACCCCACTTGGGATATACAGAGTATTCATTGTCTACTAAGTAAATTACTATTATTTAGGTTCTGCGGCAGTGTTTCTTTGTCAGGGAAAAGCAGATGCTTCCTGGGGAAGTGCCAGAGAATGGCAGGAAGAGAGGCTGAGGTGGAGTGCATTTCTACAACTCAGATAGGAGAGGACCTTATCCACAACACATCTCAGACAGGAGAGGACCTTATCCACAGCACATCTCAGACAGGAGAGGACCTTGTCCACAGCACATCTCAGACAGGATAGGACCTTATCCACAGCACATCTCAGACAGGAGAGGACCTTATCCACAGCACATCTCAGACACATGAGACCTTGTCCACAGCACATCTCAGACAGGAGAGGACCTTGTCCACAGCACATCTCAGACAGGAGAGGACCTTGTCCACAGCACATATCAGATAGGAGAGGACCTTGTCCACAGCACATCTCAGCCAGGAGAGGACCTTGTCCACAGCACATCTCAGACAGGAGAGGACCTTGTCCACAGCACATCTCAGACAGGAGAGGACCTTGTCCACAGCACATCTCAGGTAGGAGAGGACCTTGTCCACAGCACATCTCAGACAGGAGAGGACCTTATCCACAGCACATCTCAGACAGGAGAGGACCTTATCCACAGCAAATCTCAGACACATGAGACCTTGTCCACAGCACATCTCAGACAGGAGAGGACCTTGTCCACAGCACATATCAGATAGGAGAGGACCTTGTCCACAGCACATCTCAGGCAGGAGAGGACCTTGTCCATAGCACATCTCAGGCAGGAGAGGACCTTGTCCACAGCACATCTCAGACAGGAGCAGTCCAAGGGACACAGAGGGAAGGGTCCGGTGTGGGGGAAGCAAAGGAAATTGAATTCTAAGTGCACAGGAAAAGGAGTCTCCCCCAAAAGCCATCAGAGAACAAAGGAACAAGGGAGTGAAGTCACACTTCCTTTTGTCTACTTACTGTGAAAATGTATGTGAACTCCAGTCAGGGTTTAATTAATGCTTTCCATTTAAGACAGAAAAAATAAACAACCCTGTCTTGTACCCCAGACTGTATGGTTTCAGTGTGATTGCAAAGGATTGTGGGTAGAGGATTTGTATCATCATTTGCATTTCCACTCCCTAAAGTGACCAACCACACAGTCCTTCAGGTGAGGAGGCAACTGTTTGCCGTGGTGGATGGAAATCTGCCACAGTACCCCTACTAAACATAATCCGGTCGAAGGACCATGAAAAAGGAACCCAAGATATTTAACTGGTTGGATAGATGTCACCAGGTGTACTCAGCTCCGGTCAGAGAGCAAGCAGACGACAGAGAGGACTGGTGGTTGGATATGGTAAAGGTGTGTGATTCTGCAACAAAGGAGAGGCACAATGTCAGGTCGCATAACATAAAAGGTCATGTTGATGAGGACAAAGCTATTAAAACATATCTCAAATGATGAAAATTACATTGTTAGGTAACTACAATAAACATGGAAAATAGGAAACAAACTTACTCTTAACTTGAACGCACACAACTGGAAAGAAATGTAGGAATTTCTTGCCAGGATTAAAATACAAAAGGTGTGAATGAGCATATCTGGGCAGTCCGGATAATTAGTGACAAGTTTGTGCCATTGAGAGAGTCAACAGGTAGTCAACAAGTTCCATCTCAGCAGTATGCTGTGCCACTGAGCGCTTTTGTACAAAACCAATAACAACCTTTGGAGTATTGAGTGTCAGTGCAATGTGCTTCATCTTATCATCCTAAAAGCTCATTTATGCTTGATCTGGAAATGTGGTCGGAGGCTGTGTGGAGAGTGTGGCGCAATTTCGGAGTCTCCAGAGGCATGCAGAGGGCAAATCAAGCTCCTTACCGCATCGCTGTGCACCTCTCAAATGTTGCAACAATGCGGAGGGCTCCTTAAAGCTCCCCATTGACATGATTGGTTGACGGTAGGTGGGAGCAGGACGTCCTGTATAAACACAAACTCACTTCGCAAGAAGTATGAAAACCCTGAAGTCTGCAGAGGTTGCATCACAGTAAATGCTGTACGGGCACTTCAGACATCAGATTGACCACGCAGTGACTTTATTAACACTATTGTACTTGAGGACTATTTCTATGGTTTTACTTAGTGGGAGTCATGATGCCAAAAGTCAAATTATGATATTAAAGTAATGCATGCTACCTACACAACGCTTCTGAATACTATTGATGCAACTTTTTTGTGAACACCGATTCATGTAGCAATACAATGAGTGGTTGAATTATTCAGTACCACAGTACCAATTTGTTTTCAGGTTTTTTAATTTTTCAATGTTTATTCAAGAAAACATGCACTTGATGGTTGCTCCAAACTGTTCCCCACCATGAACACTGTTAAAGATTTAGACGGCTTGTTCTCCTCCTCAGTTTAGTTTGTTCTGAAACTACGGTGCCTCTCCCTTCAGTTTCCTGTCGTATCTCATCAATGTAAACACAACCGTTCTCGATGCACTAACTTATTTCCTCTACCCTGTCATCCATTTTCCTTTGCTATGATTTCTAATGATATACAGTGGGGCAAAAAAGTATTTAGTCAGCCACCAATTGTGCAATTTCTCCAATTTAAAAAGATGAGAGAGGCCTGTAATTTTCATCATAGGTACACTTCAACTATGACAGACAAAATGAGAAAAAAAATCCAGAAAATCACATTGTATGATTTTTTTATGAATTTATTTGCAAATTATGGTGGAAAATAAGTATTTGGTCACCTACAAACAAGCAAGATTTCTGGCTCTCACAGACCTGTAACTTCTTCTTTAAGAGGCTCCTCTGTCCTCCACTGGTTACCTGTATTAATGGCACCTGTTTGAACTTGTTATCAGTATAAAAGACACCTGTCCACAACCTCAAACAGTCACACTCCAAACTCCACTATGGCCAAGACCAAAGAGCTGTCAAAGGACACCAGAAACAAAATTGTAGACCTGCACCAGGCTGGGAAGACTGAATCTGCAATAGGGAAGCAGCTTGGTTTGAAGAAATCAACTGTGGGAGCAATTATTAGGAAATGGAAGACATACAAGAACACTGATAATCTCCCTCGATCTGGGGCTCCACGAAGATCTCACCCCGTGGGGTCAAAATGATCACAAGAACGGTGAGCAAAAATCCCAGAACCACAAGGGGGGACCTAGTGAATGACCTGCAGAGAGCTGGGACCAAAGTAACAAAGCCTACCATCAGTAACACACTACGCCGCCAGGGACTCAAATCCTGCAGTGCCAGACGTGTCCCCCTGCTTAAGCCAGTACGTGTCCAGGCCCGACTGAAGTTTGCTAGAGAGCATTTGGATGATCCAGAAGAAGATTGGGAGAATGTCATATGGTCAGATTAAACCAAAATATAACTTTTTGGTAAAAACTCAACTCGTCGTGTTTGGAGGACAAAGAATGCTGAGTTGCATCCAAAGAACACCATACCTACTGTGAAGCATGGGGGTGGAAACATCATGCTTTGGGGCTGTTTTTCTGCAAAGGGACCAGGACGACTGATCCGTGTAAAGGAAAGAATGAATGGGGCCATGTATTGTGAGATTTTGAGTGAAAACCTCCTTCCATCAGCAAGGGCATTGAAGATGAAACGTGGCTGGGTCTTTCAGCATGACAATGATCCCAAACACACCGCCCGGGCAACGAAGGAGTGGCTTCGTAAGAAGCATTTCAAGGTCCTGGAGTGGCCTAGCCAGTCTCCAGATCTCAACCCCATAGAAAATCTTTGGAGGGAGTTGAAAGTCTGTGTTGCCCAGCAACAGCCCCCAAAACATCAAATCAAATCAAATCAAATGTATTTATATAGCCCTTTGTACATCAGCTGACATCTCAAAGTGCTGTACAGAAACCCAGCCTAAAACCCCAAACAGCAAGCAATGCAGGTGTAGAAGCACGGTGGCTAGGAAAAACTAGAAAGGCCAAAACCTAGGAAGAAACCTAGAGAGGAACCAGGCTATGTGGGGTGGCCAGTCCTCTTCTGGCTGTGCCGGGTGGAGATTATAACAGAACATGGCCAAGATGTTCAAATGTTCATAAATGACCAGCATGGTCGTATAATAATAAGGTAGAACAGTTGAAACTGGAGCAGCAGCACGGTCAGGTGGACTGCGGACAGCAAGGAGTCATCATGTCAGGTAGTCCTGGGGCATGGTCCTAGGGCTCAGGTCCTCCGAGAGAGAGAAAGAAAGAGAGAATTAGAGAGAGCATATGTGGGGTGGCCAGTCCTCTTCTGGCTGTGCCGGGTGGAGATTATAACAGAACATGGCCAAGATGTTCAAATGTTCATAAATGACCAGCATGGTCGAATAATAATAAGGTAGAACAGTTGAAACTGGAGCAGCAGCACGGTCAGGTGGACTGGGGACAGCAAGGAGTCATCATGTCAGGTAGTCCTGGGGCATGGTCCTAGGGCTCAGGTCCTCCGAGAGAGAGAAAGAAAGAGAGAATTAGAGAGAGCATATGTGTGGTGGCCAGTCCTCTTCTGGCTGTGCCGGGTGGAGATTATAACAGAACATGGCCAAGATGTTCAAATGTTCATAAATGACCAGCATGGTCGAATAATAATAAGGCAGAACAGTTGAAACTGGAGCAGCAGTACGGCCAGTTGGACTGGGGACAGCAAGGAGTCATCATGTCAGGTAGTCCTGGGGCATGGTCCTAGGGCTCAGGTCCTCCGAGAGAGAGAGAGAAAGAGAGAATTAGAGAACGCACACTTAGATTCACACAGGACACCGAATAGGACAGGAGAGGTACTCCAGATATAACAAACTGACCCTAGCCCCCCGACACATAAACTACTGCAGCATAAATACTGGAGGCTGAGACAGGAGGGGTCAGGAGACACTGTGGCCCCATCGGAGGACACCCCCGGACAGGGCCAAACAGGAAGGATATAACCCCACCCACTTTGCCAAAGCACAGCCCCCACACCACTAAAACATCACTGCTCTAAAGGAGATCTGCATGGAGGAATGGGCCAAAATACCAGCAACAGAGTGTGAAAACCTTGTGAAGACTTACAGAAAACGTTTGACCTCTGTCATTGCCAACAAAGGGTATATAACAAAGTATTGAGATAAACTTTTGTTATTGACCAAATACTTATTTTCCACCATAATTTGCAAATAATTTCATAAAAAATCCTACAATGTGATTTTCTGGATTTTTCTTCTCATTTTGTCTGTCATAGTTGAAGTGTACCTCTGATGAAAATTACAGGCCTCTCTCATCTTTTTAAGTGGGAGAACTTGCATAATTGGTGGCTGACTAAATACGTTTTTGCCCCACTGTATTAGGGCCTGATGACAGTCATAACATTGTTGCCATGGTGCCTTTTTCAATTTGAATCACCCCTCTGCATGTCCTGAATTGTAAATGAAGTGTTTTGCTCAGTCAGTCAGGCATAACTCTCCTTATGTAACACAGTGAAACTTTGCTGTGATGAGCTGGGCGGGTGGTGTGTACCAAGAGGGAGGCTTTATGTATCTCTCCCACAAACCGCCCTGCCTGATACAAACGGGATGTGAAATTACAAAAAAATATATATATTCAGTGATTCTAAGCTACCTGTCGAAAAACTAATATATTGATAACATTCTTTTGACGGACCATAAGCTTTTAATGTCAATGTCCATCAAAAACAGCTTTCTATTCAGAATGAATATGAAGTATTATGCCATCTGCCAAACATACAGCAATGAATGAATTTCACGTCCAACTGAACCTTTCAAATAAGATTTTATAGGAAAAATAGTATATTTTTCCTCCAACACTTGAGTCTATAGTAGGACAGCCTGACAGTCGGCTGTGTGAAGGCTGATTGTGGTGAGGTCCTGCAGGACCTCTCTAAGTGTGAATAGATCTCTAGTGATACATGAAGATGGATATAGTGTGTGGGAGGGTGGGAAGCAGCCCAGTCATTATACATACAGAGCCTTCAGAAAGTATTCACACCCCTTTACCTTGTCCACATTTTCTTGTGTTATAGCCTGAATTTAAATTGAATTAAACTTAGATTTTTGGTCACTGGCCTACACACAATACCCCATAATGTGAAAGTGGAATTATGTTTTAGACATTTTTACAAATGAATTAAAAATGAAAAGCTAAAATGTCTTGAGCCAATAAGTATTCCCTTTGTTACAGCAAGCATAAATAAGTTCAGGAGTAAAAATTTGCTTAATAACAAGTCACATAATAAGTTGCATGGACTCACTCTGTGTGCGATAATAGTGCTTAACATGATTTTTGTATGACTACCTCATCTCTGTACCCCACACATACAATTATCTAAGGTCCCTCAGTCGAGCAGTGAATTTCAAAAACACAGATTCAACCACAAAGAGCAGGGAGGTTTTCCAATGCCTTGCAAAGAAGAGCACCTGTTGGTAGATAGGTAAAAATAAAGAAGCATAAACAACCTGAAAACAAGTTGGTCAACCCTTGCGTCAATCTAAGTAAAATAATGAAAAAACCCCATCAAAATCCACCAGTTTCAGCTAGAGACATCCCGAAAATCTATAATGCTGATGTGCCAACTTCTGTCTCTAGTGTCCCAACCGTTTGGGCTACAAACTAATATGTAGAAAGGGGAGACTCTCACAAACATCATGTTGTTCCGCATTTTTCTCAACGATCTACAGAAGTGTCAAGGGACTCGTCTGAAGGTAACCCATTCAAATTAATGGAAGTTTGGAGGAAAGGTAGTTTTGTGACAACAAAAATAAGCTGTTAAATATGTGTCCAAAAAAACACAAGTATTTCCTGAGCTTTCTTATATCTCCTAGATTTTGGGACAGACACTTCAAAACGTTATTCCTGAGCTTTCTTATATCTCCTAGATTTTGGGACAGACACTTCAAAACGTTATTCCTGAGCTTTCTTATATCTCCTAGATTTTGGGACAGACACTTCAAAACGTTATTCCTGAGCTTTCTTATATCTCCTAGATTTTGGGACAGACACTTCAAAACGTTATTCCTGAGCTTTCTTATATCTCCTAGATTTTGGGACAGACACTTCAAAACGTTATTCCTGAGCTTTCTTATATCTCCTAGATTTTGGGACAGACACTTCAAAACGTTATTCCTGAGCTTTCTTATATCTCCTAGATTTTGGGACAGACACTTCAAAACGTTATTCCTGAGCTTTCTTATATCTCCTAGATTTTGGGACAGACACTTCAAAACGTTATTCCTGATGATTTCTTTTTTATGAATGTGTTATTCAATGTGTTTCAATAGGCTATAGTAGTAAAGGCCAAATTCAATATTTTATCAAATAATATTTTAATATTTTGGGGGGATACCCCCAAATCAAATAGCTAAAAGATCCATGGTATGACCATCTTAAAACAATTCTGTATATTATCTTACACTTTGAGGTTTTAATCCATTTTGAATTCAGGCTGTAACACAACAAAATGTAGAATAAATCAAGGGGTATGAATACTTTCTGAAGGCACTGTAGGGATGACCAGCTGCAGCCGGGGTCAGTTCATTTCCTGCACATTGTATTCGCCAAGAATCACTCCGTTCATTTCCCTGCCTCATGATGCCATCTATTTTGTGAAGTGCACCAGTCGCTCCTGCAGCAAATCACCCCCACAACATGATGCTGCCACCCCTGTGCATCACGGTTGGGATGGTGTTCTTCGGCTTGCAATCCTCCCCCTTTTTCCTCCAAACATAACGATGGTCATTATGGCCAAACAGTTATATTTGTGTTTCATCCGACCAGAGGACATTTCTCCAAAAAGTACGATCTTTGTCCCCATGTGCAGTTGCAAACTGTAGTCTGGCTTTTTTATGGTGGTTTATGGTGGCTTCCCTGCTGTGCGGCCTTTCAGATTATGTCAATATAGAACTAGTTTTCCTGTGGATATAGATACTTTTGCACCTGTTTCCTCAAGCATATTCACAAGGTCCACAAATTAACTTTTAACAAGGCACACCTGTTAATTGAAATGCATTCTAGGTGACTACCTCATGAAGCTGGTTGAGATAATGCTAAGAGTGTACAAAGCTGTCATCAAGGCAAAGGGGGACTACTTTGAAGAATCTGAAATATAAAATATGTTTGGATTTGTTCAACACTTTTTTGCCCTGAATGAAGGGTGACCACTGGGTACATGGGGTTAAAAACAGAGTCCTGTATCTCCTGGATGCAATTAAAAGTGTAACCTTCTAATTGGACGAAACATTGACGGTTATTCAGCCTCTCAACACATGAATCAACACACAATGGCAATCATTCCTGTGGGTTAACATATCTGCTAACATTGACTTAATGAGGAATGATGTTCAGAAGTGACTGCAACTGTGCTTACTGACAATGCCTTTATATATATATAATAGTGTTGTTCACTCATTAATATAGCTACTTTTGTTAGTTGACAGCTCTATAAACCAGGAAATGGCCTGCTATAATATGTGTTTCAGTTTCAGAAGGCAGTAGAACATTTTCCTTGTACTTTACAATGAATGTCATTCACATGTATCTGTAGGAACTGCGCAAACAGCATTCAGTGCATCAGAACGCTTTTTTAAAAAATGCTGTATTATCCACAATATGACCCGAGGACAACAGATATCCACAAGAAAATTGGCATAACTTTAAAAAAGTAACCTCTTTCAACTTAACTGGACATGGCAAGTTACCTTCTGACATGACTGCTGAATGACTGTTCATATCCATGTACTACCAACAGTATTCTGTTTGTTAGAACACAGTGCTTTGCTTTTGCCTCTGACCCGGGGATGACCTGCGAGCTCTGTCCAACCACATTTATCCAATACAGGTAAGTGCTGTGGGAAATGCTTTCAAGCTGAGGCACATATTCACCCTTTGTTCTCGACAAAGTACTTGAACGGAGTGATTCTTGGCGAATACAATGTGCAGGAAATGAACTGACCCCGGCTGCAGCTGGTAGTCAGACAGACCCGAAGGCCAGACCAGAAGGCCAGACCAGAAGGCCAGACCAGAAGGCCAGACCCGAAGGCCAGACCCGAAGGCCAGACCAGAAGGCCAGACCAGAAGGCCAGACCCGAAGGCCAGACCAGAAGGCCAGACCCGAAAGCCAGACCAGAAGGCCAGACCCGAAAGCCAGACCAGAAGGCCAGACCCGAAGGCCAGACCAGAAGGCCAGACCCGAAAGCCAGACCAGAAGGCCAGACCCGAAAGCCAGACCAGAAGGCCAGACCCGAAGGCCAGACCAGAAGGCCGTTTGAAACTCCTTTCTCTTTTCTCTACATTTTACTTTCACATTTGAGTCATTTAGTAGACACTATTATCCAGAGCCACTTTTTTATTATTATTATAATTTTATTTTGTTTTTTAAACAATACACAAATATACGTATACAATAGACAACTTAACATTCTACAGACTACTAAACTAGACATGATGTTGGCTGGGACTTAATGCCCAACCTCAAAAGACAAATAAAGGCAAAAACACCAACTCAGACATACATACATTTCAACAAACATTAATGCCATCACACTCGCTAAGACCCACATGCTCCCACCGTATTCATACCCATCGTCTCACAATAACATCCCTTCCCATTTTTCATCTTGTGGCTAGCTCCAGTGATTGGAACACTTTATGCCATAAGGCTTCAAATTGCACTTTTTTGTTTCTCTCTGTAACACAAGGTTGTTCAATATATATACAGTATACATAGTATGGTCACATTGGGTATCTCAGCGCACTCTTGTATGCCATGTCTTGAATATGCAGATAGACTAATTAAAGTCAACTTTCATTGTTCAACTTCTGACAGCCAACTTTCTAAGTCTGAGTGCATGAGAGTTATTTAAGATACTTTTCAAAGAGTAGGGTTTCAGACATTTTTGAAAGATGGGCAGAGACTCCACTGTCCTGGTTCTAGGGGAAAGCTAGTTCCACCATTGGGGTGCCAGTACAGAGAAGAGTTTTGACTGGCCTGAGCGGATGGGAGGGCCCAGAGACCAGAGGTGGCAGAACGGAGTAATCGGGTTGGGATATAGGGTTTGATCATAGCCCCTTAGCCCTCTTTTCATCATGCCTGTAATTGTAAAGTAAATGACAACAGGACCCCTCTCTCTGCTTCTCTCTCAATAAAGCCACATCATTACATTTTTGGGAGAAGAGGAAATGTTTCATATTGTCCCAGGAGTCTCCCTGGGCTGGTCCCCGAGGGGGAAGGATGGGGGAGGGCCAGGGTTTGACAGGCTGTGGTCTGTGGTCTGTGTTAATACCATTAACACAGACCACAGCCTGTCAAACCCTGGCCATCTCCCGCTCAGGCCGACAGCAACATTTTACCACAATTTCTAGGTGGCAGGAGGACTATTTATAGGTGTAGCACATCAATCCCATACGGATTAGCCCTGGATATTTCATTACAGTTTACCGCCTCTCCCTGTTGTCCTCTTACTCACTAGCTGCTATGTGGTTTGTGGGGCAGTGAGAGAAAAGAGAGAGAGCGAGAAAAGAGAGCGAGAGAGAGAGGGAGAGAGAGAAAGGAGAGTGAGACAGCAAGAGACAGAGAGCGCAAGAGAGAGAGAGAGGGGAAGGTGAGAGAGAACAGAGAGGGAGTGGGGAGAAAGAGAGGCAGAACTATAAACCATTATCAACAGCACAGAGGATCCTGATATTTAGTTTGATTAACATCCCCCCCCTTCCAAATTCCAAGAGGGAGCAATTTATCCAAGAGGAAAATATATTTTTATTTCATCTTTAGGAAACCATTCAAACGGGAAATGAATGTCAGAGATGCAATATTGAATACGCAGCTGAGAATAAACTTGAGTTATTCGCTTCCCCTCTCATTTGACAGGCATATGCTAATTGCGTATGAAAGTAAGGTACTTAGAGAGGTTAAAGACCTGTATAATGTTAGCTCTAAGAACATATGTTCTTCAATTCTGGTCCTGGAAACTTTGTACGAACACACCTGATTCAACTAACCAAAAATCATGTATTAGTGCTACGCAAGAACAAAAGCCAGCACCTCCTGTGGGCTTCTAGGACCACTGTCCTGGAGAGTATTCTGCCTAAGCGGTTTTGGCCAGCACCTCCTGTGGGCTTCTAGGACCACTGTCCTGGAGAGTATTCTGCCTAAGCGGTTTTGGCCAGCAGCGGTTTTGCTGGATCATCGCCAAAGTGAAGATTACTATCAGATGTGGAATTCTCCAGTGATTCAATATCAATACTGTATGCGGGTGAACAGCCAGACAAACACCAGAGTGTTGAAAGGGTACATGGAAAACACAGAGAAAGATGGTGATCAGCAGGAAAGGAGTTGAAACCCCAAAGAAAGGCAAGGATGCATAGCCATACAGTAATATAGGGCTTCAAAAGCCATATGTAAAGTGTACTACATTTGTAGAGAAGCCTTTTTTAGTCCCCGTGTGTAACCGTTTCTCTGGTAGACAGTCGCACAATTGTGTAAACCAAAGCTAGTGAGATTTGACAGCACAGCGGACTGGATGACGTAAATAACAGGTAAATGACAGGTACACATTACTCAAGGTCATTTCATAGACTGTGATGGAGTTTGATGTCACCTGGTTTCCTATCATCTTGAAAAGGGCTTGAATTGAATTTAAATCCCAGATCTGATACATCTTGGATACCACTCAAACAATAATTTCTTTGTAGGTCAATATCAACACTGAGAAATCACAATCCCCATCAGCAGCAGAGGAGATGTTGGTGTTTTGCTCCCTATACCCACTGCTGTGCACAGACAGGGGTAGGTGCAACATTTGCGGGCTGTGGGTTCTGAACAACAATGACAACAACAAAAAAACATAGTATACCAAATTCTTAATTTGTCATTTATATCATTGGCCATAGGGGCAGGTGCTCGGGCACTGGTAGACCTCTATCGGTGCACGTGCCTGCCTATACCATTACTGACATTATGGGTTGATACAGCGTAGCATGGCAAGACAATACGTCTACACAAATTATATGATACAACTTGTGTCAAAGACATTTCACCACTTGCCTGTTGTTAGTGACTATGTACTTCAAAGGAATGCAGGTTTGAATGAGCCATAATGAGCAATAGTTTAATTTGTAGAAAGCTTAAGGCAGTCAGGTGGTTTTCATTGAGAGTTGATACATGTGGAAAAATGACTCTCTTTCTGATGTCCTCTGGTGCTTTTCAGCTAAATTAATTTGATCCTTGACTGGAAGTGTTTTCAACAAATCCTTTTTTCCTGGATTTACAAAATGGTAGATAACAAGAGGAAAACACCCTACAGGAGAAATTGTTATGCTGTTTTATTGTTATCACAGGAGGCTGCTGAGGGGAGAATGGATCATAATAATGGCTGGAACGATACAAAAGGAATGACATCAAACACATATATATATTTTTATGTATTAACCTTTAACTAGGCAAGTCAGTTAAGAACAAATTCCTACCAAAAGGCAAAACACCTCCTGCGGGGACAGGGGACAGGACAAACACACATCACGGCAAGATAGACAACACAACACTACAAAAAGAGAGACCTAAGATAACATAGAAAGGCAGCAACACAACATGACAACAACATGGCAGCAACATAACATGGTAGCAGCACAAAACATGGTACAAAAATTATTGGGCACAGACAACAGCACAAAGGGCAAGACGGTAGAGACATCAACACATCACGCAAAGCAGCCACAACTGTCAGTAAGAGTGTCCATGATTGAGTCTTTGAATGAAGAGATTGAGATAAAACGGTCCAGTTTGAGTGTTTGTTGCAGCTTGTTCCAGTCGCTAGCTGCAGCGAACTGAAAACAGGAGCGACCCAGGGATGTGTGCGCTTTGGGGACAGAATGTGACTGGCAGAATGGGTGTTGTATGTGGAGGATGAAGGCTGCAGTAGGTATCTCAGATAGGGGGGAGTGAGGCCTAAGAGGGTTTTATAAATAAGCATCAACCAGTGGGTCTTGCGACGGGTAAAACTGGTTGATGTATTAGGATGTCATCCCATCAATCGCAGTCATTGCCACGAGCACGTTCTACCCAAACTCCTGGGATTGTTACACTCCAAATTGTTGACTGGTACATTATTTTCTATATTTTTCCTTGAACCTGAATACTGTTGGAAAACTGTGCACAGTTATCTCAATGATTGAAATAATGTTCTACTGTCAACAGTCAATCTAACAATCTGTCCCATAATAGTTCACTATGGCCTTCTAAAAGTACCAAAGTAGTTGTAATTGTCCCTGTATAGAAGTAGGATCTTAATTTCAGCCAGTTTGCTACAGCAGGGAAATGATCCTGCAGCAATTGGACATTTTTAATTATTGTGTGGAATGTAATTAATGGACGTTTTTCTAAGGGTTGATTCCTTTTTTCGCCAGGGAAAATTAAGTCTGACATTTCAAAATGGAAATTATAACCTTCAGAAGCCCTTTCAAATCTCAAATACACTAAACATTTTACATTTCCTGCATCGCAGGAAAGTTCTCCTGCAATGGGGTGATCAAATTAACATCCTGTATTTATTTTTAAAATATATATTTATTAAACTAGGCAAGTCAGTTAAGAACAAATTCTTATTTACAATGACTGCCTACCGGGGAACAGTGGGTTAACTGCCTTGCTCAGAGGCAGAACGACAGATTTTTACCTTGTCAGCTTCTATCTGTAGGCCTACTCAGAAAACATATTGATCTGTCACCGCTAATGTCCTTGGTGGCCCCTCCAAAGTGTTTTTTTTCTTGTAAACAACTCAAAAAGCATTGAATCCAATAGCATATTATCTTTCTTGGTATCTTCTTTGTCTAGATGAAGATAGCAGACCCACATGTTGAGCAAAGCTAAGTGCAGCAGTCTTAGTAGTGGTATGAACAAAAGTAGCTTAAAGAACCTGTTGCTTTAATCAGGAGGACCTGATGAATATTTCTTATTAAGGCACCAATACAAGGCTACAGCAGAAATGTCAAATATTTATGATTTAACTATTGATGATGTAGCAAGGCACAAGGCGAGACCCAAATGCAGACACAAGAGGCAGATGGTTGGAGTCTTACAATGTTTATTAATCCAAAGGGGTAGGCAAGAGAATGGTCGTGGACAGGCAAACAGTCAAAACCAGATCAGAGTCCAGGAGGTACAGAGTGGCAGACAGGCTCTTGGTCAAGGCAGACAGAATGGTCAGGCAGGCAGGTACATAGTCCAGAAACAGGCAAGGGTCAAAACCAAGAGGACTAGAAAAAGGAAAATAGAAAAAGGAGTATGGGGGAAAACACGCTGGTTGACTTGACTAAACATACAAGACAAACTGGCACAGAGAGACAGGAAACACAGGGATAAATACACTGGGGAAAATAAGCGACACCTGGAGGGGGTGGAGACAATAACAGGAACAGGTGAAACAGATCAGGGTGTGACATGATGTGTGTGTTGATTTATCAATACTGCTGTATAAGGGATGGTTCAAGTCCGTTATCTTTAAATAATAGATTCTGCACATAAAGTATATGAAAGCAGGTCTGATTTCACTTCAGTTCTGATAATGTTCCCCCTCTGCTGGTGTGATGTACTGCTGTTTGCGACTACATGCTGAATGCCACATATTTCCCTGTAGCCTCCAGAGACCAATGTTAAACAAACACAGAGCAGTGCACCAAGTCCAACTGACAAAGAACAGTATTACTGGGGGGGGGGCTTTTAACATTACACTCACTTCTGGGGCTTTTAACATTACACTCACTTCTGAGGCTTTTAACATTACACTCACTTCTGAGACTTTTAACATTACACTATTGTGAATCAACATACATTTGAAGTCGGAAGTTTACATTAAAACTTGTTTTTCATCCACTCCACACATTTCTTGTTAACAAACCATAGTTTTGTTTTGTAGCAAGTAAGTTAGGACGTCTACTTTGTGCATGACACAAGTAATTTTTCCAACAATTGTTTACAGACAGATTATTTCACTTATAATTCACTGTATCACAATTCCAGTGGGTCAGAAGATTACATACACTAAGTTGACTATGCCTTTCAACAGCTTGGAAAATTCCAGAAAATGATGTCATGGCTTTAGAAGCTTCTGATAGGCTAATTGACATAATTTGAGTCAATTGGAGGTGTAAATGTGGATGTATTTCAAGGCCTACCTTCAAACGCAGTGCCTCTTTGCTTGACATAATGAGAAAATCTGAAGAAATCAGCCAAGACCTTACAAAATAAATTGTCGACCTCCACAAGTCTGGTTCATCCTTGGGGGCAATTTCCAAATGCCTGAAGGTACCACGTTCATCTGTACAAGCAATAGTACGCAAGTACAAACCCCCATGGGACCACGCAGCCGTCATACTGCTCAGGAAGGAGGCGTGCTCTGTCTCCTAGAGATTAACGTACTTTGGTGCGAAAAGTGCAAATCAATCCCAGAACAACAGCAAAGGACCTCGTGAAGATGCTGGAGAAAACAGGTGCAAAAGTATCTATATCCACAGTAAAACGAGTCCTATATCGACATAACCTGAACGACTGCTCAGCAAGGAAGAAGCCACTGCTCCAAAACCGACATAAAAAAGCCAGACTACGGTTTGCAACTGCACATGGGGACAAAGATCATACTTTTTGGAGAAATATCCTCTGGTCTGATGAAACAAAAATAGAACTGTTTGGCCATAATGACCATCGTTATGTTTGGAGGAAAATTGTGTGGATATATTGAAGCAACACCTCAAGACAACTGAGTTTAAATGTATTTGGCTAAGGTGTATGTAAACGTCCGACTTCAACTGTACATACATCATAGCAATAGGAGTGTCTCTCTTGAGAAGCACAAAATTGCTATGGATGTGCATTTGTCTTGCAGGACCATCCTTCTTGTCTTGTTGACTCAAAGCTTTCGCTTCCGAGGCTAGGTTTGTCCCCTTAGCGTTATCAAACCACAGTGTAGTGACAAACTGTAACTCTCCATCCTGCACTGTTTAATTGGGGTTGACCCCTGCCTTGGCCTCATTATCAACATGGCCCCTTCATAAACACACCTGACATCCAGTCTGAGGGGTCACAGCTGCCTTGCATTTGGTTTTCTAGTTTTTTGGTGTCCAGACGTTAAATCAAAAGATGACATCTCATGAATATTTATGCCTATTTATGAATGAGACCTTGTAGGTTGCAAGAGGAAGGGAACGTACTTTGTAAATATGCCTTTGTCCCGAATGGCACCCTATTCCCTATATAGTGCACTAATTTTGACCAGAGCCCTATAGACCCCGGGTCCTTGTCCAAAGTAGTGCACTATATAGGGAATTGGATGCTATTGGGGTCGCAACCATGATGGACCTTGCTAGTGACCACTTCTCAGAGCCTGCTGGGGCAAGGAAAGACACCTGTGTGTCCCCAATGGTATCCCCAATGGTACCCATAGGGCTCTTCTCAACATACCTGCACTATATAGGGACGAGGGTGCCATTGAGGACATAACCACTATTCCATTGCCATTTATCCATGTCCTTATATATAAAACTCTTGGCCCTTTTGTGCCAGTAATCCATGACAGAATGCCATACAGTCCATTATTGCAGTGGCAATAAATGTAATTGTGTACCATGTGGATGTCAGCTATGCTGATTTAAGCTAGGCCTGACTGTCTAAGAGAGGAGGGTATGTTGTGTCATCAGACAATGCAGTCAACAGGATCGGATTTATGGCTTTTTGACTCCCACCAGCCATTTGATTAATTGAGTGGGTCTTGCAAGGTTTTGTGTTAATTGCCATTGGCACAATGCATATGGGATTTGTTGGCCGACGAGCCAAAAGCTATCCCATATTCAAAGCATCTCTCTCTCTCTGATCTGCCAGAAAGCTATTGCACCGTGCAGATAAACTGTTAGAGGACAAATTTGAGGGCCACACAATAGCATCCTACACTGATAGTACAAAACATTAAAGTGGAACTGACAGCATTTTAGCAACATAAAATCGTATTCAAATCTGTTCATATACACCCTCAGGAAGAATTACACATTTTTAAAACATTTCTGACAAGCGAGCACTTAGACTTGGTCATTTTCACATTTTCATACATTCTTAGAATGTTTGGGAATTACAATACATTCAGAAAATATTCAGACCCCTTGACTTTTTACACATTTTGTTATGTCACAGACTTATTCTAAAATGGATTAAAAATATTTTTCCCTCATCAATCTACACTCAATACCCCAAAATGACAAAGCAAAAACAGGATTTTTTTTTTTTTGAAAATGTATATATAAATAAAAACTGAAATATAACATTTACATAAGTATTCAGACCCTTTACTCAGTACTTTGTTGAAGAAAAATTGGCAGCGATTACAGCCTCGAGTCTTCTTGGTTATGCCACTACAAGCTTGGCACACCTGTATTTGGGGAGTTTCTCCCATTCTTCTCTATAGATCCTCTCAAGCTCTGTCAGGTTGGATGGGTAGTATCGCTGCACAGCTATTTTCAGGTCTCTCCAGAGATGTTTGATCAGGTTCACTTGTCCAGAAGACTTGTCCCGAAGCCACTCCTGCATTGTCTTGGCTGTGTGCTTATGGTTGTTGTCCTGTTGGAAGGTGAACCTTTACCCCAGTCTGAGGTCCTGAGCGCTCTGGAGATGGTTTTCATCAAGGATCTCTCTGTACTTTGCTCTGTACATCTTAGCATTGCCCCTGACTAGTCTCCCAGTCCTTGCCACTGAAAAACATCCCCACAGCATGATGCTGCCACCACCACGCTTCACTGTAGGGATGATGCCAGGTTTCCTCCAGATGTGACGTTTGGCATTCAGTCCAAGGAGTTCAATCTTGGTTTCATCAGACCAGAGAGTCTTGTTTCTCATGGTCTGAGAGTCCTTTAGGTGCCTTTTGGCAAACTCCAAGCGGGCTGTCATGTGCCTTTTACTGAGGAGTGGCTTCCGTCTAGCCACTCTGCCATAAAGGCCTGATTGGTGGAGTGCTGCAGAGAGATGGTTGTCCTTCTGGAAGGTTCTCCCATCTCCACAGAGGAGATGCACTGTCAGAGTGACCATCAGGTTCTTGGTCATCTCCCTGACCAATGCCCTTCTCCCCCATTGCTCAGTTTGGCCGGGTGGCCAGCTCTAGGAAGAGTCTTGGTGGTTCCAAACTTCTTCCATTTTAGAATGATGGAGGCAACGGTGTTCTTGGGGACCTTCAATGCTGCAGACATTTTTTGGTACCCTTCCCCAGATCTGTGCCTCGACACAATCCTGTCTTGGAGCTCTACGGACAATTCCTTCAATCTCATGGCTTGGTATTTGCTCTGACATGCACTGTCAACTGTGGGACCTTATATAGACAGGTGTGTGCCTTTCCAAATCATGTCCAATCAATTGAATTTACCACAGGAGGACTCCAATCAAGTTGTAGAAACATCTCAAGGATGATCAATGGAAACAGGATGTACCTGGATTCAATTTTGAGTATCATAGAAAAAGGGTCTGAATATTTATGTAAATAAGGTATGTATGTTTTCTTTTCTATTTTACATTCGCAAAAATCTCAAAAAACCTGTTTTCGTTTTGTGGTTGAATACTTATGTAAATGTAAATAAGGTATTTTATGTTTTTTAGTTTTAATAAATTAGTCAACATTTCTAAAAACCTGTTTTGGCATTGTTATTATGGGGTATTGTCTGTAGATGAATGAGGGCATTTAAAAAAAAATGTTTAGAATAAGGCTGTAACGTAATAAAATGTGGAAAAAGGGGTCTGAATACTTTCCGAATCCACTGTATGTATACTAAGGGATTTTTGAAAATTCTATAGCAATATAGAGTGGGAAAGCCGCCATGGGTCCGGCAATTAAGAAACACTGCAGTAAATAAAACCTAATAAAAACATCTGTCCCGTCCAAGAGTTTACCCAGAACGGGGCACCATAGCCAAATCAGAGCTACAGTATGCCTTTATGCAAGCAAGCCATTTGCCACACAGATGGGCCTGCCATCATTCACTTTGAACTGGACTGTGTGTTTACAGGCAGTTGGGCCTGCCATCATTCACTTTGAACTGGACTGTGTGTTTACAGGCAGTAGGGCCTGCCATCATTCACTATGAACTGGACTGTGTGTTTACAGGCAGTAGGGCCTGCCATCATTCACTTTGAACTGGACTGTGTGTTTACAGGCAATAGGGCCTGCAATCATTCACTATGAACTGGACTGTGTGTTTACAGGCAGTTGGGCCTGCCATCATTCACTTTGAACTGGACTGTGTGTTTACAGGCAATAGGGCCTGCAATCATTCACTTTGAACTGGACTGTGTGTTTACAGGCAGTAGGGCCTGCCATCATTCACTTTGAACTGGACTGTGTGTTTACAGGCAATAGGGCCTGTCATCATTCACTTTGAACTGGACTGTGTGTTTACAGGCAGTTGGGCCTGCCATCATTCACTTTGAACTGGACTGTGTGTTTACAGGCAATAGGGCCTGCAATCATTCACTTTGAACTGGACTGTGTGTTTACAGGCAATAGGGCCTGCAATCATTCACTTTGAACTGGACTGTGTGTTTACAGGCAGATGGGCCTGCCATCATTCACTTTGAACTGGACTGTGTGCTTACAGGCAGTTGGGCCTGCCATCATTCACTTTGAACTGGACTGTGTGTTTACAGGCAATAGGGCCTGTCATCATTCACTTTGAACTGGACTGTGTGTTTACAGGCAGTTGGGCCTGCCATCATTCACTATGAACTGGACTGTGTGTTTACAGGCAGTTGGGCCTGCCATCATTCACTATGAACTGGACTGTGTGTTTACAGGCAGTTGGGCCTGCCATCATTCACTTTGAACTGGACTGTGTGTTTACAGGCAGTTGGGCCTGCCATCATTCACTATGAACTGGACTGTGTGTTTACAGGCAGTTGGGCCTGCCATCATTCACTATGAACTGGACTGTGTGTTTACAGGCAGTAGGGCCTGCCATCATTCACTTTGAACTGGACTGTGTGTTTACAGGCAATAGGGCCTGCCATCATTCACTTTGAACTGGACTGTGTGTTTACATGCAGTTGCAACAGCGCGACTTTAGATCATTAGAACGCATTCGCCAAAAGCCACAAAATACACCTGTATTTCTGCAAATATGTCAACACCACAGGAGTCCTCTTACATTTGGGAACATTACTCTCCTATTGATAAAAAAAACATGAAAAGGTAGCTAGCTAGCTATCTAGCTAACGTTAGGCTCTGTGATTTTAGCTTGCTACACAAATAGGCATGCTAGCCTATTAGCCATGTTATGACTGACTTTTGATTGAATTGACATTCCCAGCCTTAGTTACACTTGTCCGTTTTTGTTCAAAATATTGAGTCATTTCAATTGGAGGCAGCAAACAATGTAACAGGCCAGCTGTGATTTACAACCTGAAAGCAATATTTATTTTTTGGACTACCAAGAAATGTATTGGTGAATTATATTAGATCATTAAACTGCATCCATCTATTCTGCCAGCAATGCCTTAGTATACATCATGGAATGTTGAGTCAAATAAACTCCCCTTTTCAGGACCCTGTCTTTCAATGATAATTCATAAAAATCCTAATAACTTCACAGATCTTCATTGTAAAGGGTTTAAACACGGTTTCCCATGCTTGTTCAATGAACCATAAACAATTAATGAACATGAAGCTGTGGAATGGTTGTTAAGACACTAACAGCTTACAGACGGTAGGCAATTAAGGTCACAGTTATTCAAACTTAGGACACTAAAGAGGCCTTTCTACTGATTCTGAAAAACACCAAAAGAAAGATGCCCAGGGCCCCTGTTCATCTGCGTGAACGTGCCTTTGGCATGCAGCAAGGAGGCATGAGGACTGCAGATGTGGCCAGGGAAATAAATTGCAATGCTGTGAGACGCCTAAGACAGCGCTACAGGGAGACAGGACGGACAGCTGATCGTCCTCGCAGTGGCAGACCACGTGTAAAAACACCTGCACAGGATCAGTACATCCAAACATTACACCTATGGGACAGGTACAGGATGGCAACAACTGCCCGAGTTACACCACGAACGCACAATCCCTCCATCAGTGCTCAGACTGTCCGCAATAGGCTGAGAGAGGCTGGACTGAGGGCTTGTAAGCCAGTTGTAAGGCAGGTCCTCACCAGACATCACCGGCAACAACTATGGGCAGAAAGTGTTCATCTCTGACGAGTAGCGGTTTTGTCTCACCAGGGGTGATGGTCGGATTCGTGTTTATCGTCGAAGGAATGAGCGTTGCACTGAGGCCTGTACTCTGGAGCGGGATCGATTTGGAGGTGGAGGGTCCGTCATGGTCTGGGGCGGCATCATCGGACTGAGCTTATTGTCATTGCAGGCAATCTCAATGCTGTGCTTTGCAGGGAAGGCATCCTCCCCCCTCATGTGGTACCCTTCCTGCAGGCTCATCCTGACATGACCCTCCAGCCATACTGCTCATTCTGTGCGTGATTTCCTGCAAGACAGGAACTTTAGTGTTCTGCCTTGGCCAGCGCAGAACCCGGATCTCAATCCAATTGAGCACATCTGGGACCTGTTGGATCGGAGGGTGAGGGTTAGGGCCATTCCCCCCAGAAATGTCTGGGAACTTGCAGGTGCCTTGGTGGAATATTGCGGTAACATCTTACAGCAAGAACTGGCAAATATGGTGCAGTCCATGAGGAGGAGATGCACTGCAGTACTTAATGCAGCTGGTGGCCACACCAGATACTGACTGTTACTTTTGATTTTGACCCCCTCCCCTTTGTTCAGGGACACAATATTCCATTTCTGTTAGTCACAAGTCTGTGAAACTTGTTCAGTTTATGTCTCAGTTGTTGAATCAAGTTTGCTGAAAATAAACGCAGTTGACAGTGAGAGGACGTTTCTATTTTTGGTGAGTTAGAACCCATTTTTAAAACCTTTTATAAAGTTGGTTTTGTAGCATAAACTGGGAATTTGATATGTTTTACTGATGTTATGATTCTGTTTGTTTCATATCTGCAAAGTAGTTTAAACGCTGTCAGTTTAAGAACACCTTCCTAATATTGAGTTGCACCCCCCTTTGCCCTCAGAACAGGCTCAATTCGTCGGGGCATGGACTCTACTAAGGTGTCAAAAGCGTTCCACAGGGATTCTGGCCCATGTTGACTCCAATGCTTCCCACAGCTGTGTCAAGTTGGCTGGTAGTGGATCTCTACTCCAAATAGCTTGTTCCATATCATCGCACAGATGCTCAATTAGATTGAGATCTGGTTACTGGTCAAGCCACTGCAGTAAACTAAATTCACCATCATGTTTGTGGAACCATTTCTGGACAATCCTAGACTTATAACATTAGCCTGCTGAAAAATCCATTCGCAGATGGAGACATTGCTGCCATGAAGGGATGCACAGACGATGAATATGAAGTTGAAAATGTGTGAAATTTCCCTTTAAAATTACTACTCACTAGAGAATTAGTTTTTTTAAAATTATGTACTGTTTCTTGCCTGCTCACTGAATATGTACATTATGCATAATGTTTCTAAAGTGACATGGCTGTTTGATATGCTTGTAACAATGCATACAAAATATAACTGACATAATCCTAAGTATAGTGACCCTGGTTACTGTGATGGTTCTTGTTTGTTTTTCCTGTTTGTAGTGCACTACTTTTGACCAAAGCTCTATGGGCCCTCTATGGTACATTATATAAACAATATGATGAATTTTGGGACACACTGCCAAAGTGTCCATTAGCTGGTAGTGCTGTCTTTAATCCATTAACCTGCTACTATATTTGAAGCGTAATGGTTCAGCACCGACTGACAGTCATAAAGTAATGTTCCCTGGCTAATTGGGTTCGCATCAAAGCCTAATTGCATGTCTGTCTTATTGAGCACTGTGTTCGAAAGGGGGTCAAATACGAAATCAACAAACCATCCGAGTTGGATTGTATTTCATACCATGTTTGGGGTTTGATTTCTGTGGGTTTTCTTGATAACGATCCTGATTTTACATATTTTGGCGCAATTTGAAGTAATTTCTTTCAGTATGAGGAGCAGATGAGGACAGAATCATCCACTCTCAGAAAGAGAGTGAATCATAGGAAAGTTCAAATCTTTCTGAGAGTGAATGATTCTGTCCTCACCTGCTCCTCATACTTCAACTGAAAGAAATCACTTTTCACAATAGCTATATACCGTATAAAGCACATGAATAAAGTCACTGAATGCCTACTTCCTGTATAACTCATCCATGTGAGTTATAGAGTACAGCAGAAAGAACGATGAATGATCTTTCTCTCTCTCACACACACGCACACGTCCTTGTCTTCCAAGAGAAAATTCACTATTACGTGGATTAATATCACACTCATTGGCATAATCACATTTGATTGAAATCAGTATTTGCATGTGTAATTGGCTGGTCGACCTCCCACATATTCAGTGTCACACTAAGCACATGAACGCTTGTCATACACTAAAACAGTTGTAACGTCAAAGAGAAAGGGACTTACAAAATTATGCTATCAACATTAATAAATAACGCAATTCAAGTTTTGGATACACATATAATATAAAACATTTATCCAAATAACAAAAACAAGACCCATGGGTCATATTATTCCACAGAGGAAGGAAGAAGGAGCAATGTTGCTGTTGGTGGTAATGCACATCCCCATCTGGAGGACTCTGTAGCTCAGTTGGTAGAGCAAGGTGCTTGCACAGTCAGGGTTGTGGGTTTGATTCCTGGGGCCACCCAGATGTAAAATGTATGCCCACATCACTGTAATCACTTTGGAAAAAAGCATCTGCTAAATGGCCTAGATTATATTTTCAGTTCACATCATTGCTATTCATACTAACAATAATGAATAACACCCTTATGTCGTCACCCTTTCCTCCAGAATTAAAGTCTATCATGAAGTCTATTCCCCTCACACTCATTATAGCCTTCATCACCCTTTCCTCCAGAAGTACAGAAAATACTATTATAAAGCATTTAAAGAATAGTCTATTCCCCTCACACTATGGCTTTAACCCAAATGGCACCCTATTCCCTATATAGTGCACTAATTCCCTATATAATGGGCTACTTTTGACCAGGTTCTTTGGAATATGGGGCCATTTGGGACGCAGCCTCTGCCTTCCTCAGTGCTTCCTCCTCTCTCAGTCAGTCAAAGCCCTCTCAGCCGTCTCTGTGTCCTGTGGCCCAAGGTCAGCCTTAATGATGACAGACTCAGCATGCAGCTGCCATCCAAGCCTGGCTACCTGTGCCCTGTTATACTCAATTAAAGTGACCCTGCACGTTTTGTTTTTAGCAATTTGTATGATACGTTACAAATCCAATTCGTGCTTAAGATACCGGAAGGCGTCTTTAACTTCACAGCCCTGAGTCACCACTTTTGATCAGGGCCCATAGGGCTCCCGTAAGGCTCCGGTCAAAAGTAGTGCACTATATAGGGAATAGGGTGCTATTTGGGACAAAGTTTCAGTGACTACAAACTACAGTGGCAGCAGCCGACCATCCACCTGTACAAGGTCATTCTAGAGGACAGACAGAAGGCAAAGTCAGAAGCCAAATGCTGGGCAGGCAGCAGAGAGAGAGATTCATCACTATGTATCGCATCATCAGTCCGGGCCTCATTGTCTATTTAGGACCCATTTGCTCTGATAAAGCTTTATTACTGGCTGCGTTTCCCATTTGAAGCACCTCATACTATTTATCATAACTGTCCTTCAGGGGCCAGTGATTTCGCTGGCTCACAGGCTGGCATGAAAGGACGATTGCAGATAAAATATTAAAGTAAAAGGTCCCCAGGGTATCTAGTGTGGATACATATTCACCCATAGTGTACCTGTTACTAATGAGGAATGTAAAGGAATTGTGATTACTGTTTCATATGCACATCAGGTTAGGATGGGGGGTGTCTTTGTATGAAAGCCATCAAGACAACCCCAACATCAGTTTACACAGCAGTTGGTATCATCATCAAACACAACGAAGCAGGACCACATTAAAACATATCAATGATTACAGCATATTATACAATGGGTGGGTCTAATCCTGGATTCTGATTGGTGTCTATTCTCTCCTGAGCGCTCCTTTCCCACCTGAACCCAGTGGGATCCGTCTCTCCTTGCCCCAGGAGTACGACGGGAGGGCTGCGAACTGCCAGGGGTTCTTGTTACAATTAGACCTTTATCTGGCCACCATCCACCCAGCTCCATCGGACTGTGAGAGGGTGTCCGCCCTCGTCTCATGCCTCACCAGGAGAGCCCTGGAGTGGGCCAACGCCGTGTGGAGAGAGGGAGATGCAGCATCGGACCAGTTTGAGGAGTTCACCTGCCGTTTCCGGGCAGTCTTCGACCACCCGCCCGAGGGTAGATCCATCTGAGGCAGGAGACGAGAAGCACCCAGGAGTTTTTCCTGGAGTTTAGGACCCTGGCTGCTGGCGCGGGATGCAACAACAGGGCCCTGATAGACCATTACCGCTGCAGTCTGCGTGAGGACATCCTTCGGGAGCTGGCCTAAAGAGACACCACCCGCACGTTTGACCAGCTGGTGGACCTGTCCATCCGTCTGGACAACCTGCTGGCTACTCGCGGACGTTCAGATCGGGGTCTGGTGGTTCCATCCTCCCGCACCCCCTCTCCGATACCCATGGAGCTGGGAGGGGCGGTGCGCGGGGATACCGGAAGCAGTTCCCGCTCGTGCACCATCTGGGGCCGCAGAGGTCACACTGCCGGTCGGTGCCGGGTTGGTTCCTTTGGGAATCGAGGCAGCAGGCAGAGCGCTCTGGCGTCACCCCAGGTGAGCTGGCACCATTCTCACCCAGAGCCCTCTGTTGCACATATGTTTGTGTCTGTTACGTTCCCTGAATTTTCCCCTCATTCCCAGCATAGGGCGATCGTCGATTCATTCGCGGCTGGAAATTTTATTGATAGTGCTTTGGCCTATACTTTAGGGATCCCTATTGTTCCCGTGGATGTGCCCTTCCCCGTTCATGCCTTAGATAGTCGACCAATAGGGTCAGGGTTAATTAGGGAGGTCACCGCGCCTTTATGCATGGTGACGCAGGAGGGTCATGCGGAGAGAATTAGTCTCTTCCTCTTCATTGACTCTCCTGCGTTTCCCGTGGTGCTGGGCCTGCCCTGGTTCACCTGTCATAACCCCACTGTTTCTTGGCCACAGAGGGCTCTCACGGGGTGGTCGCGAGAGTGCTCAGGTAGGTGTTTATGGGTTTCCGTTGGTGCTACTACGGTGGAAAGTCCAGACCAGACCTGCACGGGCAGGCTGTAGTGGTGTATATTGATGACATTTTGACATACTCCGCTACACGCGCTGAGCATGTGTCCCTGGTGCGCAGGGTGCTTGGTCGCCTGATGGAGCATGACCTGTACATCAAGGCTGAGAAATGCCTGTTCTTCCAACAGTCCGTCTCCTACCTTGGGTATCGCATTTCCACTTCAGGGGTGGAGATGAGAGGTGACCGCATTGCAGCCGTGCGTAATTGGCCGACTCCCACCACGGTAAAGGAGGTGCAGCGGTTCTTAGGGTTTGCCAACTACTACCGGAGGTTTATCCAGGTGTTTGGTCAGGTGGCAGCTCCCATTATCTCACTGCTGAAGGGGGGCCCGGTGCGCTTGCAGTGGTCAGCTGAGGCGGACAGGGCTTTTAGTCACCTGAGGGCTCTGTTTACCTCGGCTCCCGTGTTGGCCCATCCGGATCCCTCTTTGGCGTTCATAGTGGAGGTGGACACGTCCGAGGCTGGGATAGGAGCGGTGCTCTCTCAGCGCTCAGGTACGCCACCTAAGCTCCGCCCCTGTGCCTTCTTCTCGAAGAAGCTCAGCCCGGCGGAGCGAAACTATGATGTGGGGGACCGTGAGCTGTTGGCTGTCGTCAAGGCCTTGAAGGTATGGAGACATTGGCTTGAGGGGGCTAAACACCCTTTTCTCATCTGGACTGACCACCGCAATCTGGAGTACATCCGGGCGTGGAGGAGACTGAACTCCGCTACCTTGCCAGGCAAGGTGGGCCATGTTTTTCCCCCATTTTGTGTTTACCCTTTACTACAGACCAGGCTCTCAGAACGTTAAGGCAGACGCATTGTCCCGGCTGTATGACACAGAGGAGCAGCCCATGGATCCCACTCCCATTCTCCCAGCCTCTTGCCTGGTGGCGCCGGTAGTGTGGAGCAGTACAGAGCCCGCTCCCCTTCAGTGTCCGGCTGGGCGTCTGTACGTTCCTTCTGCTGTCCGCGACCAGCTGATCTATTGGGCCCATACGCCACCCTCCTCTGGTCATCCTGGTATCGGACGGACGGTGCGCTGTCTTATTGGGAAGTTCTGGTGGTCCACTTTAGCTAAGGACGTGAGGGTTTATGTTTCCCCCTGCTCGGTATGCACCCAGTGCAAGGCTCCTAGACACCTGCCCAGAGGTAAGTTACAACCCTTACCCATTCCACAACGGCCATAGTCGCACCTGTCGGTGCATTTCTTGACTGATCTTCCTCCTTCACAGGGTAACACCACGATCCTGGTCATTGTGGATCGTTTTTCTAAGTCCTGTCGTCTCCTCCCGTTGCCCGGTCTCCCTACGGCCCTACGGACTGCGGAAGCTCTATTTGCACACGTCTTCTGGCACTACAGGGTGCCTGAGGATATAGTGTCTGATCGGGGTCCCCAGTTCACATCGAGGGTCTGGAGGGCATTCATGGAACGTCTGGGTGTCTCGGTCAACCTTACCTCAAGTTTTCACCCCGAGAGTAACGGGCAGGTGGAGAGAGTAAATCAGGATGTGGGTAGGTTTCTGAGGTCTTATTGCCAGGACCGGCTGGGGGAGTGGGCAGCGTTAGTGCCCTGGGCAGAGATGGCCCAGAACTCGCTCCGCCACTCCTCCACTAACCTTTCTCCCTTCCTGTGTGTATTGGGGTATCAGCCGGTTCTGGCTCCTTGGCATCAGAGTCAGACCGAGGCTCCTGCGATGGACGACTGGTTCGGCGCGCGGAGGAAACATGGGAGGCCGCCCATGTCCACCTTCAGCGCATCGCGCTGCGCCAGAAAGTTGGTGCAGACCGTCACCGCAGTGTCTGGCTCTCGACCCTAAACCTGCCCCTCCGCCTGCCCTGTCAGAAGCTGAGTCTGCGGTTTGTGGGGCCATTTAAAGTCCTGAGGAGAGTGAACAAGGTATGTTACAGGTTACAGCTTCCCCCCGATTACCGCATTAACCCCTCGTTCCATGTGTCTGTCCTCAGGCCGGTGGTGGCTGGCCTGCTCCAGGAGTCTGAGGTGCGTGAGGCTCCTCCGCCCCCTCTGGACATCGAGGGGGCCCCGGCGTACTCCGTTCGTTCCATATTGGATTCGAGACGTCGGGCGAGGGGCCTTCAGTACCTCGTGGACTGGGAGGGGATGGTCCGGAGGAGAGATGCTGGGTTCCGGTGGAGGATGTGTTGGATCCTTCTATGCTGTGATATTTCCACCGTCTCCCTCCAGATCCCCCAGTGCCTCTCCCTCCGGGTCGTCCCCGAGGTCGGTGCCAACGTGCGTCAGGGGGGGTACTGTCACGACTTCCGCCGAAGCCGGTCCCTTTCCTTGTTCGGGCGGTGTTCGGCAGTCTAGCCATCACCGATCCATTTTTCATTTTCCATTGGTTTTGTCTTGTCTTCCTTCACACCTGGTTCCAATCCCATCAATTGTATGTTTTGTATTTAGCCCATGTGTTGGTGTGCAACGGGTTTTGTACCCACTTTTGTTATTTTGTATATTTTGGTTTTTGGAGTTTTGTTAGCACTTATTAAACGACTCCATTTATACCAAGTTTGTTCTCCTGCGCCTGATGTACCTGCCACCAACATGCACCCTTTACAGCAACAGTCAGGACTTTGCTAAACTGAGTAACAGTAATATGTTGAAGAGTCCGTGTTAACTCAGTGTAAACGAAATGCAGCACAACTCTAAAGATGTGACAGTGGCACACCATTTTCCTATGCAGTGATTTGAGATGTTCTGTTTTCAGATGTCTGTCTAATCAGTTGTAGTTCTACTTTCAGGTGTCTGTCTGTAATTATCCTAGTTCTGTTTTCAGGTGTCTGTCTAATCAGTAGTTCTTGTGCATAGATGTGTGCCCACGTGTACGCCATAAACATGCATCGTAATCAATGAAGCCCGAGAATATAAACTCAGCAAAAAAAGAAACGTCCCTTTTTCAGAACTTAGAGGCCTTCTACTGACTCTGAAAAACACCAAAAGAAAGATGCCCAGAGTCCCTGCTCATCTGCGTGAACGTGCCTTTGGCATGCTGCAAGGAGGCATGAGGACTGCAGATGTGGCCAGGGCAATAAATTGCAATGTCCGTACTGTGAGACGCTTAAGACAGCGCTACAGGGAGACAGGATGGACAGCTGATCGTCCTCACAGTGGCAGACCACGTGTAAAAACACCTGCACAGAATCAGTACATACAAACATCACACCTGTGGGACAGGTACAGGATGGCAACAACAACTTCCTAAGTTACCCCAGGAACGCTCAATCCCTCCATCAGTGCTCAGACTGGCCACAATAGGCTGAGAAAGGCTGGACTGTGGGCTTGTAAGCCTGTTGTCTGGTGAGGACCTGCCTTACATCACCGGCAACAACTAAGAGCACAAACTCACCGTCGCTGGACCAGACAGGACTGGCAAAAAGTGCTCCTCACTGACGAGTCGCGGTTTTGTCTCACCAGGGTTGATGGTCGGATTCACATTTATCATCGAAAGAATGAGCGTTACACCGAGGCCTGCACTCTGGAGCAGGATCGATTTGGAGGTGGAGGGTCGGTCATGGTCTATTTACACATGTTAAGTTTGCTGAAAATAAACGTAGTTGACAGTGAGAGGACGTTTATTTTTTTGCTGAGTTTAGAAGCGTCAGTATGTTAACTGGAGAATGGCTGCCTTGTTGTTTGGTTAGACATTGTGTCAGTGGGTGATATGGGCAAGCAGCTTTTGTGTAAAATCACCAGTGTGCTTTCATCGATGTGATCATTAAACATAGCCTTTGTTTCGTGCAGTTAGTGCTCATTACTCAAGGTGTCAAAGGTATCTTAGAATGCACAGCCGTTACCATAGAGACCGAATGGCCCTGAGATAAAACTGGAGAACTGGAGAAGAACTGGAGGGTGCATATTAGTACAAAATATGATAGATCTAACTCATGCATAATATTCCCTGTATGACTTGATGGACTCACTCTCTCACAGTGTACTCGCACAGTATATTTCTACTCTCTGAAAGTGGAATGAGTTAACTTTTCTTTGCACATAACTTTTCTTTGTAATTCCACAAAATGTATTTTTTTTATACTGAACAAAAATATAAACGCAACATGCAATCATTTCGAAGATTTTACTGTTACAGTTCATATAAGGAAATCAGTCAATTGACATAACTTCATTAGACCCTAATTTATGGATTTCACATGACTGGAAATCCCACTTGGGAGCCAGGTCCAGCCGATCAAGATGACTTTACCCCTCAGAAGGGCTTTATTACAGACAGAAATACTCCTCAGTTTCATCAGCTGTCAGGGTGACTGGTCTCAGACGATCCCGCAGGTGGGGATGCCAGATGTGGAGGTCCTGGGCTGGCGTGTTGTGAGGCCACTAAATGGTCAGAGATTTCTCTAACAACAGAAGGTGAATACTTTGATTCAGTCTACACGTCATTTAACTGCTATGCCCAATTCATACATGAGTGGTGTGTTGTTTCACCCAAACTCTGGACATATCCCCAGCCTGCATGGCTATTGAAGCCAATTGAAGCACTAGAAAACAGGGACAAATTAGTATGAAAATTAAATATATATTTCAGAACTATTGTGTAGGTTGTGATGAATGTTAGTGAATGGCTCATTCATTATGTATAGTCAGATTATGAGATAAGTTCAGCATTGCCTGATAAATCTAGTCACAGTCTCTTGGTATTACTATCATCAATAAACAAGTGTGCTGCCTGCTTGAATAGCAATTAAACTCACGATGAGTGCATGCACGATATTATCACGTGATGATGTATGGAGTTTGATTGACTCTTCAGCACAGCGTACCGCCGACCACCATATAACCTTAAAACCTCTATATAGGCTTTAGTTCAATCAATAGCCATTCATTGAAATAAAATACGTATGTGTGAAATGTTCATTCGAGCCAAACTCAACTGCAATTTCTATCACTATATTGGTCCCTTCATGTATTCATGTTGTATAAAAGCTTTTATAACTTCATGTTCTCTTTCACTGACCAGATCAAATGAAAACCAACTCAAATGTCACGCTTCATGCATCATGGATGTGTCATAGGGCAGATATGTGTTCTCTCATCTGAATATATGGTTTCATGTGCATGGTTGAATAAAAAAAAAAAATACATGTTCAGCACAATGAATATATTGTCAGTCAGCCCGGAGCTGCTTATTACATGTATTTTTTATTGGTGTGCCAATCTGCCTCTGCTGAACTCTAATGATGTTACCGCCTATCTAGCTCTCTGGAGGGTTGTTTGTCTCCATATATTACATTACAGCGTGTCTTCTATGTGAGACAGGGTGGAGGTTTAAGGTTGGAGAGTGAATCAAAAATGACCTTCTGCTTTACACTGTGATTGAAATTTAACAGGCAATGTTCCCGTTGTAGCTGAGACTGCATTCACGGTAAATGCTGCATATGTCGGCTCAAACGAACATTTCTATCGTGGAATCTGTAACGCTTCAGCTTTCCAGACTGAACAGAGCCCTAAAAGCCTCAGAGATGGTCATATTTGAAGGAACACGGCAGAAATTGATAAAACAGACATTTCCATTGGACATTTGGGTAAATTGGACCAAATCTGAGAACATTCCTTGTCTCACCGTACAGAAGCCATAGATGATTAGTGAAATCTGTCCTCCACCTCCAGACATGCCCTCAGGAACTTGGAGTGAAATTAGTGCCAGCAGATTCAAAGAGGTTCAATCCAGATTAAATTTATGTTGGCACTAATATAACTCCACATAGATATGCCTACACCTTGCCATGTCTCTCTGATCAGTCCAGCTCTACAGCTGTATAGAAATGCATGGATCAAAACACATTGTCTTCCCCCCCCCCCCAATAACCTGTGCATGGTTGAATAAAAAAAATAGATACTGTAAAATTGGTCACATAATTACATAAAAACTGAAATGGATTTACATTACTGGTACATTTAACCAAACTTGAAATTCTCTGCTGCAAGGCTCTATATACAGTTGAAGTCGGAAGTTTACATACACCTTAGCCAAATACATTTAAACTCAGTTTTCACAATTCCTGACATGTAATCCTAGTAAAAAATCCCTGTCTTCGGTCAGTTAGGATCACCACTTTATTTTAAGAATGTGAAGTGTCAGAATAATTGTAGAGAGAATTATTTATTTCAGCTAACTGAAATAAATATGTCTAACGTTTTGGTTAGCCTTCCACAAGCTTCCCACAATAATTTGGGTGAACTTTGTCCCATTCCTCCTAACACAGCTGGTGTAATGGAGTCAGGTTTGTAGGCCTCCTTGCTCGCACATGTTTTTCAGTTCTGCCCACATATTTTCTATAGGATTGCAGTCATGGCTTTGTGATGGCCACTCCAATACCTTGACTTTGTTGTCCTTAAGCAATTTTGCCAACTTTGGAAGTATGCTTGGGGTCATTGTCCATTTGGAAGACCCATTTGCGACCAAGATTTAACTTCCTTACTGATGTCTTGAGATGTTGTTTAAATATATTCACATAATTTTCTCCCTCATGATGCCATCCATTTTATGAAGTGCACCAGTCCCTCCTGCAGCAAAGCACCCCCACAACATGATGCTGCCACTCCCGTGCTTCACGGTTGGGATAGCGTTCTTCGGCTTGCAATCCTCCCCCTTTTTCCTCCAAACATAATGATGGTCATTATTTTTGTTTCATCAGACCAGAGGACATTTCTCCAAAAAGTATGATCTTTGTCCCCATGTGCAGTTGCAAACTGTAGTATGGCTTTTCTTTGGCGGTTCTGGAGCAGCGGCTTCTTCCTTGCTGAGCGGCCTTTCAGGTTATGTAAATATAGGACTCGTTTTACTGTGGATATAGATACTTTTGTAACTGTTTTTTCCAGCATCTTCACAAGGTCCATTGCTGCTGTTCTGGGATTGATTTTCACTTTCCGCACCAAAGTACGTTCATCTCTAGGAGAAAGAACGCATCTCCTTCCTGAGCGGTATTTATTTAAAAAAAAATAATTTCACCTTTATTTAACCAGGTAGGCAAGTTGAGAACAATTTCTCATTTACAATTGCGACCTGGCCAAGATAAAGCAAAGCAGTTCGACACATACAACGACACAGAGTTACACATGGAGTAAAACAAACATACAGTCAATAATACAGTAGAAACAAGTATATATACGATATGAGCAAATGAGTTGAGATAAGGGAGGTAATGGCAAAGTAAATACAATATAGCAAGTAAAACACTGGAATGGTAGATTTGCAGTGGAAAAATGTGCAAAGTAGAAATAAAAATAATGGGGTGCAAAGGAGCAAAATAAATAAATAAATAAAATAAATACAGTAGGGAAAGAGGTAGTTGTTTGGGCTAAATTATAGGTGGGCTATGTACAGGTGCAGTAATCTGTGAGCTGCTCTGACAGCTGGTGCTTAAAGCTAGTGAGGGAGATAAGTGTTTCCAGTTTCAGAGATTTTTGTAGTTCGTTCCAGTCATTGGCAGCAGAGAACTGGAAGGAGAGGCGGCCAAAGAAAGAATTGGTTTTGGGGGTGACCAGAGATATATACCTGCTGGAGCGCGTGCTACAGGTGGGTGATGCTATGGTGACCAGCGAGCTGAGATAAGGGGGGACTTTACCTAGCAGGGTCTTGTAGATGACATGGAGCCAGTGGGTTTGGCGACGAGTATGAAGAGAGGGCCAGCCAACGAGAGCGTACAGGTCGCAATGGTGGGTAGTATATGGGGCTTTGGTGACAAAATGGATGGCACTGTGATAGACTGCATCCAATTTGTTGAGAAGGGTATTGGAGGCTATTTTGTAAATGACATCGCCGAAGTCAAGGATTGGTAGGATGGTCAGTTTTACAAGGGTATGTTTGGCAGCATGAGTGAAGGATGCTTTGTTGCGAAATAGGAAGCCAATTCTAGATTTAACTTTGGATTGGAGATGTTTGATGTGGGTCTGGAAGGAGAGTTTACAGTCTAACCAGACACCTAGGTATTTGTAGTTGTCCACGTATTCTAAGTCAGAGCCGTCCAGAGTAGTGATGTTGGACAGGCGGGCAGGTGCAGGCAGCGATCGGTTGAAGAGCATGCATTTAGTTTTACTTGTATTTAAAAGCAATTGGAGGCCACGGAAGGAGAGTTGTATGGCATTGAAGCTTGCCTGGAGGGTTGTTAACACAGTGTCCAAAGAAGGGCCAGAAGTATACAGAATGGTGTCGTCTGCATAGAGGTGGATCAGAGACTCACCAGCAGCAAGAGCGACATCATTGATGTATACAGAGAAGAGAGTCGGTCCAAGAATTGAACCCTGTGGTACCCCCATAGAGACTGCCAGAGGTCCGGACAGCAGACCCTCCGATTTGACACACTGAACTCTATCAGAGAAGTAGTTGGTGAACCAGGTGAGGCAATCATTTGAGAAACCAAGGCTGTCGAGTCTGCCGATGAGGATGTGGTGATTGACAGAGTCGAAAGCCTTGGCCAGATCAATGAATACGGCTGCACAGTAATGTTTCTTATCGATGCCGGTTAAGATATCGTTTAGGACCTTGAGCGTGGCTGAGGTGCACCCATGACCAGCTTTGAAACCAGATGGCATAGCAGAGGGGGTATGGTGAGATTCGAAATGGTCGGTAATCTGTTTGTTGACTTGGCTTTCGAAGACCTTAGAAAGGCATGGTAGGATAGATATAGGTCTGTAGCAGTTTGGGTCAAGAGTGTGTCCCCCTTTGAAGAGGGGGATGACTGTAGCTGCTTTCCAATCTTTGGGAATCTCAGACGACACGAAAGAGAGGTTGAACAGGATAGTAATAAGGGTGGCAACAATTTCGGCAGATAATTTTAGAAAGAAAGGGTCCAGATTGTCTAGCCCGGCTGATTTGTCGGGGTCCAGATTTTGCAGCTCTTTCAGAACATCAGCTGACTGGATTTTGGAGAAGGAGAAATGGGGAAGGCTTGGGCGAGTTGCTGTGGGGGGGTGCAGTGCTGTTGACCGGGGTAGGGGTAGCCAGGTGGAAAGCATGGCCAGCCGTAGAAAAATGCTTATTGAAATTCTCAATTATAGTGGATTTATCAGTGGTGACAGTGTTTCCTATCTTCAGTGCAGTGGGCAGCTGGGAGGAGGTGTTCTTATTCTCCATGGACTTTACAGTGTCCCAGTGGTATGATGGCTGCGTGATCCCATGGTGTTTATATTTGCATTCTATTGTTTGTACAGATGAACATGATACCTTCAGGCATTTAGAAATTGCTCCCATGGATGAACCAGACTTGTGGAAATTGTAGACCACCAAACTTGTGGAGGTCTTGGCTGATTTCCTTTGATTTCCCATGATGTCAAGCAAAGAGGCACTGAGTTTGAAGGTAGGCCTTGAAATACATCCACATTTACACCTCCAATTGACTCAAATGATGTCAATTAGCCTATCAGAAGCTTCTAAAGCTATGACATAATTTTCTGGAATTTGCCAAGCTGTTTAAAGGCACAGTCAACGTAGTGTATGTAAACTTCTGACCCACTGGAATTGTGATACAGTGAATTATAAGTGAAATAATCTGTCTGTAAATAATTGTTGGAAAAATTACTTGTGTCATGCACAAAGTAGATGTCCTAACCGACTTGCCAAAACTATAGTTTGTTAACAAGAAATGTGTGGAGTGGTTGAAAAACGAGTTTTAATGACTCCAACCTAAGTGTATGTAAACTTCCGAATTCAACTGTAAATGCAAAGTACTACTACGTCACGGGGGGCTGCCAGGTCCCTCACAAAAGAGGTTTCTAAAGAAAGGTTAAATTGCACCTTATTCCCTTTACAGTGTACTACACTTTTACTTGAGAGGTATTGACATGTTGAATGCGTCGAGCTGGTTGTTTGAACCTCTGGCACACAGCTCGGACACCCATGCATACCCCACAAGACATGCCACCAGAGGTCTCTTCACTATCCCCAAGTCCAGAACAGACTATGTGAGGCGCACAGTATTACATAGAGCCATGACTACATGGAACAGTAGATTTAAGAAACAGATAAAAATACACTTGAAGCAACACAAAATGGGCACAGACGCATGCATACACACACGTCACATGGATTTTGTGTTGTAGATATGTGATAGTGGAGTAGGGGCCTGAGGGCACACACTTAGTGTGTTGTGAAATCTGTTGTAAATGTATTGTCATGTTTTTAAAATTGTATAACTGCCTTAATTTGTTGGACCTCAGGAAGAGCTAATGGGGATCCATAATAAATCCAAATTGGACTAGGGTCCTTACTTAGAATGTCTGCTCACTTGGTCTCCAGGGCAACATACATACAGTACATACAACACTTTGATTAGTCTATTTCAGTGTCTTTTTCATCAACAGACTACCCATTCTCTCTACTGTTGTTAGTCTATTCTGTTATTTTCTTGTATTATATATACATTTCATATATATACAGTTTTTGTGTGGCTGATCTTGCCTATTGGTGTTGTGTATTTTGTCATGTGTTCATGTTTTGTGCCGACCCCAGGAAGAGTAGCTGCTTCTTCTGCAACAGCTAATGGGGATCCTAATAAAATACCAAATTGTATGCTCTTGTCTTTTCTCGTATGCTCTTGTCATTTGCTCATAACACTATATCAGTGGCTGACATGAAAAAAATGGTGCTTTGCTTACTTTGAACAAATAGTAGAGCTTATTAGGGAACGATGAGTCATTTGCATGTAACCTGTAACATGTGACCAACAATGCCTCATGTAAGGTTACAAGACAATGTGCTGCTAAATGCAAAAGTTGACTCATCTCTCTTCAAATGCAATTTCAGGTTGTGTAATTTTGAGCCCTGATTGGGAGTCCTATCGGGTGGCGCACAATTGGCCCAGTGTCGTCTGTCAATGTAAATAAGAATTTGTTCCTAGTTAAATAAAGGTCACATTTTAAAAATGTAAACGTAACAATAACAATAGATACATTTTGAGGTCTGATCCAGTGAAAAGCTGCTTGCACAATGGCTGTGGTGCTATTCTACAACTGAAATGCCACACAGTGAACGTTCTCACTGGAAATGGATAACCTCAGAGTTCAGTGAGATCTGCTGCGCTCTGCTGGTATACAGTGCATTTGGAAAGTATTCAAACCCCTTGACTTTTTCCACATTTTGTTACGTTACAGCCTTGATCTATGATGGAATTATTATTATTTTTGCCTCATCAATCTACAAACAATACCCCATAATGACAAAGCAAAAACAGGTTTAGACATTTTTGCTAATTAAAAAAAATTTAATATTACATTTGCATAAGTATTCAGACCCTTTACTCAGTACTTTGTTGAAGCACCTTTGGCAGAAATTACAGCCTCAAGTTTTCTTGGGTATGACGCTACAAGCTTGGCACACCTGTATTTGGGGAGTTTCTCCCATTCTTCTGTGCATATCCTCTCAAGCTCTGTCAGCTGCACAGCTATTTTCAGGTCTCTCCATAGATGTTCGATCAGGTTCAAATCCGGGCTCTGGATGGGCCACTCAAGGACATTCAGAGACTTATCCCAAAGCCACTCCTGTGCTGTCTTGGCTGTGTACTTAGGGTCGTTGTCCTGATGAAAGGTGAACCTTCGCCCAAGTCCAGAGGTCCAGAGCTCTCTGAAGCAGGTTTTCATCAAGGATCTCTCTGTACTTTGCTCCGTTCATCTTTCCCTCGATCCTGACTAGTCTCCCAGTCCCTGCCGCTGAAAAATATTCCCCAAGGGCATGATGCTGTCACCACCATGCTTCAACGTAGGGATGGTGCCAGGTTTCCTCCAGATGTGACGCTTGGCATTCAGGCCAAAGAGTTCAATCTTTGTTTTTTCAGACCAGAAATCTTGTTTCTCATGGTCTGAGTCTCCTTTAGGTGCCTTTTGGCAAACTCTAATCTGGCTGACAAGTGCCTTTTACTGAGGAGTGTCTTCCTTTTGGCCACTACCATAAAGACCTGATTGGTGGAATGCTGCAGAGATGGTTGTCCTTCTGGAAGGTTCTCCCATCACAGAGAAACTCTGGAGCTCTGTCAGAGTGACTATCGGGTTCCCCCGATTTCTCAGTTTGGTCGGGCGGCCAGCTCTAGGAAGAGTCTTGGTGGTTCCAAACTTCTTCCATTTAAGAATGATGGAGGCCACTGTGTTCTTGGGGACCTTCAATGCTGCAGAAATGTTTTGGTACCCTTCCCCAGATCTGTGCCATGACACAATCCTGTCTCGGAGGTATACGGACAATTCCTTCGATCTCATAGCTTGGTTTTTGCTCTGACATGCACTGTCAACTTTGGGACATTATATAGACAGGTGTGTGCCTTTCCAAATCATGTCCAATCAATTGAATTTACCACAGGTTGACTCCAAGTTGTAGAAACATCTCAAGCATGATCAATGAAAACAGGATGTACTTGGGCTCAATTTTGAGTCTCATAGAAAAAGGGTCTGAATACTTATGTAAATAAGGTATTTATTTATTTTTTTATATTTTACATTTGGAAAAATCTCAAAAAACAGTTTTTGCTTTGTCGTTATTGGGTATTGTGTGTACTGAATGTCAGAGAATAGCTTTGTATCCATTGCAGTGCTATGGATGTTCTTTCGTGCTTTCTTTGAATGCCTGACTTTCAAACCGACATATCTTTTAAATAAAAAACATTTGTGCCAATTCAGTTAACTGCTCTGGTTCTCTTCAGTTCAGGATGTGATTGTGCCTTACAACTTCAAGGAGAAGGGCAGCATGTAGGAACATACAGGTAACTGCCAGAATAAAGGAAACAACTGAGAAATTAGAAATACAAAGTATATTGAAAGCAGGTGCTTCCACACAGGTGTGGTTCCTGAGTTAATTAAGCAATTAACATCCCATCATGCTCAGGGTCATGTATAAAAATGCCCAAATGTCCATTATTTAGGCTACCATAGTTAGACGAGATCTCAGTGACTTTGAAAGAGGGGTCTCAAAGGAGCATAGGGGGTTTAAAGTGTGTGTGTGTGTGTGTGTGTGAGAGAGACAGTCACCAGATCTCAACCCAATTGAACACTTATGGGAGATTCTGGAACAGCGCCTGAGACAGAGTTTTTCACCACCATCAACAATACACCAAATTATGGAATTTTTCATGGGTCAATAGTGTCGCATCCCTCCAAAAGAGTTCCAGACACTTGGAGAATCTACGCCAAGGTGCATTGAAGCTGTTCTGGCTCGTGGTGCCCAACGCCCTATTAAGACACTTTATGTTGGTGTTTCTTTTAGTGCTGACCCCATTTAGTCGACTGGTCGATTGTTTGGTCGTTAGGTTGTTGGTCGACTGAGATTTCTTTAGTTGAGTAGTAGCAAAAGATATAGATTTTTTAATTTTAAATCATGGTGTGATTGGCACCTGTCTGAGTGGACTAATCCATTGTGGAGGCCATGGGGATGACACAGTCCATCAGTCTAATACGTGCTACTGAAGTTGTATATGGTTAAATTACATAAGAACAATGGTGCAACACTAATAAAAATTATATTTATAACAAATGCGCTTTCTCCCGCGTTGGATAGTGGTTGGGGTCCGGTGTTCAGAAGCACATCAGTGAGCTGTTGAATTGGTGCCTTTTCCTAGACCATGTTGTTATGTGCATAATAGCAAAGTTAACCAGCATATTGGTGTTAAGAACAATGTGGGGGAGGCAGCAGCAGAATGAGATGATAAATCAGGCCTTGCCTTATTGTCTAAGAAAAGTGATGAGAGAGCAAACCTCAACTTAATTAGATCTATAATCAATAACCTAACTAATAAATGTGCCTGGTTTTATAAATAATGAATATATCTACAGAAATAAGACAGATCCTGCTTCTGTTGCCTGTTTGAGTTTTTGTTTAATAATAGCCTACTGATTCCGCAAGCACCAAGCCTCACTCAATGACATGTCAAGTGAACTATTTTACAAATTCGACTGTTTTTAATCTTTGCTATGCTGTAATTTGTCATTTTTATTAGGATCCCCATTAGCTAACGCCGTAATGTTAGCTAATCTTACTGGGGTCCAACACCAATTAATAAGACTTTACAAACAATTACAAATCAAGACTTCACAAACATTCAACAAGTAGACAATTAAAATCCCTGACAGGAAACACATTTAACATTCAATTGATGCACAAGGCTGTGGGGCAAGATGGATTACCAGGACGTGTACTGCGAACATGCGCTGACCAACTGGCAAGTGTCTTCACTGACATTTTCCACCTCTCCCTGTCCGAGTCTGTAATACCAATATGTTTCAAGCAGACCACCATAGTGTCTGTGCCCAAGAACATTAAGATAACCTGCCTAAATGACTACTGACCCATAGCACTCACTACTGTAGCCATGAAGTGCTTTGAAAGGCTGGTCATGGCTCACATCACCATTATCCCAGAAACTCTAGACCTACTCCAATTTGCATACCGCCCCAACAGATCCACAGATGATGCAGTCTCTATTTCACTCCACACTGCCTTTTCCCACCTGGACAAAAGGAACACCTATGTGAGAATGCTATTCATTAACTACAGCTCAGCGTTCAACACCATAGTGCCCTCCAAGCTCATCAATAAGCTAAGGACCCTGGGACTAAACACCTCCCTCTGCAACTGGACCCCGGACTTCATGACGGGCCGCCCCCAGGTGGTAAGGGTAGGTAACAACACATTTGCCATGCTGATCCTCAACACAGGGGCCCCTCAGGGGTGCGTGCTCACTTCCTCCTGTACTCCCTGTTCAGTCATGACTGCATGGCCAGGCACGACTCCAACACCATCATTAAATTTGCAGTTGACACAACAGTGGTAGGCCTGATCACCGACAACGACGAGACAGCCTATAGGAAGGAGGTCAGAGACCTGGCCATGTGGTGCCAGGACAACAACCTCTCCCTCAACGTGATCAAGACAAAGGAGATGTTTGTGGACTACAGGAAAAAGAAAACCGAGCATGCCCCCATTCTCATCGACATGGCTGCAGTGGAGCTGGTTGAGAGCTTCAAGTTCTTTGGTGTCCACAACTTACATGGTCCAAGCACACCAAGACCGTCATGAAGAGGGCACGAGAAAACCTATTCCCCCTCAGGAGACTGAAAAGATTTGGCATGGGTCCTCAAAAGGTTCTACAGCTGCACCAGCGAGAGCATTGGTTGCATCACTGCCTGGTATTCCAACTGCTCGGCCTCCGACCGCAAGGCACTGCAGGGGGTAGTGCGAATGGTCCAGTACATCACTGGGGCCAAGCTTCCTGCCATCCAGGACCTCTATACCAGGCGGTGTCAGAGGAAGGCCCTAAAAATGGTCAAAGACTCCCGCCACCCTAGTCATACACAGTTCTCTCTGCTACCGCACGTGCTACCGCACGATGCCAAGTCTAGGTCCAAGAGGCCTCTAAACAGCTTCTACCCCCAAGCCATAAGACTCCTGAACATTTAATCAAATGACTACCCAGACTATTGGCATCCCCCCCCCCTTACACCGCTGCTACTCTCTGTTGTTGTCTCCTATGCATAGTCACTTCAATAACTCTACCTACATGTACATGCTACCTCAACTAACCGGTGCCCCCGCACATTGTCTCTGTACAGGTACCCCCCTGTACAGTCGTGGACAAAAGTTTTGAGAATGACACAAATATTCATTTCCCACAGTTTGCTGCTTCAGTGTCTTTAGATATTTTTGTCAGATGTTACTATGGAAAATTTAAGCATAATTACAAGCATTACATAAGTGTCAAAGGCTTTTATTGATAATTACATGAAGTTGATGCAAAGAGTCAATATTTGCAGTGTTGACCGTTCTTTTTCAAGACCTCTGCAATCCGCCCTGGCATGCTGTAACTTCTGGGCCACATCCTGACTGATGGCAACCCATTCTTGCATAATTAACGCTTGGAGTTTGTCAGAATTTGTGGGGTTTTGTTTGTCCACCTGTCTCTTGAGGATTGACCATAAATTCTCAATGGGATTAAAGTCTGGGAAGTTTCCTGGCCATGGACCCAAAATATCGATGTTTTGTTCCCCGAGCCACTTAGTTATCACTTTTGCCTTATGGAAAGGTGCTCCGTCATGCTGGAAAAGGCATTATTCGTCACCAAACTATCCTGGATGATTGGGAGAAGATGCCCTGAGAAGCAACCCCACACATGAATGGTCTCAGGATGCTTTACTGTTGGCATGACACAGGACTGATGGTAGCGCTCACCTTGTCTTCTCCGGACAAGCTTTTTTCCGGATGCCCCAAACAATCTGAAAGGGGATTCAGAGAAAATGACTTTACCCAAGTCCTCAGGAGTCCAATCCCTGTACCTTTTGAAGAATATCGGTCTGTCCCCGATGTTTTTCCTGGAGAGAAGTGGCTTCTTTGCTACCCTTCTTGACACCAGGCCATGCTCCAAAAGTCTTCGCCTCACTGTGCGTGCAGATGCACTCACACCTGCCTGCTGCCATTCCCGAGCAAGCTCTGTACTGGGGGTGCTCTGATCCCGCAGCCGAATCAACTTTAGGAGACGGTCCTGAGCTTACTGGACTTTCTTGGCGCCCTGAAGCCTTCTTCACAACAATTTAACCGCTCTCCTTGAAGTTCTTGATGATCCGATAAATGGTTGATTTAGGTGCAATCTTACTGAGAGCAATATCCTTGCCTGTGAAGCCCTTGTGGTGTAAAGCAATGATGACGGCAAGTGTTTCCTTGCAGGTAACCATCGTTGACAGAGGAAGAACAATGATTCCAAGCACCAACCTCCTTTTGAAGCTTCCAGTCCGTTATTCGATCTCAATCAGCATGACAGAGTGATCTCCAGCCTTGTCCTCATCAACACTCACATCCGTGTCAACGAGAGAATCACTGACATGATGTCAGCTGGTTCTTTTGTGGCAGGGCTGAAATGCAGTGGAAATGTTTTGGGGGGATTCAGTTCATTTGCATGGCAAAGAGGGACTTTGCAATTCATTGCAATTCATCTGATCACTCTTCATAACATTCTGGAGTATATGCAAATTTCCATCATACAAACTGAGGTAGCAGACTTGGTGAAAATGTATATTTGTCATTCTCAAAACTTTTGGCCACGACTGTATATAGTCTCGCTATTGTTGTTTTACTGCTGCTCTTTAATTACTTGTTACTTTTCTCTTATTCTTGTCTGTATTTTTTGAAACGGCATTGTTGGTTGGGGGCTCGTAAGTAAGCATTTCACATTTCAAGTATTCGGTGCATGTGACTAATAAAATTTGATTTGATACACTTTGATGTCATGTGGTGGTCGGTGGAGGAGGGAGGAGTGACAACGGGTGCTAGTCACAGTCACTCGCGGTCTCTTTTTTAAAACACAGAGTAGCAAGTCTGAGCCCGGCCCGGCACATTCCATCGCTAGTCCGACTTCCTCTAGTAATTTGTGTTTAGTCATTATTTAATCAGACAGTGTGCTTAAAACATCATGCAAGCTCAGTGCATATAGTTGATTTGATTAAACCACATAGGAAGTGTCAATATATGGAAAAATACACTTTTGAAAATTTGTACAAATCAATTGGACGACTCTTGGTTGACCAATATTTATTTTAGTCGGGGACAGCCCTAGTTTACTTTATTTTGAAAGTTAACTGTAAAAGTTCATAAAATCTGATAAAACATCTAGTTGAAAACAGCATCACTCAAACTAAATCAAATAGAAAGTGTTAATAGTCAACCAAAATGATTTTTACAGTGAGGTATTTTATTAGAAAAGTCTAAATTAACACTGTTAGTAACAAGGCAGATATGATATGAGATCCGGAGAATAGGGAGGGCAGGTTTAATACTCTGCAAATCTGTCTGTATTGTGGAGCATGTTAGTACCACTGTCTGTATAGTACAGATGTAGGATCTTCATTTGAACCAGTTTGCTACAGCAGGAAAATAATCCTGCAGATTATTTTATGTGGATTATTATAATTAATGGCCATTTTTCTCTGGGTTGTTACATTTTTAGTAAAGGAAAAGTCTGACATTACAAACTTCCGAAGCCTTTTTAAACCTAAAATACACTACAACTGTTAAATATAATGCATTGCAGGAAAGTTATTCCACAACAAGGTGATCAAATTACGATCCAACATCTGTACTAGGCAGGGTTTTGTACCACAATGAGTGTTTGATATGAATGACGAACATTAATTAGATAGCACACACTAAAGGTCTGAAAATAACCTATTATTCTGTGGCGTACGCAGGGAGAACAGAAAACAAATTCAATTAAGTTGTATTGGATTCCCCAAGCTTTACCAACTGACGAAACAACACCCACCTGTTCTCTTTCTGTAAGCCTGCAGCTATGACAGCTCTGATTGACTGGACGATAGTATTATACATTTCTCTGTTTGATATACTTTTTTTTATAGAAACACAGACAGAAAATGTAATATAAAGTAAGTCTGGATGCTGTATTGTTCTAGATAAACTAGACGTATTGCCATTGAAGCATCAAAATAAAACATCCAATAAAATGTCTCCAACTGGATGTTGGGTGAGTTAGTGTTCTGAGGGGAAAGTACATCTACATAAATATCAGACTCATCTTACGATTCATATACTGATCCGGGACCAAACATTTAAGCTAGTAGTCACCAACTGATGTTTTCTTTTGTTTGTTCTTTTTACAATCATTGACCACCGACTAGTCACATAAAAAGGCTGTCCTGCAGATCATTTTCTGTATTGCGTCACTTTCCTGTCCATAGCCATTTTCAATATTAAAAAGGAGAAAGAGGAAGACCTATCCTCTTCTGGTTGTTGACTTTCCCAAGTATAGTATGAGTTGACTGCTGTTGAGCAATCCTGGGTTCATATAGTATTTGTTTTCTTCCAAATACTTTAAGTGTTTGAGCTGGTCTTGAGTGCCAGATGGGAGGGGTTTGCTTTTGGGTCTATTCCATTGGCTTTATTGCGCCAGAGAAGCTCAATCAAGCACAGATTAAGTACTTGAAAGAAAACAAATACAATCTGCACCCAGGTCTGCTGTTGAGTGGATGATGAGGTGGAACCATGGTCTGTGATGCTGACGTTCAGTGGTTACTATGGGATCTGTCTCAGTCTCAGGCAGCACTGGACACAGCCAGCTTCTTCAGGTGGTCCATGAATACCTGTAGACTGACGTCATCTGTCAGGATTGGGGCTCCTGACTCCTACACACAGAGAAGACGAGAGTGGAATTCAGTTATATAATCTGGGAAAGTGGTTACACCCTGGAGGCTCCTCAGAGGAGGAAAGGGAGGACCATCATCAGTGAATTTCATAAAAATAATTAAACATGAAAAAAAAGTGATTATTTTTAAATAGAACTATTCACGTCACCAAATCATGTATTAAAAAACACTGTTTTGCAAAGGTCTACAGTATCTCCGTAGGGTAGCACCATGGTGTAGCAGGAGGACCAGTTCTCACCCCCTTCCATAGACTTACACAGTAATTATGACAAATTCCGGAGGACGTCCTCCAACTTATTAGAGCTCTTGTAGGATGAACTGACATGTTGTCCACCCAATCAAAGGATCAGAGAATAAATAGTACTGAAAGAATAAGCTACATCTGACTAGCATTGCAGTGCATAAAATGTAATGAGTAGTTGACACAGAGAGAGAAAGACAATATTTGAACAGTTTTGAACAAACTCATTTCTTCAAAAATGAAGGAGGCAAGAGAGAAAGAGAGAGCAATATTTTGTTGTATTTTATTCACTTTCACTTACTTATCTAACGAATGCAGCTAGCTAGTTTAGCCTACTCAAACACCCGGCTCAAACAGAGAGGGATGCTATGTTAGCTAGCTGGCTATGGCTATCCAACACGGTAACTCTTCCAAGTCAAGGTAAGCTGGTGGCTTTATCAATGTATTACCACTGGGGCCCACCAGTGTAACTGCTAAACTGCTTGCTGACTGTACTGCATGATTGTAGCTAGCGAGTTTACTAATGCGTTAGTTCTAGTAGCTATGTTGACTATGACGTTAGCTAATATGGTTACAAAGATGCATGCTGTTTGTAGCGATTAGCGGTAATGATATGAAGGTTTGGCTTGGAAAGTTTTTTTTGCATGGTCACAGAGAGTTGATATGTTGTACACTGAAGTCCACAAGCGAAGGGAAAAGGTGAGAGAAGGAGAGTGAGTAGATATAAGTAGGAATTATACAAGCACTAAGTGATCATACTGTTTGAATGTGGCAGCTATGAAAGTAAATTGTGTTTGCACATGATCAGAGGTGTATTCATTCCACCGATTCTGTTGAATGAAACGGGGATAAACATACCTGAATCTGTCCAATATAAACTCTTGTTTGCAACTGTTGGACTAATGGTTACATCCTAGACCAACTAGCTGCAGGCAATAGTGTGCAAGGCGGTATTGAATGTGCCACTGTCTGTCACCTTGATTACTCAAAATATTCTCTCGACCTGTGCACTTAAGTTGTAAACTTTAATTCATAAACAAGATTGTAGCAACCTCATGATCATTCGGTATAGGAAAAATCTGAGTATCACGTAGTAGTCTAAACCTATCAATGTTACATTGAGCTGGGTGAATGGATTATGAGTGACAGTCATCCAATATGCTGTAATAGAAATAAGGCCATGCTCATGAAAAAAATGAGTATCCTCCCTCATCTTAAATGGCACCGACAGCCACTAAGTTACACTTTCATTATCCACTAAAAAATGTAAGATGAATACACTAATTTGTGTAGACTTTACCTGCTTGTGTAAAAGAAACGGACAACAAGTAAGAGTTGGGACTCTCTCTCCAGCTACATGACTTTCAATACAACATTAAGCTGAGTCAGGCTGAACCACAGTGGACCCTATGCTCCTCCAGGATCAACAGTCATTATTGCACACACATGCCATTCAGAAAGAGACAACGTGCTTATCCTTTACAAAATAAAATACTAAAAACACCATCCTTAGCAGTATGTACTTTTTTTATTAATAGTATCTTCTCTAGTTCCTGGGTAAAAAAATAAAAATAAGAATCAGCAGAAGTCTTACCTGGCCCCATGCATACATGTTGTTGTGGGTTTGTGATGGGTTAACTTTAGATAGCAGGAAACGAGCCTAGAAAACAACAAGAACATCAATACAGGAAGTTGAATAGACTTGACAGTTGACATTCATATACATTTGAGCGAGTGTGTGTATGTACCTGTGATCCACCAAACTCTGTGTCTATGTAGCGGGGCATAGGGAAGCGGCTGTGCAGGATCTCCTGGGCGTCGTCCGCTGGAGCCTGCAGCAGGTGGCGGAAGTTCTCGTACTCGGGCATCTCCTGGTAGCCTGCCTTACGCCACTGAGACACAGTCTGATGGATAGACAGAGAGAAAAAGGGTTAGAGAGAGGCCAGTTAGAGATGTCCTGAAGACATGAATAATTACATGTAGACGTTTACAGATCTGAGAAATTAAGAGAAGTCTGTTTAGGAGCAGATTGGTTTTGATTGACATTATTTCAATAGCAATCAATGACACTGGATATAATGTATTTCTTTTTTTCAAACAATACAAAACATACACATACAAATATCAATGACCCCCCCCCCCCCCCCCCCCCAGCGCCGCATCCCTCTCCGCCACATGGCCTCAAACTGCACCATTTTGTTTTGTCTCCGTCATCCACGTATTTTCAATATTTAGATAATAAAGCATCTGACATCTCCATTGTGTTAACGATGGAGTATTGGTTGATTTCCAATTTAAGTATACATTTTTGAAAGATGATTGCTGAGAAAAGTATCTCTATGCACCCTCATATGCCATATCTTGAAATATGCAAACAGATTAAAAGTACATTTACAATGTAATACTTCTGACAGCTAACTTTCTAACTCCGCCCATAACGTCTGGACTTTATAGCATTACCAGAAGGCATGGATAATTGAGTCATTGTTAGTTTAACACTTAAGACGGGACTCTTGTATAATATTAAGAGTACATTTTCGTTAACTAATTTTGTTAGTTATGCTCCAACATTCCCTCCATCTTGTGCTAATATAAGTCTTGGTTCCAATAGTTGATATTTTTTTCTAAGAGGTTGTCAGTTGGATATGCTCTCTGCAAGGTTCTGTATAGCTTACCTATCATATGAACATCCTTTTCTGACTTAAATAGGATTCCCTCAAGATTGCTCTGATGACCAAGAGATTTCAAATCAAACATAATTAAGTTGCATGCATTTGAATATATCTAGATTGGTCATTCAAAAATTGCTTTTTAATTTTGTCAAAGAAATAAATATATTTCCTATTACCAAGTCATTTATGGTTTATATGCCTTTAGTTTTCCATGTGGACCATATTATCGGTGAATTATGAAAAGCTATCCAAGGATTGTTCCATAGTGTTGTGTTTTTGGGGAGTGGTAATAGTTCTGGTAGAATATGTATCATTTTCATCAATATTGTTATAGTGTTCTTAACTATGAGGTTAATGTTCTTCACTTAATCCTTTGAAAATAGACAAGTGAAAAGATTTTGGGGATGCATATGCGCATCTTCAATATGTACCCTTTGTTCCTCTTTAGTGCACTTAACTATATGTCGCAAGTAAAAAGCCCTGGGTGGCGAGTTGATACAATTCCAAGTCTAGAAGGTTAAAACCCCCCTCAGACGTAGGAAATTCTAAAACTTACATTTTTATTTCTATGAGCGTTATTTGCCCATAAAAAAGTATGTTATGAAGGAGTATAGTTTTTTAAAGAATGTATTTGGTGGGGTAATTAGAATGACCGAGAATAAATATTAAATATTTGGGAGCCATGCCATTTTGAAGAGGTTTATTCTACCTGTAAGATTTGCTTTCATATTGGTAAGTAATGGGATTACTTAAGTCATCTGTATATACAGTTGTAGTCGGAAGTTTACATACACCTCAGTTTTTCACTATTCTAGACATTTAATCCTAGTAAACATTCCCTGTCTTAGGTCAGTTAGGATCACCACTTTATTTTAAGAATGTGAAATGTCAGAATAATAGGAGAGATAATTATTTATTTCAGCTTTTATTTCTTTCATCACATTCCCAGTGGGTCAGAAGCTTACATACACTCAATTAGTATTTGGTAGCATTGCCTTTAAATTGTTTAACTTGAGTCAAACGTTTCAGGTAGCCTTCCACAAACTTCCCACAATAAGTTGGGTGAATTTTGGCCCATTCCTCCTGACAGAGCTGGTGTAACTGAGTCAGGTTTGTAGGCCTCCTTGCTCAAACATGCTTTTTCAGTTCTGCCCACAAATTTACTATAGGATTGAGGTCAGGGCATTGTGATGGCCACTCTAATACCTTGACTTTTTTGTACTTTTGTACTTGTCCGACCTCGCCAACAGCCAGTGAAATTGCAGGGCGCCAAATTCAAAACAACAGAAATCCCATAATTAAAATTCCTCAAACATATAACTATTTTACACCATTTTAAAGATAAACTTGTTGAAAATCCAGCCACAGTGTCCAATTTCAAAAAGGGTTTACAACGAAAACACACCAAACGATTATGTTAGGTCAGTACCTAGTCACAGAAAAACACAGCCACCTGTCATGTGGATGGAATATCTTGGCAAAGGAGAAAGCCTCACTAACAGGGATGTAAGCAAATTTGTCCACCAAATTTGAGAGAAATAAGCTTTTTGTGCATTTGGAACATGTCTGGGATCTTTTATTTCAGCTCATGAAACCAAGAGTTTACATGTTGCATTTATATATTTTTGTTCAGTATATTATTTCTGTATATTTTTAAGGTAATTTATATTATATTTGTATTACATTTATTATTTCAGTTGGAAAGTTGAAAGCTTCAAAAGATTTGAATAGAAAAGACCATTCAAGATGGTCGAAAGCCTTTTAGTATCAACAGCCATTATTGATAAAGTGAGTGTACAAAACATTAGGAATAATACTTGCACTTTCCATGACAGACTGACCAGGTGAATCCAAGTGAAAGCTATGATCCCTTATTGATGTCACATTAAATCTTAAATCCACTTCAATCAGTGGTCACCAACCGGTCGTTTGCGATCGACTGGTCGATCTCCAAGCCATTCTTAGTCGTTCACCAAACATTTCTGAAAAAACAACAATAAAGCCTTGTGTTCCTAATTTTTGTGTTTGTTTCGCATTGTTGGCGGTAGGTGCACTTGATTCTGCAGCCCTAGTGCCGGGAAGGCAAAGTGTTCTCATTTTGAATCATTTCATGTCTGAAGTTTGAACTCCTTCTACTCGGCAGGCCCAGAGATCAAATCAAGGGCACCTAAAGGCCTATTCCTGGCAAATCAGACAGCGTCTTTCTCCACAGTTTCCACGCGCCATAGACTGTAAAAGGAAGCCTCTAACACACAGAAAAGTTGCTAATGTGACATTAACATGTGACATGTGACATTTCAAAACTTTTAAAACCATAACTAGAGAGAGACTCAACTAATACAGCAAAGACCTGCTGTTTTTATGAGTAAGTTCATTTAAAGTTGTTATTCAGCGCCGTCAACACTTTGTTCAACAGTTTTATAAGCCATTAACTTCTTGACGCTACCCATCCCTTAAGCGGGATAATTGTCATCAGCAACCGCTGAATAGCATATAGCGCCACAGTCAAATAATATTACAAAAAAATATTCATATTCATGAAATCACAAGTGCAATATTGCAAAACACAGCTTAGCCTTTTGTGAATCCACCTGTCGTCTCAGATTTTGAAATTATGCTTTACAGCGAAAGCAATTCAAGCGTTTGTGTAAATTTATCGATAGCATAACAAATCATTATGTACACTAAGCATTAAGTAGCTAGGTCACGAAAATCAATCCAATTAATCGTTTATCTTTGATGATCTTCGGATGTTTTCACTCACGAGACTCCCAGTTACACAACAAATGTTCCTTTTCTTCCATAAAGATTATTTTTATATCCAAATACCTCCGTTTGTTTGTCGTGTTATGTTCAGAAATCCACAGGAAAGAGCGGTCACGACAACGCTGTCGAAAATTCCAAATTATATCCATAATGTCCACAGAAACATGTCAAACGTTTTTTATAATCAATCCTCAGGTTGTTTTTAAAATGTATATCCGATAATATATCAACCGTGAGTGTAGGTTTTTCAATAGGACCGGGAGAAACAATGGCCACTTTACTCTGTTATGCAAAACTCACTCTGAGAGCCCCCACCTATCCACTTACGCAATGTGATCTTTCTCGCTATTTTTTTTTAAATAAAAGCCTGAAACTATGTCTAAAGACTGTTGACACCTTAGGGAAGCCATAGAAAAATGAATCTGGTTGATATCCCTTTAAAAATGGAGGATAGGCATGCATAGGAACAGAGAGGTTTCAAAATAAGAGGCACTTCCTGATTGGATTTTCCTCAGGTTTTCGCCTGCAATATCAGTTCTGTTATACTCACAGACAATATTTTGACAGTTTTGGAAACTTTAGAGTGTTTTCTATCCTAATCTGAAATAGGCCGTTTCAAATGGTACATTTTTTAGCCAAAAACGAAAATACTGCCCCCTACACGCAAAAGGTTAAATGCGTGTTCTCCCTACTTCCACTCACACTACAACCAGCACTTCAGCTGCAATAAAAGAGTATAGCTCTTTTATTGCGTTTCGATAAGCCTGCATTGTTATTATTTGCGGCTTGTTTTTTTTGTATCAAGGAATACATTACTTTCTCTGGTCATAGGAGTAACATGAATTGGTGCATGAGGCAGAAATAATGCAATGCGACTTAAGTCTTCCAACTGATGGCAAAACTTGTCTCTTTTTCTCAGTGGAGAGAGGAGGGACGGTGAGTCGGGTGATCAGCAGCCTCACCGCTGTTCCCTCCCTACCCTCAGACTGACCATCAGATGCAGGCCATCAGTCCAGTAAAAAAAAGCCAATTATTATGCTCACTTAGCTGTCTCACAAGTAATAAAACAAATGATATATTACCGGTGTGATCATATAGCTCAAATTTGGAAAATAGAATTTCAAAATGTTCTGAGAAGAACAATGGCAGGGCAATTCAAGTGTAGCCAATATGCAGTTTTAATGTATTGAGCCTATAGCCTACTGCACAAACCTCATTACTACAGAACTGGTTGTAATAGGTTCATGTTGCATAATAGGCTTATGTTTTTTAAGTAATGTAAAAGAAAATCTGAGCGGTAGATCTCGGCTTGCATTTTTACAGAGTAAGTGATCTTGACTCAGAAAAGGTTGGTGACCACTGGTGTAGATGAAGGGGAGGAGACAGGTTAAAGAAGGATTTGTAAGCCTTGAGATAATTGAGACACAGATTGTGTATGTGTGCCATTCAGAGGGTGAATGGGCAAGACAAAATATTTAAGTGCCTTTGAACGGGGTATGGTAGTAGGTGCCAGGCACACCAATTTGAGTGTGTCAAGAACTACAAGACTGCTAGGTTTCCTGTGTGTATCAAGAATGGTCCACCACCCAAAGGACATCCAGCCAACTTGACACAACTGTGGGAAAAATTCCCGTGGAAGGCTTTTGACATCTTGTGGAGTCCATGCCCCAAATAACTAAGGCTGTTCTGAACAAAAAACGGGGTGTAACTCAATATTAGGAAGGTGTTCCTAATATTTTGTACACTCAGTGTATATCTTGTTTTTTTAGCGTATTGTATTAGAAAGAAATACATGAACATGTTTGAGTTTAAGTGTCTAGATTTAAAAAATCCTGTTTGATTGATATGTATCAAGTCTGGTAAGAATTCTGCCATTCTATTGCTGAGGAGCTTTGTTATTGTTTTATTTTCACAATTTATGAAACTTATGGGTCTGTAATCAGCAGGAGACACTCCAGATGCTCCTGGTTTTATTATAACTGAAATAACTGTTCGATACATGGAACTAGGAAGCACTGAATTGAATGACGTATGTTGTCATTTCTGTAAATAGGGGGGGCTACTTTATCCCAAAATGTTAAATAAAATTATGGGGAAGCCAAGTCAGCTAGGCGAACCGAACTAGTGTGCTCGCATGGTCCCTTAAAATACATTTAGCTTGAAAAACCTAGAAAAGTGACAATAGTACTGTTTGTCCATTTAGAGAGACTGTAGCCAGTATACACTTCCAAAAATAGTCCAAATTAATATAAGATAACTCAATAAATCTGTCATTTGACGTTTTTGCCGAAGAGATCTTAGTCGCACAATTTTACATCTAATTAAGATGTTTGGTGAAGTATTTCTTAATGCAAAAATTACCATGAAAACAAGTTGTCTCTCGTGGAATAACAAAGACTTTATTGAAGATTCCCTACTGTTGACCAATCACCAGCTACCGATTTCAGCTTGTGTGCCTGAACAACTGAAAAAAACGAAGTCCAAAACAAACAAAAACGCCACAAAACATTGTCATAATATATGCACAAACTCTACCCAACCTCTTTTGGCTGGGAAGCATGCAGACGCCTTAAGAAGGGTGTAGGATCAGTCCAATTTTAGTTTAATTTCGATTTATATAGATTTTCATAGAAGCTTTGAATTATGTTGTTTCTAATTAACATTTGTATCTTTATCTTTTTAAATTATAACTGGATTGGCATATATCCGTTTGCGAGGGCTGCGAGATGTTTACCAGGTTTATTTCCCATTAAGTAGTATGCTTTATTTCAGTTTCACCTGTAGTTGTTGCTCTCTTCAAAGTAAAGGATCATATTCCTGCTTAAGTTCAAGATATTTTTATGGGCTTTTTCTAAAATAGTAATTTATTTTTCTTATATTTAAATGTTTTAAATCAGATTGAACTTGTGCAGAGAATGAGATTATCGTTCCCCTAATGTACACATTAACTTCTTTGGGACTGGGGGGCAGTATTGAGTAGCTTGGATAAAAAGGTGCCCAGAGTAAACTGCCTGCTACTCAGGCCTATAAGCTAGAATATGCATATAATTAGTAGATTTGGTTAGAAAACACTGAAGTTTCTAAAACTGTTTGAATGATGTCTGTGAGTATAACAGAACTCACATGAAATGCAAGAACCTGAGAAAAAATCAAACCGGGAAGTGGGAAATCTGAGGTTTGTAGTTTTTCAAGTAATTGCCTATTGAATAGTGTCTATGGGGTCATATTGCACTTCCTAAGGCTTCCACTAGATGTCAACAGTCTTTAGAACCTTGTTTGAGGCTTCTATTATGAAGGAGGAGGGAATGAGAGCTGTTTCAACCAGGTGTCTGGCAGAGTGCCATGAGCTCAGTCTCCCGCGCTCCCGTGAGAGTTAGCTGCGTTCCTTTTCATTTCTAAAGACAAAGGAATTCTCCGGTTGGAACATTATTGAAGATTTATGTTAAAAACATCCTAAAGATTGATTCTATACTTCGTTTGACATGTTTCTACGAACTGTAACGGAACTTTTTGACTTTGTCTGGACCTAGTACTCGCGCCTCATGAATTTGGATTAGTGGGCTAAACGCGCGAACAAAAAGGAGGTATTTGGACATAAATTATGGACTTTATCGAACAAAACAAACATTTATTGTGGAACTGGGATTCCTGGGAGTGCATTCTGATGAAGATCAAAGGTAAGTGAATATTTATAATGCTATTTCTGACTTCTGTTGACTCCACAACATGGCGGGTATCTGTATGGCTTGTTTTTGTGTCTGAGCGCTGTACTCAGATTATTGCATGGTGTGCTTTTTCCGTAAAGTTTCTTTTAAATCTGACACAGCGGTTGCATTAAGGAGAAGTGGATCTAAAATTCCATGCATAACAGTTCTATCTTTTATCAATGTTTATTATGAGTATTTCTGTAAATTGATGTGGCTCTCTGCAAAATCACCGGATGTTTTGGAACTACTGAACATAATGCACCAATGTAAAGTGAGATTTTTTTATATAAATATGAACTTTATCGAACAAAACATACATGTATTGTGTAACATGAAGTCCCATGAGTGTCACCTGATGAAGATCATCAAAGGTTAGTGATTCATTTAATCGCTATTTCTGATTTTTGTGAGCCCTCTCCTTGGCTGGACTAGGTGCTGACATACCATAATCGTTTGGTGTGCTTTCGCTGTAAAGCCTATTTGAAATCGGACACGGTGGTTGGATTACAACAAGTTTATTTTTAAAATGGTGTAAAATACTTGTATGTTTGAGGAATCTTAATTATGGGACTGCTGTTGTTTTGAATTTGGCGCCCTGAAATTTCACTGGCTGTTGGCGAGGTAGGACGCTACCGTCCCACATATCCCAGAGAGGTATGCTTTTCTGTCTACATTTGTAATGGTGTTAATTTTTTACATTGACATATTTACATGTGTTTTTCAACAGGTCAATGAACCAACAAATCTCCAGGCTGTGCAAGGGCTAGTTGACCAAGAAGGAGAGTGATGGAGTGCTGCATCAGATGACCTGGCCTCCACAATCCCCTGACTTCAACCCAATTGACATGGTTTGGGATTAATTTAACCGCAGAGTGACAGAAAAGCAGCGAACAAGTGATCAGCATATGTGGGAACTCCTTCAAGACCTTTGGAAAAGCATTCCTCATGAAGCTGGTTGAGAGAATGCCAAGAGTGTACAAAGCTGTCATCATGGTAAAGGGTGGCTACTGTGAAGAATCTCAAATATATTTTGATTTGTTTAAAACTTTTTTGGTTACTACATGATGTGTTATTTCATAGTTTTGATGTCTTTACTCTTATTCTATAATGTAGAAAATAGTAAAAATAAAGAAAAACAATTGAATGGGAAGGTGTGTCCAAACTTTTTACCGGTACTGTATATATACACACATATATTTTTTTTATTGGGGGGGGGGGCATAAAAGACTAAAAACACCAGCAAATCAAGTGATTTTTAATTGTGGAAATCTGTCCCAAAGTATGCTGATGCATAATAGAGAGATATACAAATGTAAGCAAGGATTGAAATGATTATGTTTTAGTCAAATATTGCAGTCAAATTTGCAGTCTACAAATGATGTGTAATGCGGCTGAATCTAGTTGATGATCCCTGCACTACTGCAACACTGGCATTACAGTCCCCACTGCTCCCTCATCTATTCACACATGTCAAATAAGGACAATAGTATCTGGCTGCAACCTGAAATGAAATCAGTCTAGTGTACGATAGAACAGGGATCATCAACTTGATACAGCCGCCTGACGATTTTTTCTTGACTGGATGGTGAGGGGCTGGAACATAATACAAAATAACTTGTAGACTGCAAATTGACCGCAAGAAGCCCAAACAGATATCATATTTGATGTAGTCTGTTAATAGGTATGTTGATTATGATTGGATGACTGATGAACATACCTCGCCATGGTAGATGAGGATCTGGAAGAAGGTGTCCATGAGAAGGATGCGATCAGGAAGGATACTGCTACTGTCCAGCAACACAGGCTAGGAGAAGGAAAAGTTCTACATTTAAACCACATGTAAACAATACTAATAGCAGGATACTGAACACAGGCTAGGAGGAGAGAAACATGACACCATCTTAAACCACTACCCTCTAAATTAAATGTCATCCTTCTAATGCAGCTCCAATCAATAATACTGTTTAATGACTAAACCAGGTTGGTTGAGGTATGGGGGGTTAATCCCAGACACCGATAGCAATGTCACAATATCGGCGTTTTCCAAAACAAATGTCACAACACACCAACTCCCATCTCAGGTACAAAAGTACTATATCTTGTATCGTGTGTTGGCGTTTTAAAGGACACAAACAGCGCAGATAGAGTGGTTCTGTTTATACGTGATGCCATCTGTTTGACAAGGAGCACGGAGATAAGAAGATTACTCTTTCAATGTTCAACAGGCAGGAGTAGACAGAATATAAAGTCAGAGCCAGTGGAAACATTACATCCGCATCCCAAATGGCACCCTATCCCCTATATAGTGCACTAAGGTCAAAACTAGTGCACTATATAGGGAATAGGGTGTCATTTGAAAGGTAGCCTAGGTCTCTGCCAATCTAAAAAAAAAAAAAGGAACATCTGAAGTGCCAGAAGAGTTTCACGGTTAAATGACTAAGACTAACATGCTGACCACACCGCTCGCATTGCAAAATAAATTCACACATACATGTTATTCAATCATTGCACCCACACTGCCTGCGCGCCTCAGCGAGCATCTGCTTGGCCAGGCTCTAAAATAGAAATAGGTTCTATTTGTGAAGCTCAACGCGCTGCAAGTCCGGCCTCTCCAATCTCCTCATTGGTTTTTAGGAGCATATACCCACGTGAGTGATTGAAAGATTAACTGACATTCACACTCCAGTCGGTTGTAGTAATGCACCGTAAAGTTGGTTGCCAACCGCCATATAAAGTCCAAAGAAGTAAAAAAGATGCCAGAGGAAGGAGGAGAGATGACGAGAAAGGAATTTGGTTTACCCTTTTATGTGTGGATTAATTGTCGAGGACCTTGTGCAGTAGAGGACCTTGTGCATTTCAGGTAAAATAACAACCAATGTTTATATCCCAGGATAAATTAGCTAGCAACAGTAAGCTAGCTAGCTAAATTGCTATACATGTTTAATGCTTTTCGACCTGTCCACAAATTAAGATTGGTTCAGAGTTTTTGTTATTTCAACCTGCGTGTTGTGATTGTGTCTGGTGTGAGGGTACATCAACAGGCGCAGGCAGGTGCACGCACACATCCGGTTTGGTCAGCATGTAAGTCCCAAATGGCACCCCATTTTCAACATAGTGCACTATTTTTGACTAGAACCCCGTAGTGCACTATGTAAGGATTAAGGAGCCATTTGTGACGCAACCACTGTTAAATATCTTACCCTTTTCAGAGAGGTGTGTACTACGCTGTCTGTCTGTAAGGTGTTAAAAAATCACACGGTTGATATCTGCACTGAAAAAAAACGCTTGTCTGGAACACATTACTGTACTCACACACACTACACTAATTAACCACAAGGTGATCTGTTATAAAAGGACCGGGGTATTTGTGCACTCTCTCTTTGTTGACCTGAGCAACACAGCTAGGCTTGCAGAATGTGAGTGGGAGGGAGGTGGGAGAGTCAGAGAGATTGAGGTCTTCATAAGGCATCCATGATTTACGTTTAGAAAGAAGAAGTAAAGCACATATTTTCAATGGAAAAATAAGCGTGTGAGTGTCTGTGTCGGTCTTACCTCTGGGGGCCCGTTGAAGGAGTAGGCATAGAGAATGGGTTGTATCATGATGAGAGACTGGGTCAGGTCCTGACGCATGAACTGGTGTCTGTAGTACGAGCTCTCATCTGGACTGTTGTTGAACACTTGCAGAAAGGGAGACCTTCTCAGATGGAACATAAACTGAGGGACGCAGGAGAAGCAGGTTTTAAAATGCATTCCATCATGCTGCCAAAGCTATAATGTGCATTTTAAAATCATTTTTATACAAAGACTGAAACATTACTAAAAAATATATTTTTACCGTTAAGCTATTTATAACACATCTGTGTACTAGCTATAACTGTGTTGTTCTACTAAAGAGGCAATCAGTCATTCAGCACATGATCACTTACCTGGGGATAGAGAGAAAAGGTTTCTGAGAAGCGGAAGGAGTTGGGATCATCCTTATGATAATCTCCAAACTTCTGACACTGGAAAGGAGAGAGAAAAAGGCAATGAAACAGGAGACCTACCAGAAAGTCCTTCCGGAGTCTACACTTAAAAATAAAATGTGACTTCACACTTCATCACACTACTTGAGCATGCCTGATAGCCTGGAAATAGCTACTTTCACTGGTTAGCAGTAGGAAATAATGATTTTGTTACATTTCAACATCTCCATTTTTAAAAAACCTGGTCCATTTATGAAGGCTCTGTGGAGGGGAAAATAAAGCAGCCCTCTGCCTTGACCCCTGCCAATCTTCCATGTCATGTGTTGCTCTGTCTTACCTATAAGGCTCTGGCCAAAAGTGGTGCACTATAAAGGGAATGGGGTGCCATTTGGGATGCAGACACTAGGAATAGTAGTGAGAATACTGTCTTACCAGTCGGATGAGCTGTCTATCCAGCCAGCGTAGCACGTCGGGACCCTCCTCCGTCTCAGCGCGATACACAGCCAGTCTGGCCATCAGGATGGCTGCGGCCTCCTGGTCAAATGATGCTGCAATGCTCTGGATCTGGGTCCCTGCATCTGCCCAGCTGAGAGAGGCAGAGACAGAGAGAGGAGAGAGAAACAACCTACATAAGCATTGCATATCATTTGACGTAAACACTTTTGTTTATTTCAGTTGTAAGGTTCTCCTTTATAAGGCAAGTGATACTACCAACACGAATCTCTACTATAGTTAGTATGGTTACATGAGTTAAAAAAGGGATATGAAGGCCTCCCAGGTGGCGGAGTGGTCTAAGGCACTGCATCGCAGTTCTAGCTGTGCCACCAGTGACTCTGGGTTTGAGCCCAGGCTCTGTCGCAGGTGGCCGTGACCGGGAGGTCCATGGGGCGACGCACAATTGGCCTAGCGTCGTCCGGGTTATTTTTTTATTTTACTAGGCAAGTCAGTTAAGAACAAATTCTTATTTTCAATGACGGCCTAGGAATAGTGGGTTAACTGCCTGTTCAGGGGCAGAACGACAGATTTGTACCTTGTCAGCTCGGGGATTTGAACTTGCAACCTTCCGGTTACTAGTCCAACGCTCTAACCACTAGGCTAGGCCGGTGGGGATATCCTTGTCTCATTGCGCACTAGCGACTCCTGTGGCGGGCCGGGCGCAGTGTGCGCTGACCAGATCGCTAGGTGTATGGTGTTTCCTACGGCACAATGGTGCGGATGGCTTCCGGGTTGGATGCGCGCTGTGTTAAGAAGCAGTGCGGCTTGGTTGGGTTGTGTATCGGAGGACGCATGGCTCTCGACCTTCGTCTCTCACAAGCCCATACGGGAGTTGTAGCGATGAGACAAGACAGTAACTACTAACACCTGGATTCCATGAAATTGGGGAGAAAAAGGAGGTAAAACAAATATATAATAAAAATAAAATAAGGGATATGATGTCAGATGTTTTGTTCAGGTTGCTTTGACATTGAAAAGCCTTTAAGCATAATAAGCCCTTTAAATGTCCACCCCAAGTAAATTGAACTGATGTTTTAAAAACAGTCTGGGACTCTGCTTATCTATACAAATTTCCACTTGCCGCTGCCCTGTCACATGTTGAGCATTGTATAAACACAGATCTCATAAGGTAAAATACAATAAAATACAATAACTAACATGAACGTCAACATTGATCAAACGCCATACTGAGAGTTACATCACAGCTCAGTTAGTATCTACATAAATACACATTTAACAGTAACAACCAAGATAATCTCCTCCTCTGATCACAAGACAACAAACACACTTTGCCCTCTTTCCCTACCGCGTTGCTATGGAAACAAGATGCATTTGCAGATGCAGTTCCATAGTGGAATAAAAAGTGGTAGATAAACCTTCAAGTCTGTAGTTACTTTGAAAAGAAGATGTGAATGAAGAATCAAATCCAGATTCATATGTTTGTGCGTTTTAATAAGTTTTATGTTTTGAAGTGAGTTAAATACGCAATCTGTGTGTGTGTGTATGTGTGCGCATGTGTGTGTGTGTATTTACTTTCTGGCTGTGGTGGTGACTCGGATGCGTTTCTGTCCACTGGAGTGTTGGTACTGGGTGACGTACTGGACCGCGCCTCGGCCCCCCTGGGGTATAGGTGCATTATGCTGTGTAGAGGAGACAAGAACGGTTGGTAGGATCATTAGAAAACAATTGAGAACAAGTTATCTGATTATAAATGTACAAATGCACATGTTATAAAACAATGCCAAGATATGATAAATGTAAATTACCCATCTAACTAGGCTAATATAAGTGGGTGGTGCCTGTGAGTTTTTTCAAATGGTTTTCCCTGTACAAACACACATAACTGCTACTGCCTTCTGGACAACTGAAATAATTGGGTGATATGAGGGGGCTTAATAATTCATTAATAATTCATGATTGGGAGCTTAGATCGAATTAGAGGCAAGCTCCTTACCAATAACCCCCAAAACACTCCAGAGCCAAACGGCTCATTAACTGTGCTGCAGCCATTAGAGTGGAGGAGAGGATATTGGATCTCAAGCTTCTGTTTACACAGAGAGCATCTCTCTCCCTCTCTCACTCCTCAAAAATCTAGTGCTTGAAAGTAAGTTGTTCTGGTCTGTTTTTCTTTCCCTTCCACACTCTAATAGATAGTGTATAGTAAGGAACAAGCTAAGCCCTTGTACTGAACTCCACAGGCCAGAGAATAGGAGGATAGCTTGATGACTTGGAGAGGACCATACCCTCCCAGAGAACAGCAGGAGACTGACACATCACAACAGCAACCGGTTCCCTGGAGCCCCAGAGGATCGACACACACAGGATAACGTGACTTTACACGTCAGACTCTGTCCACCAGTCAGTCTGCCAGGCAAGTCAGTCAAGTCAGTCAGTCAGTGCTCATGGACTGAACCAGGCGAGAGGAGAGTTAGCAGCCAGCCAACCCAGGGAGGCTGTGAGGATGCCGGTGGCCCAGGTCTATGCAGCTCTGATGGTGGTCTCCAGTCTGTTCTCCGTGTGTGGTAATGTGGTTTTATTACTGGTGGTTCTTCTTAACAAGGAGCTCCGCACCGAAACCTGGGCCCTGACCCTGAGCTTCTGCCTGAGTGACCTCGCCCTGGGTCTCTCCATCATTCCCTTCGGAGTCCACAACAGCCTGTTCAGAACGCAGGGCTACCCCAGCGACGGGCCCCTCTGCCAGGGCAGCGCCTTCCTCTACCTGCTTCTTCAGCTGGCCTCCATCCACTCCCTGACCTGGGCCACCATTGACAAGTTTACAGAGATCTGTTTCGCCCTGAGCTATAGCACCATCTGCACGTCCAGGAGGACCAGGGTGGTGCTGGTCCTGGTGTGGCTCTACGGCCTGATCAACGCAGCCTTGCCACTGCTGGGCTTCGGCCGCTACAGCTACAGCAGCACCAGGTTCCTGTGTGCCCCCAGCTTCCAGCCAGACTACAGGGGCTTCAGTCTGCTCTTCATCGTGGTCGGGATCATAGCACCCATACTCATCATGTGCTCCATGTATGCGTACATTGTGTATATTGTGAGGAAACAGGTGCGGCGAGGGACATTTGTTTGCAATGACCAGCACTGTTTTTATGTCCCTGCTAATAACTACTTCAGGAGCTCCTTAGTGATGGTGGCAACTGTGGGTGAGTCTCATTGGTGCTTAACCTTGTGAATAGTAGAGTGAAGCTATTGATTTGTTGATGCCATTTATTTCAAACAAAGCCAGGCATAAGCTTTTGATTATAACCCTTTGATGTACTCTGAGCACAGACACATAATAAAAGCCTTTTATGTAAGGAACAAAATGTCAAGGTCCATCAGTGGCTGTTATTCACATTTTTCTGTTGGCTACATTTATAGATGGTGAAATTCAGTCTTCTTGAATTTGTTAATATTAATGTGCTACAATAACATTACACACATAACAATAAGGCTCATTGTTATATATTTGCGAGATTCTATAAATATACCAAATAGAATTCTTGTAACGTTCCCGTAATTAGTCAAATAACTGCCGGTCTGCATTTCTCCATAAATATACTTTTCTAACGTAATTACTCTGATAATCTCCTGTCTTAATTCTCTCCCTTGTAAGTGTGCCTGCTAGTGTGCTGGCTGCCTTACATCACCACCTGTTTCTATGAGACGTTCAGTGGCCATGACCCGCCAGCAGCAGCCTCAGCCGTGGCTACCTGGCTCATCCTCCTCACCTCCGCTCTCAACCCATGGATCAACTCCATGACGCAGACGTAAGCAATAGCCAACAACAGCTCGCTGGGCGCCGATAACATGGACGTCGATTGAGTCAGCCCCTTGCACCTCTCTGATTCAGAGGGGTTGGGTTAAATGTGGAAGAAACATTTCAATTGAATGCATTCAGTTGTCCAACTGACTAGGTATCCCCTTTCAACTAGCCCCAAACAAACAGTCACTCAGACAATATAAAGTCATTTCAATGCTGTCTCAGGAAGAATAAGGCTCAATCTTATGAAGATGTTATACCTCAATATAAAGCCACTCAATATCCTTGTGGTCCATCAATGGCCACATGAAACCAAAATCAGAGGGAATTGAGAAGTGATCTTGATTCAGACGTAAGGGATAAGCAATAGGGCTGGGACCTCACAACACTATCAAGATATTTAGGTGCCAATACAATATGTATTGCGATTCGATACTGCGACTTTATTGTGATTTGATGTTCCAAACATACACACACACAAAACTATCCAAAAAAAGAGTCTTTCTATTTAAATCTCCATAGAAACAGCCCCTCTCAACATTGATTGACTGAGGTTAGAGGAATAGAAACCCATGGATTTGGAGATGAAAATGAAGAGGGTATCAAGTTGATTTTGATTGGAGGTGTTTCCGTGCTTTGGACCAAATGTTACCACCTCCCAATATTAAAATATATACACAAACACAGTGCCTTCGGAAAGTATTCAGACCCCTTGACTTTTTCCACATTGTTACGTTACAGCCTTATTCAAAAATGGATGATATAAAACAAATCCTCAGTAATCTACACACAATACCCCATCATAACAAAGCGAAAACAGGTTTAGAAATTCTTGCAAATGTATTAAAAACAGAAATACCTTATTTACACAAGTATTCAGCCCCTTTGCTATGAGACTCATAATTGAACATCCTTGAGATGTTTCTACAATTTGATTGGAGTCCACTTGTGGTAAATGTAATTGATTGGACACTATTTGGAAAGGCACAGCCTGTCTATATAAGGTCCCACAATTGACCGTGCATGTCAGAGCAAAAACCAAGCTATGAGGTCGAAGGACTTGTCTGTAGAGCTCAGAGACAGGATTGTGTCGAGGCACAGATCTTGGGAAGGGTACCAAAACATTTCTGCAGCATTGAAGGTCCCCAAGAACACAATGGCCTCCGTCATTCTTAAATGGAATATGTTTGGAACCACTAAGACTCTTCCTAGAGCTGGCCGCCAGGCCAAACAGAGCAATCGGGGGTGAAGGGCCTTGATCAGGGAGGTGACTAAGAACCCAATGGTCAATCTGACAGAGTTCTAGACTTCCTCTGTGGAGATGGGAGAACCTTCCAGAGAACCTTCCATCTCTGCAGCACTTCACCAATCAGGCCTTTATGGTAGACTGGCCAGACGAAAGCCACTACTCAGTAAAAGGCACATGACAGCCCGCTTGGAGTTTACCAAAAGGCACCTAAAGATTCTCAGACCATGAGAAACAAGATTGTCTGGTCTGATGAAAACTCTTTAGCCTGAATGCCAAGCGTCACATCTGGAGGAAACCTGGCACCATCCCTACGGTGAAGCATGGTGGTGGCAGCGTCATGTTGTGTGGATGTCTTTAAGCGGCAGGGACTGGGAGACCAGTCAGGATTGAGGCAAAGATGAATGGAGCAAAGTACAGAGATCCTTGATGAAAACCTGATCCAGAGCGCTGTGGGGCGAAGGTTCACCTTCCAACAGGACAACGACCATAAGCACACAGCCAAGACAACGAAGAAGTGGCTTCAGGATAAGTCTGAATGTCCTTGAGTGTCCCAGCCAGAATACGGACTTGAACCCGATTGAACATCTTTGGAGAGACCTGAAAATAGCTGTGCAGCAAAGCTCCCCATTCAACCTGACAGCACTTGAGAGGATCTGCAGAGAATAATGTGAGAAACTCCCCAAATACAGGTGCCAAGCTTGTAGCGTCATACCCAAGTAGACTCCAGGCCGTAATCGCTGCCAAAGGTGCTTCAACAAAGTACTGAGTAAAGGGTCTACTTATGTAAATGTGATATCAGTTTTTATAAGAAATAAATTAGCTAACATTTCTAAAAACATGTTTTTGCTTTGTCATTATGGGGTATTGTGTGTAGATTGATGAGGGGAAAAAACGATTTAATACATTTTAGAATAAGGCTGTAACGTAACAAAATGTGGAAAACGTCAAGAGGTCTGAAGACTTTCTGAAGGCACTGTATATTATTTAGTAGGCCTATATGTAAAGTCAAGACTACATTAAGAATAGTCTGATAAATCAAGAAACAGCGCATACCTTTTTTTGCGACTTTTTCAAAAATGTACATCTTATTTCTGCGTATGTATCCATTCATTTTAGATCACCCTGACTTTACAAGTTTGTAGGACTTTTTCAAAAAGTCGCACACCTCATCTAGCCTAGCCCATAGGCCTTATTGTTTGATAAGGTTTGTAATCACAACTAAAGTGGCCTAATAACTTCTTGAAATTAAGCACATTAATCCGCTTTACAACTGGTGTAGAGCCTAACTGGCATACATTGGATGACATGGGTCCCATTATGCCTGGCAAAAACCAAACACTGCGTTTCACAGTAAGAGCCTCATATCAACGGTCAAGAATGGTGATGTTTGGGGATGCTTTGCTGCCTCAGGACCTGTACGACTTGCTTTAATAGAAGGAACCATGAATTCTGCTTTGTATCAGAGAATTGAGCTGAAGTTAAAGTGCAGCTGGGTCATGCAGCAAAACAATGATCCAAAACAAACAATCAAGACTACATGAAAATAGCTAAAAAGCAACACATTTGAAGTTTTGGAATGGCCTAGTCAAAGTCTAGACCTAATCCCAATTGGGATGTAGCGGCAGGACTTGAAAAGGGCAGTTCATGCTTGAAAACCCACAAATGTCACTGAGTTACAGCAGTCCTGCATGAAAGAGTGGGTCAAAATTCCTCCACAGCATTGTGAGAGACTGATCAACAACTACAGAAAGTGTTAGGTTGGTTGGAGTCATTGCAGCTAAAGGTGGCACAACCAGTTATTGAGAGTAAGGGGGCAATTACTTTTTCACACAGGGGCATTGGGTGTTGCACAACTTTGTTTATGAAATATGGAATTGGAATTTTGTTATTTGTTCACTCAGGTTCCCTTGATCTAATATTAGGTTTTGGTTGAAGATCTGATAACATTCAGTATCAAAAATACACAAAAGTAAAGTGAATTAGAAGGGGGACAAATACTTTTTCATGGCACTGTATAATATATAATATTTCTACAAATCGATACTTGAGAGTCAAAATCATCCAAAATAATAATATGTAACTCTAGGATTTTTTCCAACAACACTTACAATCAATATCCCAAACAGTCCTTCAATAATATAGTGAGTAGTTCTCGCTCTCATTCAACAAATATAAAGAACGAGTCTTGAAGGCCCCTCAATAGCCAATTGAAACAACTCCTGATGGAATTGAGAAGCTAGCTCCAGAACATTTCTAAATGACGACTGTTATGAGGGGGAAAAGCTGAGCGCTTGAGATTATGAAATGAGCTTCTCAGTGTTGGAGCAGAGCTGTAGAGCCGATGAGGCCGAGCGGCTGGCTACACTGCATTGTTGGTTATTTTCTCTACCCCTCTCTCTCTAAATTCAATCTCACTCACTCACTCTCCCTCTCAGGCGCTACAGAGCGGCTCTGCGGAAAAGCCTGAGTAAAATACGACGGCTGTTCCAGCGCCCTCTGAAGAACTCCTGCCCACAGAGCACCGCCATCCAACTTGAGATAGTGAGCCAAGATCACCACCATCACAACATCTCCAACCCATCACTCTTGTCAGAAGCCAACTCCAAAACAGGGTCACCAGAGGCCAAATCCTTGTCAGAGGTGACTATGGAGGATGGTAAAGACACTATGGACACTACACTAGGCCAAGACTCTGTCAATGTGGAGCCATCTGGAAAACTAGCCTGACTACAGACTAAAATACAGACCAACTACAGACTTAATTTTATGAATCCCAGGACTCCCTGAAGAAAAGTGGCAATTGTTACTGAGTGAACAAAATGAATGAATGAAATGAAATACAATACAGGTTGGGACTAAACACCAGAGAAGGACCATATGAAGGATCATTGTGGTGACAGGATGCAACAGACAGACAGTCTCTAGTATGACCAATGGGATTGTGACACTTGTGTCTTAAGTGGATCTATACACGAAGACCGCCATACCAGCGATCTTATTTGTTCTGTTTCTAACTAAAAAGGTTAGCTTACAATGCATATTGTACAGTCAATCAGGGACATTGGACCATTGTCTGTTTGAACTACAATGTTGAACTACAATGTTTGAACTAGATTGCAAACTGTACTAAACTGTACATATACAGACATTACTGTCTGTCCAAATGTGTTCTTCCTCAAATATACCTATGGCAACACTGCCAATCTAAAATCATTGAAATGTAATCTTTCAGTTTATCATAACTGGATGTATTGGATTAAAATGAATGTGATCATCTCAATTACATTTATAGATCCATCTTATACTACTGTATGTTTCATAAAGAGGCCATAGTGGTTTAATATATGAGCACACCATCTGGTGGCATAGTGATGCTGTTGCACCTCTATCCAGTACCTCTGACCAGCCCAGTACAGCAGTGGAAGAGATCATTATGGAACAGCTAGTACCCTCTATGGTGGTGCAATCAAATTCACTGAGTCTTTGGCACAAGTGGAACATTGCTCTGTGGATCACCTAATCTCAGATTACTGTGATATAAAAACGACTACTCAGAAACCTTGCCAATAAAAAGCTTTTAACACAAAATATGGTAACATTACACAAAATATGGCAGTTATTACCAAAAGTAGCTTAGTGATCACAATCCAGAGTGTGTAATATGAAGGCATACCTGATTGACCACCTCAAAGTACACTGCCAGAGTGGTGTTATGGTCAAGACCACATATCTTCCATTGAGATGTGCCCCCTGTTCCAATTTCCTTTAAGGAAACAAACAGAAGGGATCAGTATCAGAACGACATTGTTCTAGAAGGGATCAGAAACAGAGCAATGTTGATACATCTCCTTCGGCAGAGATTCAGGACACAATATTCTGGATTAACAACTACAGTTACAAAAGTGTTGACCGGTCAAAAGTACAAGTCTGTTCTGCATATCAGCTGATCGATGATGTAGAGTATTCGGTCACTGTTCTATGTATTTGACATGGACTCACATTTTCAGACACACACGGCCCTTTGGCATTTAATGACACACATGGCCCGATGGCTCCTGAAATCTTGATCTCTCGAGATGTCTGAAATGAAGAAGGACAGATGATATTAGAAGATACAGTGCCTTGCGAAAGTATTCGCCCCCCTTGAACTTTGCGACCTTTTGCCACATTTCAGGCTTCAAACAAAGATATAAAACTATTTTTTTTGTGAAGAATCAACAACAAGTGGGACACAATCATGAAGTGGAACGACACTTATTGGATATTTCAAACTTTTTTTAACAAATCAAAAACTGAAAAATTGGGCGTGCAAAATTATTCAGCCCCCTTAAGTTAATACTTTGTAGCGCCACCTTTTGCTGCGATTACAGCTGTAAGTCGCTTGGGGTATGTCTCTATCAGTTTTGCACATCGAGAGACTGACATTTTTTCCCATTCCTCCTTGCAAAACAGCTCGAGCTCAGTGAGGTTGGATGGAGAGCATTTGTGAACAGCAGTTTTCAGTTCTTTCCACAGATTCTCGATTGGATTCAGGTCTGGACTTTGACTTGGCCATTCTAACACCTGGATATGTTTATTTTTGAACCATTCCATTGTAGATTAAGATTAACCATCTTCCCTGTCCCTGCTGAAGAAAAGCAGGCCCAAACCATGATGCTGCCACCACCATGTTTGACAGTGGGGATGGTGTGTTCAGGGTGATGAGCTGTGTTGCTTTTACGCCAAACATAACGTTTTGCATTGTTGCCAAAAAGTTAAATTTTGGTTTCATCTGACCAGAGCACCTTCTTCCACATGTTTGGTGTGTCTCCCAGGTGGCTTGTGGCAAACTTTAAACAACACTTTTTATGGATATCTTTAAGAAATGGCTTTCTTCTTGCCACTCTTCCATAAAGGCCAGATTTGTGCAATATACGACTGATTGTTGTCCTATGGACAGAGTCTCCCACCTCAGCTGTAGATCTCTGCAGTTCATCCAGAGTGATCATGGGCCTCTTGGCTGCATCTCTGATCAGTCTTCTCCTTGTATGAGCTGAAAGTTTAGAGGGACGGCCAGGTCTCGGTAGATTTGCAGTGGTCTGATACTCCTTCCATTTCAATATTATCGCTTGCACAGTGCTCCTTGGGATGTTTAAAGCTTGGGAAATCTTTTTGTATCCAAATCCGGCTTTAAACTTCTTCACAACAGTATCTCGGACCTGCCTGGTGTGTTCCTTGTTCTTCATGATGCTCTCTGCGCTTTTAACGGACCTCTGAGACTATCACAGTGCAGGTGCATTTATACGGAGACTTGATTACACACAGGTGGATTGTATTTATCATCATTAGTCATTTAGGTCAACATTGGATCATTCAGAGATCCTCACTGAACTTCTGGAGAGAGTTTGCTGCACTGAAAGTAAAGGGGCTGAATAATTTTACACGCCCAATGTTTCAGTTTTTTATTTGTTAAAAAAGTTTGAAATATCCAATAAATGTCGTTCCACTTCATGATTGTGTGACCACTTGTTGTTGATTCTTCACAAAAAAAATACAGTTTTATATCTTTATGTTTGAAGCCTGAAATGTGGCAAAAGGTCGCAAAGTTCAAGGGGGGCGAATACTTTCGCAAGGCACTGTATTAGCAGTTTGCGCACAATTCTATTTGGTAAAATACAAAGTCAAGAAATCTATATTTCCCATAGAGTTTTATGGATAGAATCAACTATCCAAGAGAGCATGTCGCTCTGTTCCAATATCCACACTACGTAGAAGCAATGTATTGGGTATGCGTAGATATTGGAACAGTGGCTGTGTTCTAAAATGACACCCTATTCCTTAAAAGTGCACTACTAGTACACTATATTAGGTAAAACGGTACCATTTCAGACACCGCCAGTCTGTGCAATGGCTCTACCTTTATCTCCAGAGTGCCAGCGAATGCCATCTTGAAGGCTCCAGCCACATCTTTGGTAAAGACCCTCTGGAAGGTTTGTTTGAATAGTGAGGTGTTGAAAGAGTCTGCCATCACCATGTAGCCTCTGCAAAACAGATATACTCATAGGAGTTCAACTATACATAGGGTGAATCTCAGGAGGCTCTCTTCGCCGCCTCCTCTCTCCTCGCCTCCTTCTCTTCCTCAAAGCATCAGACGAGAGCATTGGAGAAGAAGAACAGAGGACAAACTCTCCTCTTACTATGGGAGGAGCCAGTGTTATTGACATATGTGTGTGTTCAGCGTATCAAATGGCACTATATTCCCTATATAGCGCACTACTTTTGACAGGGCCCTGTAAGCCCTGGTCAAAAGTAGTGAACTATATAGGGAACCATTTTGGACTCAGCCTGTGTGTTCACCAGACAGAGTGTCCTCACCCAGTGTGATTGGAACAACACTTCATCTCCAGCAGTCCGGTCTGGTCCAGAGCACAGGCATAGATGTCTATGATGTGGCCGTTGATGGAGGCACGGCTCGCCAATGCCTCGTAATGCTGAAAATGAAGAAAAAGGGTTTTACCCCAACTTCATACAGGATAAAAAGAGGATCCAATATCAGGTTGTTTTCTGGATCAAAAAGGGGTGGTGGGCGTGGCAGTGGGCGTGGCACTACGCTCACTGGGCGTGGTTGAATTTCAGAGAACATTTTAGAGGCCTCCCATCTTGGTGGTGTAGAGATGTTTTTGCATTACTAAGTCAATTTCCAGTAATTCTATACATTTCTTCATTGAGCTGAGAGAAATGTTTAAAACTGTGAAGGACATTTCCTGCAATTCTACACATTTGCCATGGATCTGAAAGAAATTGTTTTAAAACTAATTTACATCAAATCTACATATTCTGCCATGGAGCTGAGATAGCAATCAGTTTTAAAGCTAATTTCCTGCAATTCTAATGCTATGTTCTTTTGCTCAAACATAATCAAATCTATACTGTGTGGCGTACAGCAGGTCAGCCAACAGGGGGAGACTCATCGAGGCCTGGTAACAGATGGAGTATACATCACGAGGCGATGACTCCATCTGCTGGACATGCCAGGTCTCGATGGGCTCTCCAGCCAGGACTAATTGGGGCTGATTGGGAGCTGGTGAGTAATCAAGGGCAGATTGCTCACCAGCTGTGCAAGGCCCATAAAGCTGCCAGAAGGGCAGCACACAGGAGGAATGGGGGAAGAAAGGACTCTCGTGGTATGGTTGACGGTTCCAGAGGTAAGAAGAGGGAGATCAGTTTTGTGCCCGACAGGATACCGCCAGACCCGGAATACCAGGAGATGGCATCTCGTAGGGGAGACCCATCATTTTCTTTTTGATCTATTATTTAAATAAACACCCTTGATCCTTCTCTGTCTGTGTCTGATATTGGTAAATGTCTTGACCAAACCCCCTGATCTGCCACAACTGATAAATTCATTGTTTGGGGAATTTTCTATTCTACCTAACTGTCTAACTTTTATGGTGATTGTTAGTTCTCAAATATTGTAAAAATACATTAAAACATTTAGGTGGCCCGAAAAAAACACTTACGAGGCCCGCCCAAGGATTTCCATGGCAGAAAAATACCATAATATACAGAAAAAGGTAATACCTGTTTAACTTGTTATGCTAAAACACATCTAGCCATTTAACTGATTGTCTCACTTTAATGTGGTGTAACACACAACTTCATCATTCACAGACAGTGGCAACGGACCTGAAAAAAGGTCTAAATAACAGGAAAAGTGAACCGTCAAAGGTTGAGCCAAAACTTACTTTGGTCCCCTTTTTCATGAACTTGGCGTTGTCCTTCTCAATGTCGTGCCAGGAGCGAATAGGGGTCTTTAGCTCATCTCCTACCACCATGCCTGGACCCTGAGTGGCTGGTCCACCGATGAAGGTCATGATGCGTGCCCCAGTGTTCGGGAAGGTGCACTGGATGGTGGAAAAAAGGGACATTTTATTACAAAACATTTCTATGAAGCGGAGTAAACAATGCAACCAAACACAGACTAAAGCTAGTAATCCTGGTCAATTCCCACGGCATAATAGGTTTATCATCTTACAAATCCTACTTCATACAGAGGAACACAGGGAAATATGAATTTGAAGTAGTGTGCGGGGGCTGATCAGACTAAAATGGTAATATTGAAAATGGTGTCATTGAAATATGTACCAATACATTCCAATGACAAATATGAACAGACCTGGGTTTTAATATTATTTAAAATCTTTCAAACACTTTGAAAACAATTGCTTCAGTCTGCCTTTATTTAAACCAGGCAAGTCAGTTAAGAACAAATTCTTATTTTCAATGACTGCCTAGGAACAGTGGGTTAACTGCCTGTTCAGGGGCAGAATGACAGATTTGTACCTTGTCAGCTCGGGGGTTTGAACTTGCAACCTTCCGATTACTAGTCCAATGCTCTAACCACTAGGCTACCCTGCCAGATTACTATTTTATTGGTGCCGTTAGGTCAGGAAAAATCTATCAAACCAAAGTATTTTAAATATTTAAAATACTATTTGAACCCAGGACTGCATTGAGGCAGTTTATATTTCTGTCTAGGTCTAACCTCCAGCAAGCCAACAGCGATGGACATGGCCGACCCTAACGAGCGGAGGGGCCTTTTTCCCTGAGTGACAGGCCAGGGGTCCCTCTGGAGCTCTCCAAGCAGGTCTGTCAGGTTCATGTCAATCTTCTGGACAGGCTGGAGGAATCTAGGCAAAAGAAAATAAGTCCTAAGATTAGTCTAATTTTGTGTCATGCTAAATTATTTTAATGTACAGTACCAGTCAAATGTTTGGACACACCAACTGATTCCAGAGTCTCTTTATTTCTACAATGTAGAAAACTATGAAATAACACATATGGAATCACATAGTAACCAAAAAAGTGTTAAAAAAATCAAAATATATTCTTCAAAATAGCCACCCATTGCCTTGATGACACATATTTAATAGGTTTGATGTCTTCACTATTATTTTACAGTGTAGAAAATAGTAAAATAAAGAAAAACCCCTGAGTGTCCAACCTTTTGCCAGGTACTGTATGTACTGCCATGGCATTGGTGTGTGGCTGTATGTGTATTTTTTTCCTTATACATTCAATAAATCAATCAATTCAACCAATCTACAGACCACAATCAAAAAGGTACTATACTGAACAAAAATATAAATGCATTATGTAAGGAAATAAGTCAGTTGAAATGAATTAATTAGGCCTTAATCTATTGATGGGTGGCCATGGGATGGGTGGGCATGGGATGTCATGGGCCCACCCACTTGGGAGCCAGGCCCACCCACTGGGGAGCCAGGCCCAGCCAATCAGAATGAGTTTTTCCCCACAAAAGGGCTTTATTACAGACAGAAATACTCCTCAGTTTCATCAGCTATCCAGGTAGCTGGTCTCAAACGATCCCACAGGTGAAGAAGTCGGATGTGGAGTCCCTGGGCTGGCGTGGTTACATATGGTCTGAGGTTGAGGCAGATTGGACGTACTGCCAAATTCTCTAAAACTGCGTTGGAGGCGGCTTATGGTAGAAATATTAACATAAAATTATCTGGCAGCAGCTCTGGTGGACATTCCTGCAGTCAGCATGCCAATTGCATTCTCTGTCAAAACATGAGACATTTGTGGCATTGTGTTGGTTGACATAACTGCACATTTTAGAGTGGCCTTTTAGATCCCCCAGCACAAGGTGCACCTGTGTAATGATTATGCTGTTTAATCAGCTTCTTGATATGCCACTCCCGTCAGGTGCATGGATTATCTTTGCAAAGGAGAAATGCTCACTAACAGGGATGTAAAAAAAATGTGAGAGAAAAACTTTTTCGTGGTCTGAAAAATGCCTGGGATATTTTATTTCAGCTCATGAAACATGGGACCAACACTTTAGATGGTGCGTTTATATTTTTGTTCAGTATACAATGTCAAAACAAGGCTGTAGACTGTAGTGTGGTTTACCTGTTGGAGAGGGGGGGCTGTGGAGCTTGTGGTCCCCGTCCTGCCTGTGCAGCAGTGGGTTTGGTCAAGCCCAGCATCTCCTGCAGCTGCTTGGCGTTAAGGTCTTTAGTTCCCCTGAAGACGTAGCTCTTTGAGATGCCATCGCAGCCCAGTTCGTGGACCTGGATCATGCGTCCGAAGGTGATGAGGCCAACCAGGGCTGTAGGAGGCAGCAGCGACAGGGACATCTGTAAGGACTCCTTCAGAGCCTGCAGGTCTTCATCCTCCATGCAGGTGTCCACCACGTACAGGAAGACCAGTGGCATCTGGGGACCTCTCTGTGGGGTAAAGAGAGAGAACCTGGTCAACTATCCTATTGCATAAAACAGTGAAAGGATGCTAGAATCCAACAGATGACTGACAGTTTCATTTTCTGTGGGGGCCAGGGGGACAGCAAACTAATTTTAAGGTGGACTAATAAAAACAATGACAAAATGGTTTTCAAGTAACATTATCAAGATGTATGAGAGGTCCATCACAGGCCTTGTTTTAACGTACTAGATGAAAATGAAATAACATACGTGTAGGAAAGATGACATCTTATCTGAATGCTGTTAAAAACTATTATAAAACGGATCAAATTGAGATAAATCAAAATATTTTGATTTGGGGAAAAAAAATACTCTATTACAATTCGAGAATCCAGCATTGATCAAATAGAACCATTACCTGGACAACATATTCAATGGTGGAGAACTGTGGCAGCAGCTCAGCTGGCTGGTTCACCTCTGATATCCCAGCATAGGTAGGTGGAAACTGATTTCTCTGATAGCAGAAGTTGCAAGCCCACAGTTTGGCTCCGTAATCCACTTGGCTAGGTTGAGAGACAAAATGAGTGGTAAACATCAGAGAGAATGACCACACAGTGTAGTTGTAAACAATACAACTCCATGCACAAGGATTACGAAGATAATGTACAATTCACATACACATTTACTGGAAGAATGTGCAGATGCAAAGTTTGGTAACAGAACTACGGTAAAATGTCTCCGTTTTTTATGCAACCACGTTTTCCAAAAGCTCTTAAAAATCTGCTCTGAATTACAATTCAAAGATGTGACATGACACATTGAGTTTGAAAAAAATATATGCAGTATTTTGGTTATTCGAATACAGTAGGAGACAGAATCCGGTAACAGAATAACGGTAACAGAATAACATCAAGGTTCCCTGATCTGTAATATACAGAAATTCATCATTATGGAAATGTATATCATTCTCTTTTAGAAAACATCTACCAGAAAGTCTCAAGACCCCTTTTCCATCTGTTTGACCAGAAACCAAAGCCTTTACCTACTCCAAATGTTTTATATGCCTTAATTTCTCAAACATATAGACTCTTAGCTTTCATTTGACACTCAATTTGACATGCTCCTATGAACTTCACATGTAGGTGGTCATTTGTCCTTTTACATGGAAATGCTCCCAGACTACAACTATTTAAACAGTACATGTGAACCTTCTGAAGACTGGATGTGTAAATCACCTGTTTAGAGTTAGGTTACAAATGGAAGAATAGTCATGAATGAGGGAGGGAGAGAATAGGGCAGGGGTCTCCAACCTTTGAGCATCAGTGCCACTTTTACAAAATGAAACATTGTGAGCTACTGATGTTTTTTCTTTAAAAAAAAGGCACATTCTTCTCCTCTCCGCTGCAACGCAACTCAGCTCAAGGTCCTTAGTGTAAAAGAGAAAGACATGCACTGTTTTCCATCAAGATACCTGGTAAAATAATGGTTAATAAAACATCTCTAAAGGGGCCCTATAAAATCTGTGTTTTTTTCTCCCCAAATTGTTTAATATTTTCCAAAATTATGTTCCTAGTTGTATTTTTCCTGGTTTTAATTAATTTCACACAAAAAATTTGTCAATGCCAATGTTTAAATCACATCAGAAGACCATTTTTGGGGGGGAGGTACAGAAAAAAAAAGTAACAAATGTAGATTTGTGTAATTCCACTTTAATTGCGCATCGGGACCTTCAAATGCACATCTAGTGTGCAATGTGATCTAATGTGCCAGTCTAGCGATGATTCTGTACTGCTGCTGCTCATTTCATGGCAAAGTTTTCAAATAGATACAAATAATATACTTTTGCCAGGTAATCCTACTGCGCAGTTAACCTTCTCAATTAAATGTTTTGGGGAAAGTATTTCTGTCAACTCACAAGACGGTAGAGGTTGACTGATTATGATTTTTCAACGGCGATACCGATAATTGGAGGACCAAAAAAAGCCGATACCGATTAAATCGCCAGATTTTTATTCATTTATAATAATGACAAATACAACAATACTGAATTAACACTTATTTTAACTTAATATAATACATCAATCAAATCAATTTAGCCTCAAATAAATAATGAAACATGTTCAATTTGGTTTAAAGAATGAAAAAACAAAGTGTTGGAGAAGAAAGTAAAAGTGCAATATGTGCCAAATAAAAAAGCTAATGTTTAAATTCCTTGCTCAGAACATGACAACATATGAAAGCTGGTGGTTCCTTTTAACAAGAGTCTTCAATATTCCCAGGTAAGAAGTTTTAGGTTGAGGTTATTATAGGAATTATAGGACTATTTCTCTCTATACCATTTGTATTTCATGTACCTTTGACTATTGGATGTTCTTATACTGTGTAACAGTATAGCTTCCGCCCCTCTCCTCGCCCCTACCTGGGCTCGAACCAGTAACACATCGACAACAGTCACCCTCGAAGCATCGTTACCCATCGCTCCACAAAAGCCCCTCTGCAAGGGGAACAACTACTCCAAGTCTCAGAGCGAGTGAATTTTGAAACGCTATTAGCTCGCACCCCGCTAACTAGCTAGCCATTTCACATCGGTTACACCAGCCTAATCTCGGGAGTTGATAGGCTTGAAGTCATAAACAAAGAGCTGCTGGCAAACGCACAAAAGTGCTGTTTGAATGAATGCTTACGAGCCTGCTGCTGCATACCACTGCTCAGTCAGACTGCTCTATCAAATATCAAATCATAGACTTAATTTTAACATAATAACACACAGAAATACGAGCCTTAGGTCATTAATATGGTTGAATCCGGAAACTATAATTTCGAAAATAAAACATTTATTCTTTCAGTGAAATACGGAACCGTTCCGTATTTTATCTAACGGGTGGCATCCATAAGTCTAAATATTGCTGTTACATTGCACAACCTTCAATGTTATGTCATAATTACGTACAATTCTGGCAAATTAGTTCGTAATGAGCCAGGCAGCTCAAGCTGTTGCATATACCCTGACTCTGCGTGTAATGAACGCAAGAAAAGTGACACAATTTCCCTAGTTTAATATTGCCTGCTAACATGAATTTCTTTTAAGTAAATATGCAGGTTTAAAAATATATACTTCTGTGTATTGATTTTAAGAAAGGCATTGATGTTTATGGTTAGGTACATTCGTGCAACGATTATGCTTTTTTCGCAAATGCGCTTTCGATAAATCATCCCCCGTTTGGCGAAGTTGGCTGTCTTTGTTAGGAAGAAATAGTCTTCCCAGTTCGCAATGAGCCAGGCAGCCCAAACTGCTGCATATACCCTGACTCTGTTGCACAGAACGCAAGAGAAGTGACACAATTTCCCTAGTTAAAAGAAATTCATGTTAGCAGGCAATATTACCTAAATATGCAGGTTTAAAAATATATACTTGTGTATTGATTTTAAGAAAGGTGTTGATGTTTATGCTTAGGTACACATTGGTGCAACGACAGTGCTTTTTTCGCGGTGATAAATTATGATAAATTAACAGGCACCGCATCGATTATATGCAACGCAGGACAAGCTAGATAAACTAGTAATATCATCAACCATGTGTAGTTTACTAGTGATTATGTTAAGATTTATTGTTTTTTATAAGATATATTTAATGCTAGCTAGCACCTTGGCTCCTTGCTGCACTCGCATAACAGGTAGTCAGCCTGCCACGCAGTCTCCTCATGGAGTGCAATGTAATCGGCCATGATCGGTGTCCAAAAATGCAGATTACCGATTGTTGGGTAAACTTGAAATCGGCCCTAATTAAATCGGACCCAATTAATCGTCCATTCCGATTAATCGGTCGATCTCAACAAGACAGTTATCACATCAACTGCTAGTGATGGGCATTCTAAGTATTTTCTGTGAGCTGGATATTTTGGCTCCATTTACCTAAAAGAGCCGTTCATTTGTGCATGTCATGCCAAAGTAGATGTCCTAACCGACTTGCCAAAACTATAGTTTGTTAACAAGAAATTTGTGGAGTGGTTGAAAAACAAGTTTGAATGACTTCAACCAAAAGTGTATGTAATCTTCCGACTTCAACTGTATATTACTGTAAATATTGATCACTTTCCCTGTGTATGATGATATATTTTGATACTGTGAAACTGTTAAACATATTTTTTTACCTCCTGTTTCAGGAATTGTTGTCACTGAGTATTGCCCCTATTTATAGGACCTTCCACCCCCATCTGGGATATGGATGCCTGATGAAGACCTAAGGGTCGAAACGTTGATGTAAATAAATATCACCTGCATGAGCAGCAGTGTGCGGCGTTTTCCTTTCTGTTTTCCATGAGTTTTCCTACAACTCCAGCACCTGCGGAAAGTACCTGGATGTGTGTATGTTCAGCTTTTGTATCAGACCGTATACCACGGGTATGACAAAACATGTATTTGTACTGCTCTAATTACATTGGTAACCAGTTTATAATAGCAATAAGGAACCATGGGGGGTTTGTGATATATACGGCCAATATACCACAGCTAAGGGCTGTGTCCAGGCACTCCGCGATGCGTCGTGCATAAGAACAGCCCTTTGCCGTGGTATATTGGCCATATACCACACCCCCTCGGGACTTATTGTTTTAATAATCGACATATGCAGCTCAAAAAGCAATAGAAACAGCATGCAAATCAGGGAGCCAAATTACATTTGCGATTCGGTTACCGACTTCACCAAAAAGAGCAGTTCAAAAAGAGCCATTTGTTTGCGAACGACCCATCACTACTGACTACACAAGGAGTGCTAGACAAACGCCCGCACTACACAGACAGAAATGGGCAATATTTCTGGAAATTAATTTGCAGATATTGGCTTTATAAGCCAGTAGTGTCTAACTGTAACCTAATAGCGTTTCAGTCGGTGACGTCACTCGCTCTGAGACCTGAAGTAGTTGTTCCCCTTGCTCTGCAAGGGCTGTGGCTTTTGTGGCGTGATGGGTAACGATGCTTCGTGTGTGTCAGTTGTCTGTGTGCAGAAGGCCGGTTAGGGGCGAGGGGACGGACTAAAGTTAAACTGTTACATAACCAGGGGTGGGATAATGTCAATGTTGCGTTGGTTAGATAGCAGCTGGGAGTTTCCGGTGTCTGATACAAGGTAGATTTGTTTATGACAGTTAGAGGTGGAACACATGAAAATTGCATGTACTTTCAGAATTGTTTTGCGAGCTACACATAGGTGGTCGGCAAGCTACTGGTAGCTCGCAATTGACCCCTGGAATAGGGAATGCTCCTTTGTTCCAGTGAAAAATAAAAAAGATTTGGAGCACAATTATCAAAATGTACCAGGCATTTATACACTCAGTGGCCAGTTTATTAGGTAAACCACCCTGATCACAAAAATGGTTCACTCCTACAGACAGTGAGTCACGTGGCCGAGCTATATAAAGCAGACAGGCATCCAGTTAGTGTTTGAGTGAACGTTAGAATGGGCAAAATGAGTGACCTAAGCGACTGGGCGTGGAATGATTGTCAATACCAGGCATGCCGGTTCCAGTATCTCAGAAACGTCCGGCCTCCTGGGCTTTTTACGCACGAGAGTCTCTAGGGTTTACCGAGAATGGTGCAACAAACAAAAAATATCCATTCAGCGGAAGTCCTGTGGGTGAAAACAGCTCGTTGATGAGAGAGGTCGAAGGAGAATGGCAAGAATTGTGCAAGCTAACAGGCAGGCCACAAACAGCGCAGTACAACAGGGGTGTGCAGAACGGCATCTCAGAACGCACAACTAGTCGGTCCTTGTCACCGATGGGCTATTGCAGGAGAAGATCAGAACAGGTTCCACTCCAATCAGCTAAAACAAGAATAATTGGCTACAGTGGGCAGGAAATCACCAAAACTTGACAATTGATGAGTGGAAAAACATTGCCTGGTCGGACGAATCCCGGTTCATATTGTGTCATGCTGATGGCAGCCAGGATTTAGCATAAGCATCATAAGGCAATGGCCACTCCTGCCTTGTGTCAAAGGTACAGGCTGGTGGGATGGTGTGGGGAATGTTTTCCTGGCACACGTTAGAGCCCTTGATACCAGTTGAGCAGCGTTTCCATGTCCCAAATAATTCAGGCTGTCCTGTAGGCAAAGGGGGTTCCGACACAGTACGAGATGGGTGTGCCTAATAAATGGGCCACAGAGTGTAGTGTATATCTGCTTTATTTGAAACGTGAAAAATACAAAGTGAAAAAGTATTGTTGTCTCACCAGAGCGGGTTAAGGACAGCGCGGCAGGTCGCCCTGCTACACAGCACAGGCTCATACTGGATGGGGGGCAAGTCTGGGCGCTCCTTCAGGGGGGTGAACAAAGAAGCCACAGGGACCACCATGCGGGTGGCCTCCAGACGACTGGAGGGCCAGACGTTCCAGCTGAAACGCACCCCATCACGCTCCTCATTCTGGGCGATAAACTCTGGGAAGGTCGCCATTCCACCCTACAGACTGAGAAGGAGAAGGAGAGAAAGGAGTGTCTGCGTGTTATAGAAATATAGGCTATACATTTTATGGTCATGATTCCATTTGATATTTCAACATAGCATTAATTATATAATAGTCCACTGCACTGCAAGGAGTCTCATAATATTATCTTTTTATAATTGCCTGGCTTTTTACCATTGCAGTGTCCTGAGATACCCTTTTGGACTTTGAGCATAATGTTACATTCAAATTGGAAGTAAACATGCTGGAGTGTGTCATATCAATATACTGGTAGAGGAAATGCAGTCAAATATGATGTAACCTATGCTATGGGAAATTCTGGCTTACTTCTAAATAGGGCAAAAAAATGGGTCTAAAAGTCATGACTAGAACCTGGCTAAGGTACAGAATATGATCCTGACTGTGACCCACTTCTTCACCCACTGTCTGATCAAATGTTCAAAATAATTTACTTTGAAAACACACTGAATCTGAATAGAAGTCCAATCAACAGGTGTAGGTAGACCTTACAGTGAAGCACCTAACCGACAGTGCAGTTTCAAAAAATACGGATAAGAATAAGAAATAAAAGTAACAAGTAATTAAAGAGCAGCGGTAAAAGAAAAAAAATATATATACAGGGGGTACCGGTGAGTTGGGGTAGTATGTACATGTACCGCTTGCCTTGTGGTAGCTGAGAGAACAGTCTATGACTAGAGTGGCTGGAGTCTGACCATTTTTAGGGCCTTCCTCGGACACCACCTGGTATGGAGGTCCTGGATGGCAGGAAACTGATTTAAGTTTCCCTGCATTAAAGTCCCCGGCTACTTGGAGACCCGCGTCTGGGTGAGCGTTTTCTTGTTCGCTTATGGCGGAATACAGCTCATTCAATGCTAGTGGATGCAGCTCATTCAATGCTAGTGAATGCAAGTGGTGCCAGCTAGTAGTAAGTTCATTGTATTGAACTATCACTAACCTTTGCGGTCTCCTGAAGTCACAGTATTTGACCTGATGAGATTCTATCAGAGATGCAAATGTTCACAATTCCTTAATAGTTAAAGGTCTTTCAAAAAGGAAACACTCACTGTATTGGGCTTTTATCTAGCTAGTTAAGTATCTGACCTGAATCAAACACTACACACACGTACATTGTAATATTATTGTATGGTGGCATTACACATTTTGTATTGTATTTATGTAGTGTAATAATGTTGTCATGTACTGTTGTATCTTTCGTGTTATGTGCCTTAATGTGTTTGAACCTAGTAGTTGCTGCCTTGGCAGGAACAACTGTAATGGGGATCCCTAATAAATACAAATGGTGACTCAATCAAAAGGCTTTACAAACGGATGCTGGATTACCAGCAAAGCTATTTTGATTGAATGAACAACCAGTCTCTGTACAACAACAACATTAGCTAGATACAGTAGCTAACAAGGGCACGCCAAAAACAATTACAATTGTTCAATAGATTTCAGGAGAGAAAATCACATCACAAAAAAAGATATCTAGCTTGTCTACTTTTCGGGTTGGCTAACTAGAATTATTGCATTCACCATGTTAACAACCAGCTAACGTTAGCTATCTAATTTAGCTTCAGTTAGCGGATCGACCGGAGAATGAAATGTGTAAAAAAATAAAAAATAATTATTCATCCTGCTCAGTTCGCTAAACCGCCACACAACTGTAACTTAATAAGTATTACATCCAAAATACATTACGTAATACACATATCCCAAATATATGTCTTAGTCAATAATTACAGCAAATAGTAGCACATTTGAATATTTACCTGATGTCCTCAGACTGGTTGACTCTGCTACGTACTGTAGTGACAGTGAACAGCGCCAAGCACAACGTTGGCTGACAACGCAGCAAACAACATGGCTGCGAGGAGTAATGCCACGTCAAGAGGTGTCCAATCATAGCCCCTCACCCACCTTTGAGGATGTGGTCTAATCTTTATGGCTAGAGTTTCATTGATAGAGCGATAACAAATATGATTGACAACTACGACAATCATTGATCAACCAAACAGAGAAAAGGAGACACTTTTTAAAACATTGCAATACAAATTTTATTACATTATGACAACAACCAAAAAATTACAACTAATTTCAGCATATCCTTTGCAACATCTCCAAATCTTGGTTGGGTTCATTAGGGTACACCGGAAAACATTTTAAATTGTTTTGCAATTAAAAACACAAATTAGGGTATCTTATTGGACAAGTCCAATAGTGACTCCCGGTTGAAGTCTATTTTCTTCTGTTTGGTGCCTAATGAACATAACTCAGGACAAGCTTCATAATCCCATTATTTATGCATCTTTTGTGCCTATTTTACAATTAGTGTAAAAATCACAGAACTTCTTTTGATGTATCCTGATAAGTAAATAAGCCTCTGCATAATTTTATACACAAACATCTTAATTAATTATATTAGAGGCAAAATAACTCTTCTCTCATCTCCTTCTTGCTAAATCCAAATGACAACCTTTTATTTAACCGGGGTTAAGGCTCAGTGGTTCACATATTGTTGAATCCCATCATTCCTTTCGCGTTGCCAGCTGCACCCTGTTGGAACTGTCTCATCATGGACTGGAGACCAGACATTCCACCTGAAGAGACAAATGATAATCAGAGTGTTTCAGGGGGATCAGTTAAACTCTAGATCAAGGCAGAGTCACTAAACATGATCATATAAAGGTTATTTGGGTTGCAAGGTGATTTGTAGATCAGCGATTCTGCAGTCTATATCACATCTATGTCATTACGTTTGGACCGACCATGCTCAAAGTAACAAAGGAAGTTTGGGTAATGTGAAATGACTTATTGTAAAAGTCATGCCTACCCATATGGTGGAGAACCCTTGGGTCCATCATCTTTGCCATCTGTTGGTTCAACTTAGCCATCTGAGAGGGGTTGACATTCTTGGACATATCACCACCTGCAAACATGTAAAAGTGCAAAATAATTTATTGACATTCTACTGCTTGATGAAAGCAAAATTGTGTAATTGGACCAGTGCTTCTGTTTCCGGGCTGAAACGTGACTAGTCATGAAATCCTTGCTTCCCCCGTCCTTGTTTCCTCCCCTCACAGAGTGCATTGAAGGAGAGGCTCCAAGGTCCTTCCCTCAGACCTCCTCCAATGCGATTTGAGAGGGAAATGGAGGAAACATGGACAGAGGAAGCAAGAATGACAACTAGTAATGTTTCAAGAGCCAAAAAGTGCATACCTTTGAACAGGCCCTTGATGCCACCCATCTTCTTCACCATCTGGGCAAACTTGGTGTACTGGGTGAGCAGCTCCTGGACGTCCCTGGTGGCAACCCCTGAACCGCGTGCCACTCTGGCGATTCGGTTCGGCCCCTTGCTGAAGAGCTTTGCACCGTCTTTGTTGTCAAGTTCTGCAAAAACCAAAGAAAGAAACCAGTGAAGAAAACATGTACGCATTTTGTATAACCCTTTTGTTTCTATCCCTTACTCTTGTTTATTGATGAAAGTGGATTGCATCTTTACCTTGGTCGTTCATGCTGTCCATAATTGTCATGAGTTTCTTCAACCTAGCCATGGACTCCTGCTCGTTGCCTTTGCTCATGAAGTCTGTTCCGAAACCTGGGATCATACCCTTGTGACATTAACAGAAGTCAGATTAGCATTGTCATCTTTAAATGGCAGGGTAGCCTAGTGGTTAGAGCGTTGGACTAGTAACCGGAAGGTTGCAAGTTCAAACCCCCGAGCTGAACTGGCAGTTAACCCACTGTTCCTAGGCAGTCATTGAAAATACGAATTTGTTCTTAACTGACTTGCATGGTTAAATAAAGGTAAAATAAAAAATAAAATGTATCCCACACATGACCAGAAGAATATAAACTATTCTTAGGTATTCATTATTTACCAAGGGGGAAGGGTATACAGTTGAGATTGTTTTCGAAAGGTCTTTGTGCTGAAACGTTGACCATTTGCTTGTTTCATCTATAGTATGTACCCCTATGGGGACTTAAATTTTCCCCTATTGGGTATTCTGGTTGCCGCTTACTTACCATGATCTGTCCGAAAGGTCCCATCTTCATGATGTTTTGAAACTGCTCGTACATGTCACGAAGCGTGAACTGACCTGTGGTGCAAATGGTAATTAGAAGAAACTTAAACCATACTGCATAACTATGTTATAGACTGCAGAGCATATGCATACTGCATGTCAGTTATGATATGGGGCTGGTTTTACAACTATGTTAGCTCATGATCTCATTCTCACCATGTTTCAGCTTGTCAATTAACTCCTCGTTGTCATCCAGCTTGAGTTCATTGACTTTGTCTATCAAACCTTCAATGTCTCCCATGCCTGAGGACAAAATACACACAACTCAATCAATACAGGTTGTACATAACGTAAAACGTGTTATGATGATCCATTATTCAAAAGGGAAAACAGTTTACCCAGTAGCTTGCTGATGAAGGGTTGTGTCTTAAATGGCTCTAAGTCATCAATGTGTTCTCCAGTACCAATGAAAATGATGGGACTCTTAGTAGCAGCAACTCTATAAAAAGGCAACACGAGTATGAAACATTACCTAACCATCAGGATTATCATGGAGTTGATGAATTCTACAGTATTAAGGAAACTCAGTTGACCATAACTTGGATAAACTATCAAAACAAAGAGGGACATTTACTTACGCACTGAGAGCACCACCACCTTTGGCATGACCATCCAGCTTTGTCACTATGACGGACGCAACTTCTACTTTGTCTTTGAAGGCCTTCGCCTGGGCTTCACAAGCTTGGCCAATGGAGGCATCCATTACGTAGACAATGTTGTCAGGTTGCTGGAGGAAATAGAAACATGCTTGGGGTAAGACCATGCATGCATTGATGCATTTTCTCTAAAGCAATACAGTGCGTTCAGAAAGTATTCAGGCCCCTTGACTTTTTCCACATTTTGTAACGTTAGTCTTTCTAAAAATGTATTAAGTTGTCGCCCGTCCCCCCAATCAATCTACACCCAATACCCCATAATGATAAAGCAAAAACAGGTTTTCATAAATAAAATATCACATTTACATAAGTATACAGACCCTTTCCTCAGTACCTTGTTGAAGCACCTTTTGCAACGATTACAGCCTCAAATATTCTTGGGTATGACGCTACAAGCTTGGCACACCTGTAGTTGGGGAGTTTATCCCACTCTTCAATGTAGATCATATCAAGCTCTGTCAGGTTGGATGGGGAGCATTGCTGCACAGCTATTTTCAGTTCTCTCCAGAGAAGTTCGAGCTTGTTCAAGACCAGTCTCTGGCTGGGCCACTCAAGGACATTCAGACTTATCCCGAAGCCACTCCTGTGTTGTCTTGGCTGTGTGCTTATGGTCATTGTCCTGTTTTTTCATCAAGGATTTCTGTACTTTGCTCCGTTCATCTTTTCCTCGATCTTGACTAGTCTCTCAGGAAATGCAGCTGAAAAACATCCTCACAGCATGCTGCCATCACCATGCTTCACCGTAGGAATGGTGCCAGGTTTATTCAGTTTGGCCTGGCTGCCAGCTCTAGGAAGAGCCTTGATGGTTCCAAACATCTTCCAATTAAGAATGACGGAGGCCGCTGTGTTCTTGGTGACCTTCAATGCTGCAGAAATGTTTTGGTACCATTCCCCAGATCTGTGCCTCGGAGCGCTAAGGACAAATCCATTGACCTCATAGCTTGGTTTTTGCTCTGACACCCACTGTCAACCGTAGGACCTTACTTAGACAGGTGTGTGCCTTACCAAATCATGTCCAATCAATTGAATTTACCACAGGTGGACTCCAATCAAGTTGTAGAAACATCTCAAGGATGATCAATGGAAACAGGATGCACCTAAGCTCAATTTAGAGTCTCATAGCAAAGGGCCTGAATACTTATGTAAATGTGATACTTCCACTTTTATTTGTAATAATTTTGCAAACCAACCCAAAATAACTTTTTGTCAAAATAACTCTTTGTCATTATGGGCTATTGTGTGTAGACTGATGTGGGGAAAAAATATATTTGAGAACAAGGCTGTAACGTAACAAAATGTGGAAACAGAGGGTCTGAATAATTTCCGAAAGCACATTTTATAATGATGATGATACAAAAGCTCAGGCTGACAGAGAGATGATCACAGTGGTGCAAAAATACTACTTACCACTGCATTGGAAACCTGCAACATCTCCTCAAAAAGGGAATCTTCTTGCTTGTGTCGGCCACTGGTATCAACAATGATTATTTCAAAGCTCTCATTTTTGAACTTTTCCACACCTTCCGCAGCTATGACGACAGGGTCCATCTCTGTGTAACTGGATTTAACAACGTTAGTGTACAGTATGCAGCAAAGGCCCTGTAATAGACTTGCGTCCTGTCCAGGGGGTGTACTTGTACATCAAGGTTTCTTACCATATACATTAGCAAAAAAAATAACTTGAGATGCATCACATACAGATGAGAAGCAACCAAATGCAAAGCATACATACCTTCCATAGAATGGAATTCTGGCTTTTGTTGCATTTTGCTTCAACTGATCGAAGGCACCTGCACACACACAAAAATATGTTGTTGACTTAATTTTCTTTTAGCTAATTTTCTTTCTTTTGAGAAGGAATATCAAACAGATACATTTTGAAAATGAAACTACCAGCTCTGAAAGTGTCAGCGCAAATCAAACAGGTTTTCCACCCTTTTCTTTGGTAGTAGTACGCCAGCTATGGAAAAGGTTTTCAATACAGAACATTAGTGATGGCATAATATATTTTGGACAAATGACCACCTGAATGTGCATATCTTTAGGCTGAAAGCCAGGAATGGCTCACCTTGGAACAGGTTGTGGTTTTCCCACTGCCCTGAAGACCCACAAACATGATGACATTGTTCTTTCCCTTTGTGGGTGTCCAAGCCTTGACCCCTGGATCCACCAGCTGAGAGACAACCACAACATTAAATCTTAGACACACTCCCATCAAATCCAACAAACACAGAAACATTGCATCTTTGTAAAATATGTGAAGTGAGAACATAGGGAAAGGCCTCTCCAAACCACACAAGCTTCTTTAATGTGTAAACAAGCAATCTGAAAGTACTTGGAAAGTCTTCTCCCTGCATGAAATCTAAACTGATCAGTTGATTATCCATGTCCGAGGGTATGCCTTCTAATGTGAAACGAATTATGTATTGAGCTGAGCAATCAAAACCTTTAAATACAGGTAGACTACAGCTACTGGATCCCTTATTTCAATTAAGGTAATTTTTTGAGGGGAATGACTGTTTTGATGGTATAGTAAATTGCCAAAACAGTTTACAAAACACGGTGGAATATCAATAGACCAAATTACTTTTGAAAACCACTAATATAAAAATAACCAGGAAATCCCACCAACAACTGTCAATCATCTACCCAAGTTTTCAATCAAAAATTAACTCCTTCGGTTACTTTACACTGGACCATCATTAAACTAATACTAATGTATGGAGGTATTACAATACGTTCAGTTTCACGCCACAACAACTGACTAACAAACAATGAAGTAAGAATTAGAGGTCGACCGCTTATGATTTTCCGACGCCGATACAGATTATTTGAGGAACAAAAAAAGGCGATACCGATTACTTGGCCGATTTTTTAAACGTATTTGTAATAATGACAATTACAACAATACTGAATGAACACTTATTTTAACTTAATATAATACATCAATCAAATCAATTTAGCCTCAAATAAATAATGAAACATGTTCAATTTGGTTTAAAGAATGCAAAAACAAAGTGTTAGAGAAGTAAAAGTGCAAAATGTGCCATGTAAGAAAGCTAAAGTTTAGTCTTCAATATTCCCAGGTAAGAAGTTTTAGGTTGTAGTTATTATAGGACTATTTCTCTCTATACCATTTGTATTTCATTAACCTTTGACAATTGGATTTTCTTATAGGCACTTCAGTATTGCCAGTGTAACAGTATAGCTTCCATCCCTCTCCTTGCTCCTACCTGGGCTAGAACCAGGAACACATCGACAACAGCCAACCTCGAAGCAGCGTTACCCATGCAGAGCAAGAGGAACAACTACACCAAGTCTCAGAGTGAGTGACGTTTGAAATGCTATTAGCCATTTCACATCGGTTACACAAGCCTAATCTCTGGAGTTGATAGGCTTGAAGTCAAACAGCGCAATGCTTGAAGCATTGCGAAAAGCTGCTGGCAAAACGCACGAAAGTGCTGTTTGAATGAATGCTTACGAGCCTGCTGGTGCCTACCATCGCTCAGTCAGACTGCTCCATCAAATCATAGACTTAATTATAACATAATAACACACAGAAATACGAGCCTTAGGTCATTAATATGGTTGAATCCGGAAACAATAATCTCGAAAACAAAATGTTTATTCTTTCAGTGAAATACGGAACCGTTCCGTATTTTATCTAACGGGTGGCATCCCTACGTCTAAATATTGCTGTTACATTGCACAACCTTCAATGTTACTGTAACGGATGTGAAACAGCTAGCTTAGTTAGCGGTGCGCGCTAAATAGCGTTTCAATCGGTGATGTCACTTGCTCTGAGACCTTGAAGTAGTAGTTCCCCTTGCTCTGCAAGGGCCGCGGCTTTTGTGGAGCGATGAGTAACGATGCTTCGTGGGTGTCAGTTGTTGATGTGTGCAGAGGGTCCCTGGTTCGCGCCCGAGTGTGGGCGAGGGGACGGTCTAAAGTTATACTGTTACATTATGTCATAATTACGTAGAATTCTGGCGAATTAGTTCGCCAAGAGTCAGGCGGCCCAAACTGTCGCATATACCCTGACTCTACGTGCAATGAACGCAAGAGAAGTGACACAATTTCACCTGGTTAATATTACCTGCTAACCTGGATTTCTTTTAGCTAAATATGCAGGTTTAAAAATATATACTTCTGTGTACTGATTTTAATAAAGGCATTGATGTTTAGGTACACGTTGGAGCAACAACAGTCCTTTATCGTGAATGCGCACCGCATCGATTATATGCAACGCAGGACACGCTAGATAAACTAGTAATATCATCAACCATGTGTAGTTATAACTAGTGATTATGATTGATTGATTGTTTTTTACAAGATAAGTTTAATGCTAGCTAGCAACTTACCGTGGCTTCTTACTGCATTCGCGTAACAGGCAGGCTACTCGTGAGGCAGGTGGTTAGAGCGTTGGACTAGTTAACCGTAAGGTTGCAAGATTGAATCCCCGAGCTGACAAGGTAAAAATATTTCTTTCTGCCCCTGAACAAGGCAGTTAACCCACCGTTCCTAGGCCATCATTGAAAATAAGAATGTGTTCTTAACTGACTTGCCTTGTTAAATAAAGGTGTAAAATATATATATATATATATATCATCCAAAATACCGATATCCGATTGTTATGAAAACTTGAAATCGGCCCTAAATAATCAGCCATTCCGATTAATCGGTCGATCTGACCTTGACGAGCTCCTTGAACACAGAATGCTGGATCATTCTCCTCTTGTTCAGCCCAGAGGCCATCTCCTCCAGGTCAATGGATGATCTGTGGTCAAAGAAAGATTACATTAGTAGGATACAGAATTCAGCTTGTCTACTACAGTACAATGTGTTCCTGAATAATGCTACTCACTTTACATTTTCTCTGAGCTGCTTTACCAACTTGATGTTGACATCTGCTTCCAGGAGGGCAGCACACACTTCTTTCAGCATGGCATTTAATACCTAGAGAAAGAGAAGACATTATCTATGAGAAATATCATATGGTCTTGCTTGATTGAAACCTGGTAACATATGTAACTACTATTTAGTTAACAACCACACTTTGCCAAAAGTTGTACAAAAATAAGAAGTTGATTTGGTACTAGATATACCTCCTCATTGATGATGGTGGCATTGCTCAGTGATCGCAATGCCGAGGTTATTTTTCTTCCCAAATCGGCTAACACCATGTTGGCAGGTCTTGTTGAACCTATAAAAAATATTTAGATTGGCAAATTTGGTTATACAGCCACTGCCAACTACTATACCACTTAAATGCTGGATAATAATGTTATGGAAAGTGAATTACAAAATCAGTTGAGAAATACGGCCTCTTCGGCTTCAACGTTGAGGGAACCCCCCCTTGTCTCCACACCTTTCACTGGCACTTATTGGTGATCAAACGTCCGTTGTTGACTTCCTTAACTGAGCAATGAACGAAAACAATGAGTGAAATCTAGAGATTAGTTTAGCATATAGTCAGGACAACATGACAGAAATTCTTCAATAACTTTTCGACATGAATTAGCTAGAAAAATACCGTAGTTAACTAATACAACATGTGTATGTAAAGAATAGATAATATTGACCAGACTGCATCCACACAGCTTATAAAACTATCTAGCTAGCTAAATTGCGAGCTAGTTAACGTTAGCATCGACAACTCGAGTGAGGCCGTGGTTCTCCGAGAATATGATACGTATAAAAATAGCATCATCATTTCATTCGATGGATGGATCGCTATCATGCTAACATTACGACATTTACAAAATAGTAGCTAGCTACTAAATTACCATTATTATAATTATAAAGAAGATCGTTACCTAAAGCTTGCCAACTGGCTTGAGAAAAGCAACCAAACGAACGTCATCTCAATACCAGATATCCCAGAATGCCTATCTACTTCCGGGGTTATGTTTACTTCTTTGTAGCCCCTGTATTTTAAGGTCGTCTGAAATGTCATGTTTTCTACTTAGAGTAAACGGTAATTTCATACAACACGTGTCCATTTAATTTGCCAAAATCAATATTCAATATATTTCTACAATATCAGTTACTTTAAATGAAATAATATATTCTAAATTCTCTCCATTTCACCACTACTATTAATAGGGCTCCAATTATCGCGCCTCCTTAAATCTCAAATACGTATCCGGTATTTTCTACACATGCGTTCAATACATTCAAGCATGAGCAATCGTATGTGGCAAAATATTTGTTGAAATGAACTTTTCAGACGGAAAAAAAGAAATCGTACGATTACTCTCCAGAGTAAATTCCAAGGACCTGCCACGTTTAATTGACTGGATGAAAAACTCTGGTATTTAATAACCTTGGCATTAGCTATTTTAAGAGTAAACCAACCATCCCATGTTCATGTTGGATTATGATGCTTTAACTGTATTACATTAGCTAGTCATTTTGTTTCTTGCAGATGAAGTGGATGATGGATTGATTGACAATCAAAAGGTTATACTTCAAAGTATTTCAGAGGATCTTAGGGCATGTCTTCCTTTGGAGGCTGTGCTCTCCTCCGAGTCCTTGGCTATTCAGAAGGTGGGTTACTGTAATTGCTTTCATTCCTCAACATCTTTACTCCGGGCCAAATTTACTTGCTGAGTGCTTGTATTTGGTGCAAGGTGTGTGTATTTTATTTTCAGAGAGGAATAAAAAAAATAAAAAAATACTCACACTTAAAATTAGACTTTTATGTAATTAAATGGGTATTTCACCCAAATTACAAAATTACGTTGGTTTCCTTATGCTCTAAGCAGTCTATGGACAAGGTATGACAACAATCCATGCTTTGGTTTAGTTTCCCTGGAACTGTTTCCACATGCTAACGTGTGTGGTACAAATCCCAATCAAGTCATGGGACTGTTTTTCACACATCTCCAAATAATCCAAAAGTATCTAAACTTGTGAAGCTGAACAAAGTCACAGATGATTTGAACACGTGTGAAAAATGTATTATCGGTCCCATGGCTTGAATGGGATTTGTGCCACAAATGCTAAAATGTTAGCATGTGGAAACTGTGCCAGGAAAACTAAACCAAAGCATGGATTGCTGTCATACCTTGTCCAGAGACTGCTTACAGTGTAAGTAACCAGTGTAATTTTGTAATTTTGGTGTACTATTGCTTTGACTATCACAAATGAACTAATTATGTTCATCATCAATTGATTATTCAGACCCAACAGAACCCCCAGCCCACACTGCATGTGGATGCTTTCCTGTATGACGAAGACACCGTGGATACACTCTGTGAGGAGGGCAAGATGAGCCGCAACTACTGCCTGAACTGTGGCACTCACAGAACAGCTCCCCTGGGTAGGTTTGCCTAGCATGGGCCTCCCGAGTGACGCAGTGCTCTAAGGCACAGCAAAGCAGTGCTTCAGGCATAACTACAGACCCGTGTTTGATCCCAGGCAGTGTCGAAGCCAGCGGAGACCCATGAGGCGGCGCACAATTGGCCCAGCGACGTCTGGGTTAGGGGAGGGTTTGGCCGGCCAGGATGTCCTTTTCCCACCGCGCTCTAGAGACTCCTTGTGGTGGGCCAGGCACATGCACGCTGACTTAGGTTGCCAGTTTTACGGTGTTTCCTCCGACACGTTGGTGCGGCTGGCTTCTTGGTTAAGCAAGCAGTGTGTCAAGAAGCAGAGAGGTTTGGCAGGGTCGTATTTCGGAGGATGCATGGCTCTCGACCTTCGCCTCTCCCGAGTCAGTTCGGGAGTTGCAGCGATAGGACAAGACTGTAACTACCAATTGGATATCACAAAATTGGGGAGAAAAAGGTGTAAAAAGTAGAAGAAAAAAAGGTTTGCCTTGCCTGGTTAATCATTGTACTTGTTCTGAAGGATCATGCAATCTCACCAACAATCCAATTACCCAAAGATCCCATAAATGTTCCATAAGCACAAAAATATTATTTCTCCCAAATATTATGCACAAATGTGTTTACATCCCTGTTAGTGAGCATTTCTCCTTTGCCAAGATAATCCATCAACATGACAGGTGTGGCATATCAGGAAGCGTATTAAACAGCATAATCATTACACAGGTGCATCTTGTGCTGGGACAATAAAAGGCCACTCCAAAATGTGCAGTTTTATCACACAACACAATGCCACAGATGTCACACATTTTGAGAGCATGCAATTGACATGCTGAATACAGAAATGTCCACCAGAGCTTTTGCCAGAGAATTGAATGTTCATTTCTCTATCATAAACCGCCTCCAACATAGTTTTAGAGAATTTGGCAGTATGTCCAACCGGCCTCACAACCTCTACCTCATGTATGATGTTGTGTGGGTTGAGCGGTTTGATGATGTTAATGTTCTGAACAGTGCCCCGTGGTGGTGGGGTTATGGTGTGGGTAGGCATAAGCTATGGAAAATGAACACAATTGCATTTTATGGATGACAATTTGAATGCACAGAGATACCGTGATGAGATCCTGAGGCCCATTAGCCCGCCATTCATCCGCCACCATCATCTCATGTTTCAGCATGAAAATGCACTGCCCCATGTCACAAGGATCTGTACACAATTCCTAATGCTGAAAATGTCCCAGTTATTCCATGGCTTGCATACTCACCAGACATGTCACCCATTGAGCATGTTTGGGATGCCCTGGATGGACGTGTTTCACTTCCCGACAGTGTTCCACATCCCGACAGTATCCAACAACTTTGCACAGCCATTGAAGATGAGTAAGACAACATTCCACAGGCCACAATCAACAGCTTGATCATGCGAAGGAGAAAATGGCCAGATTATTTTATTATTTTTTTTAAAAGGTATTTATGACCAACAGTTGCATATCTTTATTCCCAGTCAAGTGAAATCTGTAGATTAGGGCTTAATTTCTTTATTTAAATTGACTGATTTCCTTATGAACTGTAACTCACTAAAATCTTTGAAATTGTTGCTAGTTGCGTTCATATTTTCGTTCAGCATAGATGTGTAAGATAAGGGTGGGTTTATAACCCTCATGTGGCAGCATTGTGTCAAATGAATGTTTATTTGAATGTTTATTTTCTCAGAGTTCATCTCTCACTCCTTCTCGATATTGGAGCTCCAGTTCCTATTCCAACATGTCCTACCAGACCTGACTGGGAGACTAGTGGTGGATGTGGGTTCCAGGCTAGGGGCAGTACTCTATGGGGTAAATTTCAGTTTGTTTTGGAATGAAAGGGAAACCATTTATGGCATTGAGATGTATTGTTAAAGGTTATGTGAAAATATTGCAGGAAAATGTCATGAATTCTTTGGCAAAAAAGTATTTACTCTTCCAGTCATCTGTTGTGCTTCAGGGGTACCTGTACAGCTCTGCAGTTCGGCTTGTTGGGGTAGAGATCAGTGCAGAGTTTGTCAGGCTTCAGAATATGGCTGTGGAGAAGTATGGCTTCAGTGACCGAATACAGGTAAATCGATCATTAGTATAATTTTACATTAATTTATCTTGATCTTTGTTTTATGTTTTTAAAGAATGTAAGTGCCACAGCTTTCTCTCATTGTCTCACATTTCTGCAGGTCATCCATGGGGATATCAGTACTCAGGATTCCCTGTTACAGAATGCAGATGTTCTCATCATGAACAATGTGTTTGAGTACTTTCTACAGCCCAATGACCAAATTAAGTAGGTAAACCTTGGACACCACACCAGGGGTGTATTCATTAGGACATATCGTTTCAAAAAGTTTTCCAACAGAAAATATCATTATCCTATAATGCAGCTTTTCCCAAACTCGGTCCTCAGGAACCCAAGGGGTGCACATTTTGTTTTTTGCCTTAACACTACACAGCTTATTCAAATGATCAAAGCTTGATGATTATTTGAATCAGCTGTGTAGTACCAGGACAAAAACCAACACGTGCACCCCTTGGGCTCCCAAGGACCAAGTTTGGGAAACGCTGCAATATAGGATGCAGTAAGTGATCATTGGAAGATTTCAATTGCATACTCCTCATGTCCTGTCTCCTTCTCAAAACCAATTGGATGAGAAAGCCAGAGGTCCCGCCCCTCTGACCTTCTCCTCCAATGGGTTTTGATGAGGAGAGTGGGGTAAGGATGCAATTGAGATCTTCCTCATATATTGTATCTGGTAATGATGCTGTGTAGTACCAGGACAAAAACCAACATGTGCACCTCTTGGGGTCCCGAGGACAGAGTTTGGGAAACCCTGCTCTAATGTCTCTATCCTCTTGCTTTTATAGAGCCTGGTATTTTATCGTTCACAATTTCCGCAAGAAAGGTGCTCTATTGGTTACAGTTCCAAGCCTCCAGGAAGCACTTTCTTCACATCAGGTAAGTACTGAAAATGCCTGTAAAAACGTTCTGTTTTCCACACATTGAGAATTGAATGTTTCTATGATGTGTAACTTCAAGCATAATGCACACCTCTCTATTTCTGTACTGTGCTCCTCCTTCAGGGAGGGATCAACCTCAGCAAGTGGGTAGAGGAACTACCTCTGGATTACAACGTCTATCTGGGGAAGGACTGTGACCCGGACGCATTCAAAAGTATACGCCTGTATAGGGTACTGTGACCCTGAGTGAAGACCAAACATCCGCTCAGACTTTCTGTCCCTTGGATATTGACTTTCTGCCGCAATTGCAGATGGATTCTCTTATAGGACTGTGCCCTACCATATCATGTTCAAGGTATAACAATCTATAAAGATGACTGAGTGATCTGTGATAAGAAATCCCAAATATCACTCTGATAATGTTATGTACTTTACAGTTCAGTGAATGATTTGTCAACCTTTTTACAGAAAATGTTTGACCAATGTCTGAAATACTGTAGTAAATGAGTAGTTAAAACATTTGCCTGATGGTTCTTGTATGTTCCCCTCTCACCCACACTACTGAAACAGGAAGCATGGGAGGGTAGCATAATTACAGCAGAAAGTGGCTATTAAATGGCACCAGCTCTGAGGAACTTCTGTGTTGCCTTCTTTACCAACAGCATGGCATCACATCTCTTTTGCAGCGCTTTAATAGTGTTTCATTTTGGACTCTGTGGCAATTGTAATTACAACCTCTTTGATGGATTTTGCACCTTAGTTATGAGGCTCTCTAACTACACCAGACAGGCATCATGCATGTGGGGCGGCAGGGTAGCCTAGTGGTTAGAGTGTTGGACTAGTAACCGGAAGGTTGCAAGTTCAAGCCCCTAAGCTGTCATTCTGCCCCTGAACAGGCAGTTAACCCACTAGGCTGTCATTGAAAATAAGAATTTGTTCTTAACTGTTAACTGACTTGCCTAGTTAAATAAAGGTAAAATAAAAAATGCAGTCATGTTATAGTAAACAAGCCATTAACACCATTGTTGAACATTGGCCTTCAGTCACCATCAATATTCTGTTTATTGAAATATGACACAAGCCTAACTAAGGCTGCATTTACACAAGCTGACCTTTTTTTTTACCAATCAGATAAGCTCTTTTGCAAATAATTGGTCAAAATATCAGAATAAGGCTGCCTGAGTAAACGCAGCTTAAGAACAAAGCACGTACATATTGGTGATTCATACCCCCTCATGGCGGACAGACGGGAAGTTGGATGCATGTGGAGAATGTTAGGCGCTATAATATGTATAGGCGCTATGATTATGATCACTCACTTAAACCTGTACAAAAGTTGTGTATCAGTTGAAAAAGTATGTTTTACCAGAACAGATATGCTATGTTTTACTATTAATTTGTATGATGCTCTGAATCAAGTAGTAACAAATCCCATATTGCTTCTCCACTCCTCTGAAGTTCAACGAAGATAAACATGATTGGAGGTGATGATGCGAGTGGCGGGATAAACAACCAATGGAGATCATATAGTCTTCACTCAAGCTACGCCCTCCTACGCGCTTTTCATCTGTGAAATAGAGCGGATCAAATTTATAGTCAACACGCAGTCCGTCCGCTGGTGAATTGGGGCAGTCCGTTGACTTTTTGTATTTTTCTCCCGCGGATTATTGTTTTAATGTTACATAACCGATCCGGTAAATCTCTTGAATTCTTCCTCTAGTATGCGAAAATGTTCTCAGGTGGTTTAAACATCGAGGTTTTTAATTGCTAATATCAGACCGGTTCCCATTCATTGAGCACATTTTCATGTGAGTTGGTTGGAAAAGCGTCACTTTTGTGTGTTACTGGAAGCGTGTGCCATTAACAAAGGCTGGATTTCCTCTTAAAATTGTCGTAGATTATCACGACCATTTTTAAAAAAATGTTTGGGTCACTGTCCTCATGTCTGAGTTTATTGCCGATGAATACTGATTTAAAACTTTGTAATTACATGGTTTCTGGCTTTCTTTTCCCTCCTTTTTGAGTCTCAAAGAGGACAAATCGGAGACGAAGATAAAGAAAGATGCCGCTTCTCCACAGAAAGCCTTTTGTCAGACAGAAGCCCCCAGCGGACCTCAAACCAGATGAAGAAGTGTTTCTTTGCAAAGTCACACATGAAATCTTCAGGACATACGAGTACGTGAAGACCAAATTGATAAATTCATTAACATTAAATAATGATCAATGTTAGTTATTAACTATTAAATTACCATCCAATTTTGGCTCAACTCAAATTAGGAAAGTTTAACCATAGTGACAGCAAACATTAGCTAGCTTGCTAAGAAGCTAAAATCCACTGCAGTGCTGGAAGATGGACAAAGTACTACTTATTATAAACTAGTTGGTAAATCATTAATAATGTATTGTCTGGTTGACACCTATTTAGCTAGTCATCAGATGAAATGGGTCAGAACCGTTATTTCTATCCAGTTGTCAAACTTTGTTTGGCAGGTGTAGCCAGCTTGATCACCGCTAGTTTAGCGGCTACTATAGCTAGCTAGTAGTGTTGGAGAGACTACCATTTAACGTTACCAGCCGTGTTAACCAAGTATTTGGGCCTGCTAGCCAGATTGAAGCTATCGTTGCAAAATATCCAACTTGAGTCAACTTTATTTGACTAGTTTATAATTATTGCCGTAATTTACTGTCATATCCATCGAGTAACTGGTTGGTTAATCTAACCAGTCTTAGAAGTTATCGGATGCTCTCTTAGATACTTTTACATAGTCCTAAAATGAGAGCAGAGCCGTTCGCGCTCATCACAACTCGTCTTGCCTCAGTTCGCGTGTGGAACGTGGGCAGGCTCATTGTTGTGGGATTGTTTATAGCTAGCTAACTAGGAAGCAACATGTTAACTAGTGTGTTTATAGTGAAATATTTTAGCAATTTGTAACCCATAGCCTAGACAAACTTTTTAATTCGGACTTGCCTACGAATAATACTGACTTGTTTCAAGGGGTTCTTGAAAGGTAAACAATTTTCACCCTGGCCCTCATTCCAGATAGACTGCAAGTTCCCATGTTACTGTACATTTAGTAGAGGGACAGTGACAGACATCTTTTAGTTCTGTTAATTATTTTATCACTATTTTGAAGATTGACTGTTTTATATTTGTGGTTTTGTATAAGGTATAATATCTTTGGAATTGTATTTAGTCAGCATGTGTGACCAACTGATCAACATGACTTTGGAAGACTTTGAGGTCCTATCGATGCAGAAACTGGAAAAGCATCTCAATATTTACAGTGTACACAGATGAGCAAGGTATATGTTGTGCAAGTTAGGTTGTGTTATGTTTTTAATGCCAATTTGGGGTGAGCATTGGTTTTCGTTTCCTCCTATGATTTATGTGGGCAGCAATATTTTGCATGTGTCCAGCCCAACATGCAAAATTAGTGAGCAATTTCATGCCCTTAAACATTAGGGCCCTTGTCAAAAGTAGTGACGTTACACTATAGGGGATATGCAATTATCTGTACTGATTAGAATCGCCCCATCTCCCAACAAGTGACTTCTTTGAGAGGACCATCCTGTGCAACAGCCTGGTGTGGAGCTGTGCAGTGACGGGCAAGCCTGGCCTGACCTACCTGGAAGCTCTGGACTGTGAGAAGAGAGGTCGTCAGAGCCTCCAGAGCTTCCCCTCAGCCCTGGTGGTCCCCCTGCTGCACCTCACAGCCCTCACATACCGTACCCGGCTCCATGAGATCTGTGATGATGTGTATTCTTACGTCAAGGAGAGGTTCTTCCCTGGGGAGATTGTGGACGTTGTGACCCGCTCCGGTACCAGGTAAAGTGTTAATTTAACCACATGACCTCACCAAGCATCATCAGTTGTACTCAACTAGTGTCATCAGTTTCACTTCTAACCAGGGGTCTGATATCGTTTGGTTCTATACCAGCTTCCTGAAGGACTACAATGCCTTTTACGTTCTCTCCCTATGAGTCTCGGTGCTTTGATAGTTCCCGTATTTAGCCAAAGGAGTATTCATCCAATGTCTTGTGTTTATTTATGTTCACTAGCATTACCTTGGTGAATGTAGAGCCCAGCTCTTTGACAGTGAAAGCATGTTCTCTGTAGTAAACCGATACATGGATTTTTGTCAATGTGGTTGAGAGTTGGCTATGACCTGTTTGGAGAGGGGCACCAGAGGAGCTCTAATATAGAACTGTATTTGTCACAATGCGCCGAATACAACAGGTGTGTATACCTTACTGTGAAATTCTTAATTACAAAGTAAAAAAATAAACTAGCATTAATAACGATGAGGCTATATGCAGGGGGTACAGGTTAGTTGAGGTAATATGTACAGTACCAGTCAAAAGTTTGGACACACTCATTCAAGGATTTCTTTATTTTAACTTTTTTCTACATTGTAGAATAATAGTGAACATGTCAAAACTACGAAATAACACACGGAATCATGTAATAACCAAAAAAGTGTTAAACAAATCAATCTATTTCTATATTTGAAATTCTTCAAAGTTGCCACCCTTTGCCTTGATGACAGCTTTGCACTTGTTGGCTGCTTTTCCTTCACTCTGCGGTCCAACTCATCCCAAACCATCTCAATTGGGTTGAGGTTGGGAGATTGTGGAGGCCAGGTCATCTGATGCAGCACTCCATCACTCTCCTTCTTGGTCAAATAGCCCTTACACAGCCTGGAGGTGTGTTGGGTCATTTTCCTGTTGAAAAACAAATGATAGTACCACTAAGTGCAAACCAGATGGGATGGCTTGTCACTGTAGAATGCTGTGGTAGCCATGCTGGTTAAGTGTGCCTTGAATTCTAAATAAATCTGTGCCACCAGCAAAGCACCATCTCCATGCTTCATGGTGGGAACTGCACATACAGAGATCGTCTGTTCATCTTCTCTGCGTCTCATGAAGACCTGTCAATTGGAACCAAAAATCTCAGTCTAATGTCCATTGATCCTGTTTCTTGGCCCAGACAAGTCTCAAATCAAATTGTGTGTCACATTTCACCTTATAGTGAAGTGCTTAATTACAAGCCCTGAACCAACAATGCAGTTTTTAGAAAAATAGAAGAAAAACAAATAATTAAAGAGCAGCACTAAATGACAATAGCAGGGCGGTATACATGCGCTAACGGTACAGAGTCAATGTGGGGGGGGACCGGTTAGTTGAGGTAGTATGTATATGTAGGTAGAGTTATTAAAGTGACTATGCATAGATAATAACAGAGTAGCAGCGTAGGTGGGGGCGTCGCAATGCAAATAGTCTGGGTTGCCATTTTGATTAGCTGTTCAGGAGTCTTATGGCTTGGGGGTAGAAGCTGTTTAGAAGCCTCTTGGACCTAGACTTGGCGTTCCGGTACCGCTTGCCGTGCGGGAGCAGAGAGAACAGTCTATGACTAGGGTGGTTTGAGTCCTTGACAATTTTTAGGGCCTTCCTCTGACACCTCCTGGTATAGAGATCCTGGATGGCAGGAAGCTTGACCTCTGATGTACTGAGCCGTACACACTACCCTCTTGCGGTCAGAGCCCGAGCAGTTGCCATACCAGGCAGTGATGCAACCCGTCAAGATGCTCTCGATGGTGCAGTTGTAGAACCTTTTTGAGGATTATGGTCAGATTTGGCAAATGGAGGGTGAGGGAGAGCTTTGTACTTTTCACTCTGTGTGTGTGTGTGGAGTAAAGGTGGTCTAGAAGTTTTGTGGTTGCACATTTAACATGCTGATAGAAATGAGGTAAAACTGATTTAAGTTTCCCTGCATTAACAGCGTTTTCCTGTTTGCTTATGGCGGTATACAGCTCATTGAGTGCACTTTTAGTCCCGGCATCGGTCTGGTGGTATGTAGATTATGTGGTCTATAGGGTAGATTGTGTGGTCTACAGCTTATCATTAGATCCTCTACCTCAAGTGAGCAAAACCTTGAGACTTCCTTTAGAATTTTTATTTTTTTCACCTTTATTTAACCAGGTAGGCTAGTTGAGAACAAGTTCTCATTTGCAACTGCGACCTGGCCAAGATAAAGCATAGCCGTGTGAGCAGACAACACAGAGTTACACATGGAGTAAACAATTAACAAGTCAATAACACAGTAGAAAACAAAGGGGGAGTCTATATACAATGTGTGCAAAAGGCATGAGGAGGTAGGCGAATAATTACAATTTTGCAGATTAACACTGGAGTGATAAATGATCAGATGGTCATGTACAGGTAGAGATATTGGTGTGCAAAAGAGCAGAAAAGTAAATAAATAACAACAGTATGGGGATGAGGTAGGTGAAAATGGGTGGGCTATTTACCAATAGACTATGTACAGCTGCAGCGATCGGTTAGCTGCTCAGATAGCTGATGTTTGAAGTTGGTGAGGGAGATAAAAGTCTCCAACTTCAGCGATTTTTGCAATTCGTTCCAGTCACAGGCAGCAGAGTACTGGAACGAAAGGCGGCCAAATGAGATGTTGGCTTTAGGGATGATCAGTGAGATACACCTGCTGGAGCGGGTGCTACGGATGGGTGTTGCCATCGTGACCAGTGAACTGAGATAAGGCGGAGCTTTACCTAGCATGGACTTGTAGATGACCTGGAGCCAGTGGGTCTGGCGACGAATATGTAGCGAGGGCCAGCCGACTAGAGCATACAAGTCGCAGTGGTGGGTGGTATAAGGTGCTTTAGTGACAAAACGGATGGCACTGTGATAGACTGCATCCAGTTTGCTGAGTAGGGTGTTGGAAGCTATTTTGTAGATGACATCGCCGAAGTCGAGGATCGGTAGGATAGTCAGTTTTACTAGGGTAAGCTTGGCGGCGTGAGTGAAGGAGGCTTTGTTGCGGAATAGAAAGCCGACTCTTGATTTGATTTTCGATTGGAGATGTTTGATATGAGTCTGGAAGGAGAGTTTGCAGTCTAGCCAGACACCTAGGTACTTATAGATGTCCACATATTCCAGGTCGGAACCATCCAGGGTGGTGATGCTAGTCGGGCATGCGGGTGCAGGCAGCAATCGGTTGAAAGCATGCATTTGGTTTTACTAGCGTTTAAGAGCAGTTGGAGGCCACGGAAGGAGTGTTGTATGGCATTGAAGCTTGTTTGGAGGTTAGATAGCACAGTGTCCAATGACGGGCCGAAAGTATATAGAATGGTGTCGTCTGCGTAGAGGTGGATCAGGGAATCGCCCGCAGCAAGAGCAACATCATTGATATATACAGAGAAAAGAGTCGGCCCGAGAATTGAACCCTGTGGCACCCCCATAGAGACTGCCAGAGGACCGGACAGCATGCCCTCCGATTTGACACACTGAACTCTGTCTGCAAAGTAATTGGTGAACCAGCCAAGGCAGTCATCCGAAAAACCGAGGCTACTGAGTCTGCCGATAAGAATATGGTGATTGACAGAGTCGAAAGCCTTGGCAAGGTCGATGAAGACGGCTGCACAGTACTGTCTTTTATCGATGGCGGTTATGATATCGTTTAGTACCTTGAGTGTGGCTGAGGTGCACCCGTGACCGGCTCGGAAACCAGATTGCACAGCGGAGAAGGTACGGTGGGATTCGAGATGGTCAGTGACCTGTTTGTTGGCTTGGCTTTCGAAGACCTTAGATAGGCAGGGCAGGATGGATATGGGTCTGTAACAGTTTGGGTCCAGGGTGTCTCCCCCTTTGAAGAGGGGGATGACTGCGGCAGCTTTTCAATCCTTGGGGATCTCAGACGATATGAAAGAGGTTGGACAGGCTGGTAATAGGGGTTGCGACAATGGTGGCGGATAGTTTCAGAAATGGAGGGTCCAGATTGTCAAGCCCAGCTGATTTGTACGGGTCCAGGTTTTGCACCAGCTGTTGTTAACATGTATGCATAGACCCCCGCCCTGTGTATTACCAGAGGCTGCTGTTCTGTCCTACCGATGGAGTCTGGGTCTGGTCGGGTGTCAGTATCTCCCTCCCGTCCAACTCATTGAGGAACTCTTCGTCCAGTTTGAGGTGAGTAATCGCAGTTCTGAAGTCCAGAAGCTCTTTTCGGTCATAAGAGAAGGAAGCGGCAATATTATGTACAAAACAAGTTACGAACAACGTGAACAAACAAACAAAATATCATGGTTGGTTAAGAGCCGATAAGACTGCAGCTATCCCCTCCGGCGCCATCTTCAAACACATTGGCTTCTCTTCTTCTTATTGGTGTCCTTTTAATAGTGGTGTCTTTGCAGCAATTTGACGATGAAGGCCTGATTTCACGCGGGCTTCTCCGAGCAGTTATTTATGTGTCTGTTACCTTTATTTTGGCTGCAAACTTTGAGGCTGGTAACTCTATTAAACTTATCCTCTGCAGCAGAGGCTACTGGGTCTTCCTTTCCTGTGGCGGTTCTCATGAGAGCCAGTTTCATCATAGCTCATGATGGTTTTTGTGACTGCACTTGAAGAAATTTCCTTAATTTTCCACATTGACTGACCTTCATTTCTTAAAGTAATTATGGACTTTCATTTCTCTTTGCTTGCTTGTGCTGTTCTTGCCATAATATGTACTTGTTCTTTTACCAAATAGGGCTATCTTCTGTATACCACCACTAGCTTGTCACAACACAACTGATTGGCTCAAATGCATTAAGAAGAAAATAAATGCAACATATTAACTTTAAACAAGGCACACCTGTTAATTGAAATATATTCCAGGTGACTACCTCATGAAGCTGGTTGAGAGATTGCCAAGAATGGCCAAAGCTGTCTTCCAGGCAAAGGGTGGCTACTTTGAAGAATCTAACACTTTTTTTGGGTTACTACATGATTCCTTATTTGTTATTTCATAGTTTTGATGACTTCACTATTGTTCTACAACGTAGAAAATAGTAAAAATGAAGATATCGTTGAATGAGTGTGTGTTCAAACTTTTGACTGGTACTATATATAATTTCTTCAACTTCCTGAGTGGGAAGTTGACTGACTCCTTCTGGACCTCCCCCTACCTAACATTTAGGCCTACATCAGCACAACCATCTCAGAAAATCCTAACATTTATTGTTAGCTACTGTAGAGCAGCTAGGTACCCATAACATTAAGTCTATAGTTACCAGTCCTACTAAGGGTAGTCTTCTGCCAACATTATTAGGCAACAAGAGTATGCTTTGGCCTTTTGATTTGAGCAGTGTGGATGTCGCGCTCCATTGTGGGGGTGGATGGGAGCGTACACTTACTCCTGTCGTCCACGATCTGCTCCTTGTTTTTATTGATGTTGAAGGAGAGGTTGTTGTCCTGGGACCACACTAAGTCTCAGACCTCCCCTCTGTAGGCTGTCTCCTCACCGTCCTTATCCTGTGGCTACTAGATTATAGAAGCCACTGGGCATATGGATCTAAATAAATGAGCCAAGAGGACATCGGTCAGCCATCATAAACTGAACTTTGAAAATAACACAACGGGAGGGACTGAGTGGATGGACCTAAGGCAGGCTCTGTGATTGGCTGAGCCAGCAAAAGGAGTTGTCCCAGACATTACATTATCACAACTTAGCAGTAGGTAGCTGAGCGAGAGAATGCCAGACAAGAAGCAACATGCACCCACAGCAGGGGGGGCAGAGGGAAGGGGGGGCAGAGGGAAGGGGGAGAAGGCCAGTGGTTTAAGTATTACTGCGAGCATGTATTGTTACAAATATTTTTAAGTCTGGGCCTCAACAATGACCATTCTTTCAATTCTGCTACTATGACTATTGTTACAAGTACAGTTATTGAGCAGATTTAATCTAATTTTAAACAAGTTAATGAACTAGACCTAGAGCCTTGCACTGAATGAATTTTAAGCCCTATCCATGCTCGTGACGTTCAGACTCTACCCTATCTAGGCCCAATTTTCTAATGTGAAATTTAAGCCCTGGTCCTGCCCTAAATCAGAAAGAACTTCCATTAGCTGCTCGTCTGTCTTGCGCTGCATGCACTCTGTGCATGACTTGAGTATCCATAGCAACACCTCTGCTTGGTGACGAGACCGAGAGCAGTTAGCTGTGAACCAGCTACTTTGTCACTCAACTCAAGGAACATTTTATTTTCGGTAAAATAATCTCTCCTGTGGAGTCAGACAATGTTTTAGTCTTATTTAAAGAGGTTGAAGCACTTCTGACGCTATATGTACATGGAATATGTACTACGCAGCAGTGCACAAGCAAATGGCTCAGCTTCAGAATGTTAATGATACATGAGTACTAGCTGTACCTTAGTTATTGATGGAAAAACAGGCCCTACCCGGCCCTAACCCACTGTATAATGTTGAGACCTACCGGGGTGTGGTAGCAGAGCTCTAACTGGACCTTAGAAGCCCCATGGACTTGTAATACAGGGGTTTTCAGTGATTTTAGCTTTGTTTCCTATTTGCTATCTCCTACGTGACTTACCAATGTATTGGGCAACAAAACAAACACTTTCATTCAAGAGATATATATATTACACACAGTTGAAGTCGAAAGTTTACATACACATTCAAACTCGTTTTTCAACCACTCCACTAATGTCTTATTAACAAACTATAGTTTTGGCAAGTCGGTTAGGACATCTACTTTGTGCATGACACAAGTCATTTTTCCAACAATTGTTTACAGACAGATTATTTCACTTATAATTCACTGTATCACAATTCCAGTGGGTCAGAAGTTTACATACACTAAGTTGACTGTGCCTTATAAACCGCTTGGAAAATTCCAGAAAATGATGTCGAGGCTTTTGAAGCTTCTGATAGGCCAATTGACATCATTTGAGTCAATTGGGGGTGTACCTGTGGATGTATTTCAAGGCCTACCTTCAAACTCTATAGACCTCCACCAGTCTGGTTCATCCTTGGGAGCAATTTCCAAAAGCCTGAAGGTAACACGTTCATCTGTACAAACAATAGTATGCGAGCATGAACACCAAGGGATCACACAGCCATCATACCGCTCAGGAAGGAGACGCGTTCGATCTCCTAGAGATGAATGTACTTTGGTGCAAAAAGTGCAAATCAATCCCAGAACAACAGCAAAGGATCTTGTGAAGATGCTTTAGGAAACGGGTACAAAGGTATCTATATCCACAGTAAAACGAGTCCTATATCGACATAACCTTAAAGGCCGCTTAGCGAGGAAGAAGCCACTGCTCTAAAACTACCCTATAAAAGCCAGACTACGGTTTGCAACTGCACATGGGGACAATATTGTACTTTTGGAGAAATGTCCTCTGGTCTGATGAGACAAAAATAGAACTGTTTGGCCATAATGCCCATCGTTATTTTTGTAGGAAAAATGGCCCAATTGCAAGCCGAAGAACACCATCCCAACCGTGAAGCACGGGGATGGCAGCATCACGTTGTGGGGGTGCTTTGCTGCAGGAGGGACTGGTGCACTTCACAAAATAGATGGCATCATGAGGCAGGAAAAATGATGTGGATATATTGAAGCGACATCTCAAGACATCAGTCAGGAAGTTTAAAGCTTGGTCGCAAATGGGTCTTCCAAATGGACAATGACCCCAAGCATACTTTCAAAGTTGTGGCAAAATGGCTTAAGGACAACAAAGTCAAGGTATTGGAGTGGCCATCACAAAGCCCTGACCTCAATCCCATAGAAAATGTGTGGGCATAACTGAAAACGTATGCGAGCAAGGAGGCCTACAAACCTGACTCAGTTACACTAGCTCTGTCAGGAGGAATGGGCCAAAATTCACCCAACTTATTGTGGGGAGCTTGTGGAAGGCTACCTGACACAATTGACCCAAGTGTAGTAATTTAAAGGCAGTGCTACCAAATACTAATTGAGTATGTAAACTTCTGACCCACTGGGAATGTGATGAAAGAAATAAAAGCTTAAATAAATCATTCTCTATTCTGACATTTCACATTCTTTAAAGTGGTGATCCTAACTGACTAAGACAGGGATTTTTTACAAGGATTAAATGTCAGGAATTGTGAAACTGAGTTGAAATGTATTTGGCTAAGGTGTATGTAAACTTCCCACTTTTCCTGTGTATGTGTTTTTTTTTTTTTTACCAATTGCTGGTTATGACGTTGTCTCAATGGGCTCGGGAGAGGCGACAGTCGAGACATGCGTCCTCTAAAAACATAACCCCATAGTCGCCTGCTTCACACTGCTCATTTTACCCGGAAGTAAGCGGAGGGCTCCGTATACCTCCACATTGACATGATTGGGTGGCGGCGGTATGGTGCCGTTTAAACAAGCTCACTTCCTTGACAACTTCCTTCACAACAGCTCTTTTCAACAGCTCTGCTACACGAAGTGGAAGAAGTATAAGTGCCCTGACTTCTGCAGAGGCTGTATCGCCGTAAGTGCTGCACGGCCAATACAGGCATCGGATTGACCATGCAGCTGTGTTTTTCAATCAATTGAAATGTGTTTTGAATATTTCCTACAGGCAGCTATGTGAAATCTTGGATGTGCAGTCTCCCCACCATTCCAACGGGCCGGTCAATGGGCATGCCAAACTTCAGATGGAGGGGGACTTCATCGTCATCAGTGACAGTGAGGAGGACACTCCTAAAAGCCCCAAATCAAAGGCCAATGGGTCAGTCTGTAAACCAAGCTATTCAGAGCTACATCTGAATATGCATCCTAATCCCTATGGTCAAAAGTAATGCACTTTATAGGGACTAGGGTGCCATTGCACATGCACACCAAGTCTTTGCCCCTGTTTAGTTTCTTTGTTAGCATGGATTAATACCTTTTTGCCCCCCCCCCCCCCCGTCATGTTTAAAGCAAGACAAAGAAATCTGTCAACCCGTCTGTGTTCAAGTACAAAGTACGGCCCATCAAGGAAGGCAGTGTTCCCATATTCACCAAGGCTGGTCAGATGAGGTGAGACTAACCTACCAGAACATTGTTAGTCAGTAGCTTGTATTGTTCTTATTCAACAGTTAATGCCCCCTGACTTTTTAAATGGAACCACTAACCGTTATTCCTGTCTCTTGCTCGCTTATTTTAGCCGTAAGAAGAACACGTTTTCACGAGACAGACTAAAGCTGCTGCTCAAACAGCACTGTGAACCACAGAACGGAGTCGTTATGATCAAGGTATTAAGATTGAACTTGAAAATATTATGAAATATGCCCGTTGGTGTGTGTTCCTTTTTAAGCAAAAACTCTTAAGGATCTTGTGGCCATTTGAATCAAGTAGGGCCATCCCCGACTACAGAACCTTGGTCGAAAGAAAAGACACATTTTGGTTGACCAATCGATTTGTAAATGTTAAATGTGTATTTTTCCATATAGACAGACCCTATGCGTTTAAAAAAATAAAATCCACTGTATGCATTGAGCTTATCTGATGCTTTAAGCTTACTGTTCGATGAAATAACACGCAAATGACTCGAAAGAGCCAGAGATCTAGATAACTCAACCAGACCCAACCATTCTCTATCAAACTCCTGCTGGCTTTTACTCTCCTGAAGTTGCTTACAATAGGCTATACGAGGAGTCGGCAACCTTTCTCATGTGGAATGCCAATTTCTTACCAGTTCTACCAATCTGGGTGCCAGTTATGTTTTTCATATCAACATTTTTGTGGAAGTTTCATTTATAATAAGTCTTCATATCTCAATCATTTAATAAAGAAAATTATACCTTTTTAGGTTTAACATCTATTTAATTCCAACCCCCGTCCCTGCAGGACATCTTTTGCCTCTTGACAGGCTGTCATTGTAAATAAGAATTAGTTCTTAACTGACTTGCCTAGTCGGCAGGGTAGCCTAGTGGTTAGAGCGTTGGACTAGTAACCGGAAGGTTGCAAGTTCAAATCCCCAAGCTGACAAGGTACAAATCTGTCGTTCTGCTCCTGAACAAGCCGTTAACCCACTAGGCCGTCATTGAAAATAAGAATTTGTTCTTAACTGACTTGCCTAGTTAAATAAAGGTAAAAAAAAATAAAGGTTCAATAAAATAAATGAATCAATATGGCCAACTATGTGAAAAATAGCCTACTTAACAAATTAAACATTAAATCACATTTGTCTACGCATGGCCTGTCTGCAATGAACTGGAAACATTGTATCAACTATTAACTTTGCTCAGGCCTGAAGCAGGTGCTAGTGAACTTGCAACATTGTATTAAGTTTCCTGCACCTTGGGACAGACACAGCTGTTGGCTGTATTCAGACCCTTTGATATGAGACTTGAAATTGAGCTCCGGTACATCCTGTTTCCATTGATCATCCTTGATATTTCTACAACTTGAGTTGTCAGTTGATTGGACATGATTTGGAAAGGCACACACCTGTCTGTATAAGGTCCCACAGTTGACAGTGCATGTCAGAGCAAAAACCAAGCTGAGGTCAAAGGAATTGTCCGTAGAGCTCCAAGACAGGATTGTGTCGAGGTAAAGATCTGGGGAAGGGTAATAAAACATTTCTGCAGCATTGAAGGTCCCCAAGAACACCGTTGCCTCCGTCATTCTTAAATGGAAGAAGTTTGGAACCACCTAGAGCTGGCCGCCCGGCCAAACTGAGCAATCAGGGGAGAAGGGCCTTGGTCAGGGAGGTGACCAAGAACCCGATGGTCACTCTGACTGAGCTCCAGAGTTCATCTGTGGAGATGGGAGAACCTTCCAGAAGGACAACCATCTCTGCAGCACTCCACCAATCAGGCCTTTATGGTAGAGTGGCAAGACGGAAATCACTCCTCAGTAAAAGGCACATGACAGCCTGCTTGGAGTCTTCCAAAAGGCACCTAAAGGACTCTGACCATGAGAAACAAGGTCCTCTGGTCTGATGAAACCAATATTGAACTCCTTGGACTGAATGCCAAACATCACATCTGGAGGATACCTGGCACCATCCCTATGGGGATCGTGGTGGCAGCATCATGCTGTGGGGATGTTTTTCAGTGGTAGGGACTGAGCGATTGAGGCAAAGATTAAACGGCGCGAAGTACAGAGAGATCCTTGCTGAAGCCCAGTCGGAGGCCCTGAGCAGGTTAACAGGACAACGACCCTAAGCAGACAGCCAAGACAATGCAGGACTGGCTTCGGGAGAAGATTTAATGTCCTTAAGTGGCCCAGCCAGAGCCTGGACTTGAACCTGATCGAACATCTGGCGAGACCTGAAAAATAGTTGTGCTGCGACACTTCCCATCCAACCTGACAGAGCTTGAGAGGCTCTGCAGAGAAGATTGGGAGAAACTCTCCAAATACAGGTGTGCCAGGCTTGTAGCGGTTACCCAAGAAGACTCAACGCTGTAATCACTGCCAAAGATTCTTCAACAAAGTACTGAGGGAAAGGTCTGAATACTGAATACATACGTAAATGTGATATTTCAGTTTATTTTTAATACATTTGCAAACATTTCTTACCCTGTTTTTGCTTTGTCATTATGGGTTGTTGTGTGTTGAAGGGAATTTAAAAAATCAATTTTAGAATTAGGCTGTAATGTAACAATGTGGGAAAAGTCTAGGGGTCTGAATACTTCCCAAAGTGTGTGTGCGCTACTGCTTGACGACAAAAAAAAATATTTGTCAACCAACAGCCTGTCGACTAATTTTGGTCAGCCCTAGAATCAAGGAACTGTCATTTTGCGCTAGTGTTGTTGCCAACAGTTTCTTATTTGTGTTTCATGCTTAGGCATCAACTGTTGCTAAGTACAAGTTGGCAGAACAGCACTTCTCCCAGTTTTTCCCTGACCAGCCGCCTGTGTTTGTCTTCAGTCCTCCTCCTAAAGGGCGGAGCAGGCCCAAGAATGATTCTTCTCCTCGAGAGGTGAGGATTGGCAATGTACTTGTCCCAAATGGCTCTACAGGTCCTGGTCAAGTCGTACACTGTATAGGGAATAGGATGCCATTTGGGACACATCCCATATGTACACCCTTTGTTATAACATTCGCTGAATAATCATAACAATCTTATTATATTGTACATGCTAACTTTTTGTTTGACTTCCACCATGAATTCGCTCAGTATGACTTGTGAAGAAATGTGAACCATTTTAAGAGACGATTGCGTTTTGATTATTTATTTCCTTTACTGTAGGCAGCGGAGGAAAAGCTTCGTCTGATGCAGCAGAAAGAGGAGATGATAGCTACGGGTGAGTCCAGTAGATCAGTTGGATATTAGTAGATAATTCTTAGCATGTTATCATGTAAGTGCAAAAAGTAGTGCAGTGTTAGCATGTAAGTGCTAATGAGTCTGTGCCAAAAGATGTATGAATGATCCCATAGTTTGGCTGCCACATTTAATCTATATATCAAGAATGGTGACCATGTGTTTGAATAAATCTGTCATGTTCAGCACATGAAAATGCCAATCGGGAGAGGGAAGATGACCTGGGGGCCAAAAAGAAAGAGAAGGAGGACAAAGAAAAGAAGAGGGAAGCGATGAAAAAGATGTTTGAAGAGGAGAAGCAGAGGAGAAAAGATGAGAAAGAACGCATGAAAGTGGAAAAGGAAAAAGTATGTTACGATTAACGTTATTTTTTTATCGATGTCACTGGGTTTTTAATTTACATCTGTACACCATACAACATCTCAGATCACTTAATATAGATTACACTGTATGGATCGTAATACTATATTGCAGGAGAGAGAGAAGCTGAAGGAGGAGAAGAAGAAATATGCAGAGAGACTAAAGATCTGGAGCAAACCCAGAGAAGACATGGAGTGTGACGACCTGAAGGTAAGCAGCCCCAACCTTAGCTAGTTTCTGTTTGGCCTTATCCCCCGTAATTGAAACGCTTACCTTTTCTCATTGATACAAGAAAGTTGGTGCTGTATAGGCAACTTCTGTGTTCGATATAGGTTGGCTATACAGCAGAAACTCCTCTGCGTCCATGTTAGCCTTTTGTGTTTTAAGACACAAAGGTGGTGAAACATTGTCCTAAATGGGATCTCTAAGTTGGTAAGTAAAGTTAGCATGTTTAGGCCTCTGACTCTCCTCTATGGAATCATGTCCAGGATCTCCCAGCCCCAGTGCCGGTGGAGACCCGTCTGCCTGCAGAGCTGTTCGGAGATGCTCTCATGGTGCTGGAGTTCCTCAAAGCCTTCGGAGAGATCTTTGACCTCAAGGACGAGTTCCCAGAAGGCCTCACACTCGGTGAGAAACACTGGCAAAACATTGTAAAAATACAATCACTGGTTCTACAACTTTAGGTTTATCACCCATGTTTGATATTAGAATATAGTTAGTTGTGTGAAAGTTCAGTGACGGTCTGGTTTAGTGTGTATGTGTTGTCAGGAGTTTTCTGACTGTTGGGCCTTGTCTGTGTGTTCCAGAGGTTCTGGAGGAGGCCCTGGTGGGGTCAGACCCAGAGGGGCCACTCTGTGAGCTGCTCTTCTTCTTCCTCTCGGCCATCTTCCAGGCCCTGGCTGAGGAGCAGGAGGAGGTGGCCCGCGACCAGGTGGCTGAGGTTGACGCCAAAGGTAGGGACAGAAACGGGCCTCGACAACGCTTGTTTACTGTCAACACCCTGTTTAGTCTACTTAACCGATCGTGATTGGTCACCAAATATACTTTGGTAGTGAGCAATACAAAGTTATCAATGGCGACATTTCACCCAGGCTGTAGGATTGACTGACTAATTACAAAGTTTAGCATATTGAAAAATCTATTAGTTTGTCAGGGTGTGAATCTTCCTTGTTGTCAGATCTGAGTGAGGCTCTGGATGATGATGCGGACCCCACCCAGTCTGCCATCAGTGCTGTGGCTTCCCTGGCTGCTGCCTGGCCTCAGCTCTACCAAGGTGAGCGAAGGACTACAATCTTTAATATAGTCAATGTTCATATACAACTACTCGCATATTTGTTTATTTTGTACTGAGAGCCTGACTTTTCAGTGCATGTCTCTGTAGGCTGCAGTCTGAAGCAGTTGGACCTGGACAGCTGTACACTGTCAGAGATCCTGAGGCTGCACATCCTGGCATCGGGGGCCGACTGCAACTCTGCCAACGCCAAATTCCGCTACCAGAAACGTGGAGGATTCGGCTCTACAGACGACCCCTGTGTTGAGCTAAGGCTGGCCAACCCTGGGTTGCTCAAGAGGCTGTCCTGCACTGCTGTCTACGACCTGCTGCCAGGTGACACTGACACACACACATACACAGACAGCCTCTTTTTTTTAAAGAAAAGAAGCAGAACTGAAGAAGCTATCCATTTTTCTTTCTGTTCCCCCAAGTGTTTGGATGTAGGCTACTAGTAAAGTTATCAGGCCTGTCAATCAGACTCAGGAAGAAAACAAGTTTCCCAGTAATATGGGTCATATCTGGTGAACTGTTTGGTCTAGAAACACACCATTTAAGCTGTAGTAATGGTACAGCCACGGAGTTAACGACTATGCAAGCTTTCTTTTCTCTCTCTAGGGTTCCTGGAAACAACGGTAGAGCGACGCTTAATCATTACAACATATCTGTCTTTTGAGAATTCCAGTTCTCACTCCAAAATTATCACACTTCTGAGCCATGCTTGGAAATAAGTACTGTTTATCAAATTGTGTGTAATTTGTCTGGTGTTCTGTCCCAGGTGAGAAGCTGAAGATCCTCCATGCGTTGTGTGGTAAGCTGCTGACTCTAGTGTCTACCAGGGACTTCATAGAGGACAGCGCTGACGAGCAGAGACAGGCCAAGCAGGAGCTCAGGGAACTGAAGGCTGAGCAGCACCGCAGAGAGAGGGAAGAGGCTGCAATCAGAGTACGGAAGAGGAAGGAGGAGAAGTTAAAAGAACAGGAGATGAAATTGAAAGAGCTGAAAGAGAAACATGAAAAGCTGATGGAAGGAAGAAACGGGGACATGAACACTGAAGAGATGAACACCAGCACTGAGAGCCTGAAGGAGGAACATCAGACTGAAGATGAGGAGGAGCAGGCGATCAACAGGACTAGGAAGAGTAATAACCTTCAGTTGCGCATTGTTGCGCATAACACTAGAATGCACATTTTGCAATGAAAATGTGCTATATTCTGTAGTCCAGTTCCAAATGCATTGTCAAATATTTTCACCTCTGGTTAGTTACATATTGCTATTCTAACACAATCCTTTGATTTCACCCTTAGTGATGGGCAGCAATCTCCAGGAGAAGCAGCCTAAAGAGGTGAGCGCTGAGCAGCAGCTGAGAGAGAAGGATCTCCAGGAGCGCATCCAGAAGGTTGCAGCCTGCACTTATATCCTCCCCCTGGGGCGTGACCGTCTATACCGTCGTTACTGGCTCTTCCCCTCCACATCTGCCCTCTTCGTGGAAGATGACTATTTCGGCCTGACTGAGGACATGCTGGATCCCCAGGAACCGACCTCTGAACAGGAGTCAGCCAAGGCTGAGGAGATGGAGGTGTCTCAGAACGAGGCCGGACAACCAGAGGACCTCTCTCAGACAGGCTCTACCCCAGACCCTGACTCCAAACCCATCATCCCAGCCCCCGTCCAGAGCAGCTCTGCTCCCCCAGTGAATCGTCCTAACCACTGGGCCTTCTACAGCAGTCCCCAGGAGGTGGAGGCACTGATCGAGGCCCTGAATCCACGGGGTCACAGGGAGAGCACCCTGAAGGAGGTCCTGGTGCAGGAGAAGGAACGTATTGCACAGCTCCTCTGTACAGCAACCGCTGACCGCTACCACCAGACAGGTACTGACTAGGAGAGGCCTCTGGCTAGACTAGAGCAACCTGATCCAAATGGCAAATCAATCACTTTTTTATTATTTTACATCAATTGTCATCAAGTCGGCTATGTTGATTTGTCTCACTGTACTTCAGCTGACAATCGCTTCAGGAGTGAATGATTGACTAAATGAGAGAGTGGAATATCCCAAACTACTGGACGTTTGGGATACTCACTGTTTTGCCTGTCTTTTTTTCTCTCCAGATATTAAACCAGAGGCTGGTGTTAACAAAGCTGTCTCAGCCAAGTCCAAGGCTGCTTCTGCTCTTCTCCCAGAGGGCACAGCGGCTCCTGCTGAAGACTTCATGTGCAACAGGCTGAGAGACCTGCTGCTAGATATAGAGGACCGCATCTACCAGGGTACACTGGGACAAGTCAAGGTTAGACTACATCTACCAGGGTACACTGGGAATAGTCGAGGTTAGACTACATCTACCAGGGTACACTGGGACAAGTCAAGGTTAGACTACATCTACCAGGGTACACTGGGACAAGTCAAGGTTAGACTACATCTACCAGGGTACACTGGGACAAGTCAAGGTTAGACTACATCTGCCAGGGTACACGGGCAAGTCGAGGCTTTGGTTGGGTAATAGCTCTTTCTGATTAATAATTTGTTTTATTTCACATAGTAAAAAAAGTTGAGATGCAACCGCTTTACATTTTAGTCATTTAGCATATCATCTCATCCAGAGGGACTTTCATTAGTGCAAATCAGTTCATTCTTATAGTAATGATTAGGTAATTACACTTGGGTAAGATGAGGAATGAGCTGGTATGCAGAAGTGCTGTATGTTGAGTCATGAATTGCTTCTGAATGCAAAAAAGAGAACTCCCAAACTTTAAATACAGATGTAAATTTCAGTGAGTAAAAACATGGGTGCTTATTGTCTGATATCTTGTATGGTAGGTGATGGAGAGGAGTGTATGGAGGAAAGCACTGGAGGAAGGCCACTATGAACTACTGACCCCTGAGCTGAAGGAGAATGGTGTCACTAAAAGAGAAAACTGTGACCTGGAGAACATGGAAATACATTACTTGAAAAAAGACAGGTAAGTACTGTACACTCACCACATCAAAGTCCAGTCTGTCATCTTGTGCACCGACATTAGCTAGCTATAATCAATATGGTTTAGGGGTGTAAACGTTAAAACAAAGTTGGGAACCGAACTGAATCCCCCCTCCCCCACAATTAAAATCAGTGCCATTGTCACAGCATTATTTTCTGTGTTATAGCCTAACTAGACCATTTGGTTATAAAGGCTTGGGGAAAGTTGTGTAATTGAAATAAAACCAGAGGAAGAGGAACTTTAGGTAACAAGGTGAATTTGCAAGACAATTGCGAGATGTAGATTACCAAGACACATGCTCATGCCTGCCCCGCCTCTCTCGCACTACCCTGCCTGCTCTTTCTCTTTGCTACTGATGAGTGTTCAGTCTTTGGTATGCTGCATGTAGAATATCCTAGCTTAGGCTATTCATGGGACCGAGATGGAGGTACAGTATCTTCAGGCCAGTCTTTCGAGCACGGAATTGGCTAATCTTCGTTGAGTGGGTGGGGGTGTGTTTGCCTCATATGAAATGACCGTAGGCTACTGGTATAGCCTGTATCGATTAGGCCTACCCTTTTCAGATAGAATGGTATGTGGCCCTTTGAAAGTGCTACGGCATGTCTTTTAGGCTACACTACGGCTTCTAAACGTCGACACGAAACCTTCTCTTATATGAACGGTATTTTACTTGTCTGTAAAGTAGCGCTGCGCTAAAGCGGGACTCACTTCCATCACTAGGCAACCAGAACTGTCAATCCTAGCATGCCTGCTGTCTTGCGCGCGGACTGCTCTTTCCTTAAAGTACTTTAAAGTTTTTTAACTTACCAAGACATTTAGTAGACTGAAAGCACATCTAGCTACCCTACCATGAAAAAACAACACAGCAGGACATCAATCAGCGACGTTTATTGTTGTCAGGGAAACAATATAACATTTATATGCCGGCCCTAAATTTTACTGACTGCAAAGGTACCGACGCTTCTGATGCAGCACTTTTAAGTGTCTGGAAGGTTATATATTACCGACATGTTACTGTAGCTGCGTTCTATGTTTTTAAAGGTTCGCGGGAGAGAACTTCATTGCCCGGCCCTAGTGGTCATACGAATGTAATTGGACCATTAAAGGCTCTGCATGGTCAATCCAATCTCTGCAGTGGCCGTACAGCATTTACTGCGATATGGCCTCTGGAGAAGTCAGGGCATTCATACTACTTGGGTTTCACTGGTCAGGTTACAGGAGCTGAAGGCTGAGACCAAGAGGTTAGCTAGATATATGGTTACAGTGTGAGTTAGTTGAGAAAAAGCATTCTGTTGACTAACCCCAGTCCATACAAATTTGCGCAACCGCGGTTTTCAAACGAGGCTGCAATGAAAACTAATGGGACTGTAGTGACTGTGTTGTCGTCAAAATCTGGGGTGAGTTGTAGGTTCCTATTCAAGCATTGATTGACATGGTAATGGCTCGATAGTATTGGAGAAAAGTAAGGGAAAAACTAACCTCTCTGACGCTGTACGTTAAATTGTGATGTCGTACAGCCTCTCTCCACCAGGTGAAGCTCTTCTCTCACGGATTAAAAACAGGAAAGGGACTGGGTAAGGACAGATACCTAGTCAATTAGCTGAATGTATTCTTTTTTTGCGTCATCACTGCAAGCCATCATGACTCTCAAAAGCCGTGACAGTCGCTGTTTACTTCTGAAGATAACTTTAGCGCCGCCCTAAACCTGACTCAAATTCGAAGCCTTCAAATAGGTATTTAATGACAAACTCTTATGGTGTTTTATTTACATTTTAGAGGGGATAAATTGGACAGTGATAAAAGCAGTTTCCCCACCCAACATAATAAACAAAAAAGACCCGACGGAGCTCATTGCCTTCAAATCATGCGGGGATGGGCAGCATGAAGGTCTCGTCATTGATTTTGTGGAAAGGGGAGAAGTTGTGCTTTATAATAGTATTCATATTACAGTTGACCTGGAAGTATTATGTTTTTTGGGGTGCTAAAATAAGGTAAATTGTAAGTTACAGTGCCATGTACAAAGTGTGCTAGCTAACTATAGGTAACAGACTTGTAAAAATGTGGTGTGGAACTCTTTTTGTCAATGTTTGTAATGGGGAAACTCATGACCCCAAGAACAAGCAACATCTGGTACAATAGGTCATACATTCCACATACCTTCCTGTTTAAAAAATGTTTTTATCCCCACAGTATCTTAGACTGTGCTTCCCCAGGAGTCAAAGTTTAACACAATCTCTCTTGGTCTTGTCCATGTTGTTCAGGTTACAGGTGTCATTGTTCAGGCTACAGGAACTGAAGGGGGAGAGTATGACCACAACGTCCACCAGCCCCAACACCCCTCAGATGGTCAACAACACTGTCCACTACCTGGCTCAGGCCCTGGCCCACATCCAACAGGGAATTGAGAGAAAGTTCCTCAAGGCTCCACTGGGTAGGCCAGCAAAACTCCCCCTCACGTCATAATGCCTTCCTGCAAAGAATTGTCCCAATTGGCACCCTAATATCTTTTATAGTATATATCTTTTGACTAGGGCTCATAGGGAATAGGGTGCCATTTGGGATGCACAGTGTTGTCGTGTCTTTACTATCATTAAACTGAAGACTTCGTTTTTATCAAAGATTCTCTGTAATTAGTTACTCGATTTAAACTGAATAATCATGTAACTGTAATTAACTAGGAAGTTGGGCCACCAAGGAAAGTATTCAGATTACAAAGTTATAATTTCCCAATATAACCTTTCATATATTTTCATATCTGATCAATAGTCTTCTGATTAATGATTTATTTATTTTACCTCACGTTAGTCTCATTCCAAACGTTGTAAATTGTAAATCTGCACGAATCCAGTCTTCACTGAGTCATTCATACATCAATTGTCTTAAATCATTTATTTATTACTAAGTAATTCCCAGAAATGCATAAACAACAGTAAATATGGTTACATGAAATGATAGAATGTGCCCTAGTGGGCTGAACCGGGGTCGACTAAGAAGTCCCTACAGAGTTAATTATAACAATTAAAATGCTAATCCCTTACACATGAACGCTCACTCATTCGGGAACAATTGCAATCAATATATATATATTTACGCTCAGTGTGTCGTCCTGTTCGCTGGTGAAAAGTATTTATTTTGTAGGATTTGTCCTTCTCATTCACTCTCTCTGTCTTGGTTAGAGGGGATAGTTCAAAGTGACATTCATTCTAGAATGGCTGTTTCGGCGGTTGTCGTTCTTCGCATTCAATGATGCCAAATTCCTAGCTGCAGACTAGTAATTAGTATCAAAGACTTGTTCTCATTCTGTCGGTATCGATAGTCTCAGAGTTTAACCACGTGGTATGGTTAAAAAGATTCAGCAATGGTCTACACCTTTTAGCCCTCTCGTAATTGAGGTAAGCTTGGTCTCAACCTTAGTCCTCCCCTAATGGAGAAAAACATGGTCTGATAATTTCTCAAAGTTCTGTTTTATTCAGAATGGCAGAAGAGGGCTGTCCCAGGATTTCTGACCCTAACTGGTCTCAGGGGTGATCCTCTGATTTAGTTCAAATCAAAAGGGAATTGTATTTTTCTTCATTAAACAGTCCACAATCATATTATACCATTGTACAAACAGTATCATCCTCACTCAGTCATCTTAAACAACAATTAGATGTAAACCTCATATCTGAGGCTATTACATAAACAGCGTTATGTGGCCACAAGCCTTTATATCCATATGGTCTAGTTAGGCTAATGTGGCCACACCGTCTCTCATGAGCTTCCCAAGTTGTGACAAACGCACCAGTTCGTAGCTGGATTCTTCACCAATCTTTTATACTTTCTCTGGAACATGAAATGTGTTCATACCTCAAGTTCTGTGAGGTGGAAGGATTTGCTTTGTCCTCTGTGAAAGTTTACCCTCTCTCTAATACTGCGTGTCCATGAGGCAGGGTCTTCCTTAGGAATTTACGACCTCACTCTGCCCACAGCAGTCTGGTTGTAGAAGCAGTCTGGTTGTCTGTACTCAGAGGGCAACGTCATGACAACGTCATGACAGTGTGCTCACTTAGATAATGCTAATTGTAGTAATTTTGAGACTTTTCCTGGATTTACAAAATTGTAATTGAGAATCTCTTGAAATGCTTTTTAGGCCACCTTCTAGTTACAGACGATGTTACCGCTAAGCTGCAGCTCCCGGGGGACTGCTGTGCAGAAATATCAGCCCACCGAGAGAAGCACGAGATTTAACTTCTTTACTCAACTTTCTATTGCTGTGGTCACCAACTCGGTGATCTCCAAGGCATTCTTAGTCCATCACCAAACATTTCTGTAAAAACCCCAATGATAAAGCCTTTGCGTTCCCATTTGTTTTTTTTGTATTCATCATGGGCTGTTGACGGTAGGTGCACCCGCTTCAGCTGCACCGGGTAGGCCAACTGTTGCCATTTTGAACCATTTCATGTGTCAGAAGGTACAAAATCTGCCTTCCCGGCGGGCCCAGGGAGGCCTACCGCTAGCCACTTAGATGGCTTAGATGACCTTGTCTGCAGTAACGTAGCAGGCATTAAAGAAAAGCTCCAGCTAAGTTGATACTGTGAGATTTCAAAATGTTTAAAACCATGACTAGAGAGACTATCAATGAATAGAGCAAAGAGCTGCTGTTTTTGAGTGAGTTCTTGTTTATGTTATAAACGCTACAACAAGCACTGCAGCAGTAATGAATGAGTAGGAAGGTTTAAAATAAATAAATATGTATATATATATATATATATATATATATATATATATATATATATATATATATATATATATATATATATATATATATATATAAATTTTTTTATTTTTTTTTTTTATCACCTTTTATTTAACCAGGTAGGCCAGTTGAGAATAAGTTATCATTTACAACTGTGACCTGGCCAAGATAAAGCAAAGCAGTGTGAACAGACAACACAGAGTTACACATGGGATAAACAAATGTACAGCCAATAACACAATAGAAAAATATATGTACCGTGTGTGCAAATGTAGTAAGATAAGGGAGGTAAGGCAATAAATAGGACATAGAGGTGAAGTAATTACAATTTAGCATTAACACTGGAGTGATAGATGTGCTGATGATGATGTGCAAGTAGAGATACTGGGGTGCAAAAGAGCAGAAATAAATAACAATATGGGGATGAGGTAGTTGGGTGTGCTATTTACAGACGGGTTGTGTACAGGTACAGTGATCGGAAAGCTGCTCTGACAGCTGATTCTTAAAGTTAGAGAGGGAGATATAGGTCTCCAGCTTCAGAGACTTTTTCAATTCGTTCCAGTCACTGGCAGTAGAGAACTGGAAGGAAAGGCGGCCAAATGAGTGTTGGCTTTGGGGATGACCAGTGAAATATACCTGCTGGAGTGTGTGCTACGGGTGGGTGTTGCTATGGTGACCAGTGAGCTGAGATAAGGCGGGCTTTACCTAGCAAAGACTTATAGATGACCTGGAGCCAGTGGGTTTGGCGACTAATATGTAGCGAGGGCCAACCAACGAGAGCATACAGGTCGCAGTGGTGGGTAGTATATGGGGCTTTGGTGACAAAACTGATGGCACTGTGATAGACTGCATCCAGTTTGTTGAGTAGAGTTTTGGAGGCTATTTTATAGTTGACATCGCCGAAGTCAAGGATCGGTAGGATGGTCAGTTTTACGAGGGTATGTTTGGCAGCATGAGTGAAGGATGCTTTGTTGCGATATAGGAAGCTGATTCTAGATTTAATTTTGGATTGGAGATGCTTAATGTGAGTCTGGAAGGAGAGTTTACAGTCTAACCAGACACCTAGGTATTTGTAGTTGTCCACATATTCTAAGTCCGAACCGTCCAGAGTAGTGATGCTCGTCGGGCGGGTGCGGGCAGCGATCGGTTGAAGAGCATGCATTTCGTTTTAGATGCATTTAAAAGCAGGAGGCCACGGAAGAAGTGTTGTATGGCATTGAAGCTCGTTTGGAGGTGTGTTAAGTGTTCAAAGAAGGACCAGATGTATACAGAATGGTGTCGTCTGCGTAGAGGTGGATCAGAGAATCACCAGCAGCAAGAGCGACATCATTAACATGCATGCATACACACACATACATAGAAAAGAGTCGGCCCGAGATTTGAACCCTGTGGTACCCCCATAGAGACTGCCGGAGGTCTGGACAACAGGCCCTCCGATTTGACACACTGAACTCTATTTGAGAAGTAGTTAGTGAACCAGGCGAGGCAGTCATTAGAGAAACCCAGGCTGAGTCTGCCGATAACAGAACGGTGATTGACCGTGTCGAAAGCCTTGGCCAGGTCGATGAATACAGCTGCACAGTATTGTCTCTTATCAATTTTTTTTTTTTTACCTTTATTTATTTATCAATGGCGGTTATGATATCGTTTAGGACCTTGAGCGTGGCTGAGGTGCACCCATGACCAGCTCGGAAACCAAATTGCATAGTAGAGAAGGTACAGGGGAATTCAAAATGGTCGGTGATATTGTTAACTTGGCTTTTGAAGATTTTAGAAAGGCAGAGCAGGGTGGATATAGGTCTATAACAGTTTGGGTCTAGAGTGTCTCCCCTTTGAAGAGGGGGATGAGCGTGTCAGATCTTAGACGATACGAGAGGTTAAACAGGCTAGTAGTAGGGGTTGCAACAATTTCGGCAGAATTTTAGAGGGTCCAGATGATTCTATCCCAGCTGATTTGTAGGGATTCAGATTTTGCCGCTCTTTCAGAACATCCTCTGTCTGGATTTGGGTGAAGGAGAAGCGGGGGGGTACAGAGCTGTTGGTAGGGGTAGCCAGGTGGAAAGCATGGCCAGCCGTAGAGAAATGCTTATTGAAGTTCTCGATTATTGTAGATTTATCGGTGGTGACGGTGTTTCCTAGCCTCTCCTAGTGCAGTGGGCAGCTGGGAGGAGGTGCTCTTATTCTCCATGGACTTTACAGTGTCCCAGAACTTTTTGGAATTAGTGCTACAGGATGCAAATTTCTGTTTGAAAAAGCCAGCCTAAGCTTTCCTAAGTAACTGTGTATATTGGTTCCTAACTTTGCCTGAAAAGTTGCATATCGTGGGGGCTATTCGATGCTAATGCAGAACGCCACAGGATATTTTTGTGCTGGTCAAGGGCAGACAGGTCTGGGGTGAACCAAGGGCTATATCTGTTCTTTGTTTTATACACATTTTTTGAATGGGGCATGCTTATTTACAATGGTGAGGAAAGTACATTTAAAGAGCAACCAGGCATCCTCTACTAACGGGATGAGGTAAATATCCTTCCAGGATACCTGGGCCAGGTCGATTAGAAAGGCCTGCTCGCTGAAGTGTTTTAGGGAGCGTATGACAGTGATGGTTGTTTGACCGCGGCCCCATTATGGACTCAGGCAATGAGGCAGTGATCGCTGAGGTCCTTGTTGAAGACAGTAGAGGTGTATTTAGAGGGCAAGTTGGTCAGGATTATATCTATTAGGGTGCCCGTGTTTACGGATTTAGGGTTGTACATGGTAGGTTCCTTGATCATTTGTGTGAGATTGAGGGCATCTAATTTAGATTGTAGGACGTCCGGGGTGTTAAGCATATCCCAGTTTAGGTCACCAAACATCTTCAATCTATTCACATATGGTGTCCAGGGCACAGCTGGGGGCTGAGGGGGGTCTATAACAAGTGACAACGGTGAGAGACTTGTTTCTGGAAAGCTGGATTTGTAAAAGTAGAAGCTCAAATTGCACAGACCTGGATAGTATGACAGAACTCTGCAGAGTTCTATCTCTGCAGTAGATTGCAACTCCTCCCCCTGGCAGTTCTATCATGTTGGAAAATGTTGTAGTTTGGGATGGAAATGTCAGAATTTTTGGTGGCTTTCCTTAGCCAGGATTCAGACACGGCTAGGACATCAGGGTTGGCGGAGTGTATTGATAGTCTTGGGTATTTTTTTAACGCCAATATTTCACTTTGTCTGTTCATAGGAGTAACAACATGAATTTGTGCATGAGGCAGAAATAATGCGGTGAGACTCGAGTTTCACCATCAGCTGGAAGATGGTGTCTTTTTTGGTCAGTGGAGGAAAGGGATAGTGGAGTGATGTTGAGAAGCAGACCCTCAGTCTGCTGCGCTCTCCCTCCACTAAAGCTGACCATGTCCAGGCACCATCCACCCAGTAAAATAAAAAGCAAATTATTTCAAATGTATGCTCACTCAGCTGTACTTCACAAGTAATATATTACCGATGTGATCATATAGCATACCTCAAATTTGAGAATTTTTTTTTTTAAATGGCCTGAACAACAATGCATTCATTGGCAGGGCAATTTCAAGCAAAGTCAATATGTGGTAATGTTTTGGGCCTACAGCTTACTGCACAAACCTCATTGCCACAGTACTGTTTTTAACTGGTTAATGTTGCATGGCTTACGTTTTTTAAGTCATAGATCTCGGCTTGCATTTTGACTGAGAAGGTTCTTGATTCAGAACAGTGGTCGCCAACCTTTTCTGAAGTTTTCCCTGTTAACCTTATCAACGTTTCCATTTACTGTGGCAATTGTGATTGAATCAACGCAATATTAGCCACTTTCAATGCAACATATCGAATAAAACAAAATATGCAAGAGATTTTGTTGTAGGCAGAACGCATCAGAGTAGGATTCTATTGCAATGACACACATGACTCAGCCTGTACTTTATATAGACTAGTGTTGCATAAACTATCACACCTGCAGTAGGCCTATATGCAAATAGACCATTGCCATATGGATCTGTGCCATTTACTTTGAACTGGACTGTTTACAGTATGAGCGGTCGTGAGTAGATGCGCTTGTTTTGAGATCAAAGCGGAGGCTGCATGTAGCCACGTGTGCCCATTGTGTTCATATCCTTTGCTAGTTAGTGCGTTATTAGCCAAGTTATAGATCATTTGTTGTCAGGAATAGGGGAGTGATTGCTTCCTACAAGAGCACAAAATGTGTACGTTTCTAGACATCTTTGAAAAGTCAGTCAGGTAAAGTTATTATTTAATTTTTTTTAATTCTTAAAGGGACAGTGTTGTATTTTGAGACCGGCTTGAATAAGCTAAGTCGGCAGAGGGTAGCATAATTTGTCTGCTTCTTTGTAATAATGGTATGGGAATAATGGTGCGTTTTTAACTTTGTAAAGTGGTTTCTTGCGTCAAACAAAACAACCACACTTTGTCACATCCTTGTCTGAAGGACAAGTGAATAAACAGGTTCACGTCAAGCCCTGTATGTTTTTTTCAAAAGTCTCATGGAATGTAGGCCTACATTGAGCACTTCACATTGGCTGCTACTGTAGGCTGAATGATATAACAGCTATTTCCATGTTAAAATGTTATGGAAGGCATTTTCTCCATTGTTTTTGATGGTAGGCCAACATTATGATCAAGTAGCCAACTTGGCCACTGTTATAACTAACTTAAAGTGGGTACAGCCTCAGTGTTCAAAGTAAATGTACGCTGGAAGTTGGACAGAATTTTCACAAAGTTCAAGTCTGCACTCAGCAGACCTGAAATTTGCTCCGTGCTGGAAAAAATTGGAGGGAACATGGTCAGAGGCCTTTATCCGAGCAAATTTTAACTAGGGCTGAGTAGTAAATGCTTACTTGATGTCAGCCTGATTTTATTTAAATAATCACTGACTTTCATTGTTTGGGTTGAATTCTGTAACAATAAAACAATTAATACAAGTCCTGTGATGGTAGTGACTGCCCATTACTGCTTATCACTGATTAACCATTTATTCGCATTACTTTAAAATATTTTTGTGTATTGCATTTATTTTATTTGACTTTATTTAATTACTAGTCATCTCTATAGAGCTGCTTCCAATGCTGTCTGACAGAATCACTATTTTGTAGTACTTAAAAGTAAATAAGGCATACTTTTATGACTGAATCCCAAATATCAGTCACTTAGATCATGTATTTTCATGGAGAGATATCTCACGAAGCAACAGCTGCTCTATCCCCTCACGATCACGAATTCTTCTTCCTCTTCCATACCAGGCATAAAAGAAACACAGACCGGACAAGTAGATGCACAATGACTTATGGTCATTGTAGGTAGTTTAGCTCATAAAATAAAGAATATTGGCCTGTTGGAAACTACAACTCCCTTCTGGATCTGATTAATCTTTAGAGAATGCGCTCATTGAGCTCACAGAAAAAGATTGACATCGATTCAATTATTTGAATTCAGTCAGTTTTAAAAACTGAAAAATAAGACATTTTTGTTAATCTCTCAGCACTACTATCAACAGACCTTATCTGCCAGCCAGACAGGGAATGAGTGCTACCTGTGTTTTAATGTCTGCTGTGACCTGTATTTTTCACACTCTAAACTGGTCATTCGAACAGTCCACGCGTATGATCTTTTAGGGTTTAGGGCTTTTGATTATGTTTGACGTTCAAATTGATATATTTTGACTTTCATGGCAAAACAGTGCCTTACCTTATTCCCCCTCCCAACAGGCGATGAAGATTCTAAAAAGGACCAGAAGGCAAAGAAGAAGGAGAAGAAAGATGAGGATCAACACAGTGAAGGTAAGGTTGATAGGAACAAAAAAAAGGCTAAATGAAATCTTATACTTTTTCCTCTAGCATAATTGTTGAAGGAATTTAATTCCTCTGTTTTAATTCCCAATTAAAATTAAACACTCTGTCAATTCAAAAGGATTTGTAAGACCCTTATTTTATAGGAATGGACAGAGTCCCGGTCTTAAAGTCAAGTAACAGCCTTTATTCAAGAGAGTACTGAGTTCATACACATTTTACCACAGGTTATAAACTGAAAATGATGTCAGCGTTTTCTAAATGTTCCGTCTCTTCTTGACACTGGTAGAAAGGCCCTATAGCTCTCAAGCCTTCCCTCCTCGCCTAGAGCCAAGGTCAGTCAGTGTAGATAAGCATTCTAGACAGTCTGGAGATAGTTCATTCAGTTGTACCAAGGAACAGACAGTCATTGTTCTAACTTTTGCCCACGTTCACACACACATTATTTTCAGTACTGGGATCAAGAATGAAAACTCATACATTTACAGTAACATTTAGTATTCTGATTAGTACATGTATAGTAACATAATAGTATTCGGATTAGTCAGTCCTGATTGAAATGTATACATAATTAGACATCATTGATAAAAATTCCCTTAATTAACAATAATCGATTTGATGGTCTCACTCAAAAGACTGGTTGTACCCCAATAAAGGTAACCTGAAATTAGATGACAATATATAATAATGAATTATATATTTTAAGGGAATTGGTGAGTGATTGCTGTTGATCTGACAGTTTGTCTCCCCTCTGAGTGCTGTGACAGTGGTGGGGTGGTGAAGACTGTTAGCTTATATTGTAGATGATGGAGAGGAGTGTTGCATTCTGTGACATGTTTCATGTTTTTTTTTATGTCACATGCACAAGAAAAGTGAAATGCCTTTCTTGCAAACTCTAAACCCAATAATGTAGTAATCAATGTAGCACTAAAAATAACAAGGTAGAACAAAAACCCATGGGAAGGTAAGACGCTATATGCAGGGATACTGGAGTGTTGGCGATAGATATGTATAGGGGTAAGGTGACTAGGCATCAGAATATATGATAAACAGTAGCAGCGGCGTGTGTGTCGTGTGTAACAATAAAATACATGGGTGGGTCAACTCAGTCAGTGTGGTTATTTAGCAGTCTTATGGCTTGGGGATAGAAGCTGTTCAGGACTCTCTTGGTGTCAGACTTGATGTACCACTAGCCATGCGGAAGCAGAGAGGACAGTCTATGACTCGGGTGGCTGGATTTTCTGGGCCTTCCAGACTGTCTGTCTCTTCTCTCTCTGAACCTCAGACGGTAGGGACGGTGGTCGGGTCTAGGAATAGGCACGGATATTTGAATATCCAAATGGACGTTAGTGTTTTATTACTTGCGAGAGTATACTTAAAAATATATATTTTTTAAACATTTTTAATAAGAGGCCTATTTTTAAGAAAATGTCATTATTGACATGACAGTGCTACATATAAGGATAGATCATGACATTAGACATTTCAATATAACGAGTTGACAGGTTTTTTTGAGTGCGCCCCAATAAAGAAAGATGTACTGGTAGACAACACACTTTTCGTGCGTGTAGCTTGTCGGACGATCAAAGCCGCACTACTGTCAGAGGCTCCTTGTGTAGCAAGTGAAGTGGGAGATTTCTAATCGATGCAAAAAGGAATACAAATTACAGAATTAAGTTGGCTAAATGAGAAGAAGTAGGCTGCAATGATCAACCAACAGGTAGGCTATTTTTTTATATGAATGGATGTGAGGAGTGCAGCAAAATTGTCTTAGCCAGCTAGCAAGGCTAATTAACTAACTTAACTAACTTAACTGGCTAGTGTAGTTAGCTAGCTTCTTTAACCTATCGCAGCAACAAGTTTGTCTAACTTGCGCAAATAGGTTTGGCTACTTTCTCTCTCTTTCCGTGTCAGACACTGGCCTCTGCTCATCTCGCTCCCCTCTTCACCATCTGTGCTGAAACAAGTGCACCTCCGCACGAGCAAGACCCCCATTCCAGTAGGAAAAGTCATTTCTTTTAAACGCATGTATTTCGACTATCCGGATATCTGAAAAAAGTTGTGACATCTTAAATGCCCATCCTTGGGTGTTGAATACTGTGATAATGTCTGACTGTATGTCTCTTCTCTCTCTGACCAGACAGTAGTGACGGGGTGGTGAATACTGTGATAATGTCTGACTGTATGTCTCTTCTCTCTCTGACCAGACAGTAGTGACGGGTGGTGAATACTGTAATAATGTCTGACTGTATGTCTCTTCTCTCTCTGACCAGACAGTAGTGACGGGGTGGTGAATACTGTGATAATGTCTGACTGTATGTCTCTTCTCTCTCTGACCAGACAGTAGTGACGGGGTGGTGAATACTGTGATAATGTCTGACTGTATGTCTCTTCTCTCTCCGACCAGACACTAGTGACGGGGTGGTGAATACTACTGTAATAATGTCTGACTATGTCTCTTCTCTCTCTGACCAGACAGTAGTGACGGGGTGGTGAATACTGTGATAATGTCTGACTGTATGTCTCTTCTCTCTCTGACCAGACGGTAGTGACAGTGGTCGGTTGGTGAAGACGGTCCAGGAGCGTTGGAGGGAGTCTCTGCTGGGTTGTTCCAGTATGTCCCAGGTCTTCCTCCACCTCTCCACCCTGGAGCGCAGTGTCATTTGGGCCAAGTCCCTGCTCAACGCCCGCTGTAAGGTCTGTCGCAGGAAGGGAGATGCAGAGAACATGCTGCTGTGTGACTGCTGCGACCGAGGACACCACATCCACTGTGTCCGCCCGAAACTCAAGGTAGGATGGATGATGCTTTTCTTCACACATGGCCTATGGATACCCTGTGTTTCCCCTACAATTTTAATGGCGGGCAAGCACCTTCTGTCCCCCCCCCCTAAAATAATTGGAACTCGATCGATAATATTGGTATGAAACCTTTTCGAGGTTCATTTGAGGACCCTGTTGTCTTCAAAAGTAACCTGATGAAAGAGTGTAGTTCCCGGTCGCCTGTAACTCTGCTGTCTACTGTACCGGTGTAATCTAAACCTCTTCTTTGCTCTGTGTTGTGTCCAGGCCGTCCCAGAAGGGGACTGGTTCTGCCCGGAGTGCCGTCCCAAACAGCGAGCCAATCGCCTCCCCTCCCGCCAACGGTCCTCTGTCAACTCTGAGGAATTGGAGGAAGAAGACTCTGGGGAGGAGACGATGGAAGAGGAGAAGAGGTGTGTTCTGAGCGTTACTGTACTTCATTGGGTTGAAAGTAGGCAGACCCCATTTAGTCTAGGCTGTTGGTCGACCGAGACTTCTTTAGTTAAGTAGTCACAAATTATATATTTTTGTGGTACAAAAAACCTGTCTAATTTGCGCCTTTCTCAGTGGACTAATCCATTGTGGAGGCGGTGGGGATGGAACAGTCATCACTCCAAGACGTGCTACTGAAGTTGTATATGTTGATATTACATAAGAACAATGGTGCAACACTAATAAAAAAATATTTGTTCTATAACAAATGCGCTTTCTCCTGCGTTGGTGGTCGCAGTCCACAGTTCTGAAATGTAATCTTCAGTGTGCCGTTAAATTGCCGCCTTTCCCTATATGTTGCTATGTGCATAATAGCGAAGTTAACCAGCGTATTGGTGTTGAGAACAATACGGCGTGGCAGCAATGAAGTGAGGAAATGGGCCTTGCCTTAACTGTCTAAGAAAATTTAGGAGAGGAAACCCATATTTTAATTAGGTCTATAATCCAATAGCCTAACTGTTTAATTTGTCTGGCTTTATAAATCCATATACACAGTTGAAGTCTGAAGTTTACATAAACTGAGTTTAAATGTATTTGGCTAAGGTGTTTCACAATTCCTGACATTGAATCCTAATAAAAGTTCCCTGTCTTAGGGCAGTTAGGATCACCACTTTTTTTTAAGAATGTGAAATGTCAGAATAGTAGAGTGATTTTATTTCAGCTTTTATTTCTTTCATTACATTCCCAAAGTTTACATACACTCAATTAGTATTTGGTAGCATTGCCTTTAAATGGTTTCACTTGGGTCAAACATTTCAGGTAGCCTTCCACAAGCTCCCCACAATAAGTTGGGTGAATTTTGGCCCATTCCTCCTGACAGAGCTGTTGTAACGGAGTCAGGTTTGTAGGCCTCCTTGCTCGCACACACTTTCAGTTCTGCCCACACATCTTCTATAGGATTGAGGTCAGGGCTTTGTGATGGCCACTCCAATTCCTTGACTTTGTTGTCCTTAAGCCATTTGCCACAACTTTGAAAGTATGCTTGGGGTCATTGTCATACAACTCTCCTTCCGTGGCCTCCAACTGCTCTTAAACGCAAGTAAAACTAAATGCATGCTATTCAACCGATCACTGCCCGCACCTGCTCGCCCGTCCACCATCACTACTCTGGACGGCTCTGACTTAGAATACATGGACAACTACAAATACCTAGGTGTCTGGTTAGACTGTAAACTCTCCTTCCAGATTCACATTAAGCATCTCCAATCCAAAATTAAATCTAGAAATTGCTCCCTATATCGCAACAAAGCATCCTTCACTCATGCTGCCAAACATACTAAAACTGACCATCCTACCGATCCTCTACTTCGGTGATATCATCTATAAACTAGCCTCCAACACTCTACTCAGCAAACTAGATGCAGTCTATCACAGTGCCATCCGTTTTGTCACCAAAGCCCCATACACTACCCACCATTGCGTCCTGTACGCTCTCGTTGGTTGGCCCTCGCTTCATACGCGTCGCCAAACCCACTGGCTACAGGTTATCTATAGGTCTTTGCTAGGTAAAGCCCCACCTTATCTCAGCTCACTGGTCACCATAGCAGCACCCACTCGTAGCACTCCAGCAGGTATATCTCACTGGTCATCCCCAAAGCCAATTCCTCCTTTGGTCGTCTGTCCTTCCAGTTCTCTGCTGCCAATGACTGGAACGAACTGCAAAAATCTCTGAAGCTGGAGACTCATATCTCTCTCACTAGCTTTAAGCACCAGCTGTCAGAGCAGCTCCCAGATCACTGCACCTGTACATAGCCCATCTGTAAACAGCCCATTTATCTACCTACCTCATCCCCATACAGTATTTATTTATCTTGCTCCTTTGCACCCCAGTATCTCTACTTGCACATTCATCTTCTGCACATCTACCATTCCAGTGTTTTAATTGCTATATTCTAATTACTTCGCCACCATGGCCTAATGCCTTAACTCCCTTATCTTACCTCATTTGCACTCACTGTATATAGACTTTTTGTTTTATTTTGTTCTACTGTATTATTGACTGTTTTGTTTATTCCATGTGTAACTCTGTTGTTGAATGTGTCGAATTGCTATGCTTTATCTTGGCCAGGTCGCAGTTGCAAATGAGAACTTGTTCTCAACTAGCCTACCTGGTTAAATAAAGGTGTTCTCAACTAGCCTACCTGGTTAAATAAAAAATACATTTTTAAAAAATGGTCCATTTGGAAGAACCATTTGCGACCAAGCTTTAACTGATGTCTTGATGTTGCTTCAATATATCCACCTAGTTTTTCCTGCCTCATGATGCCATCTATTTTGTGAAGTGCACCAGTCCCTCCTGAAGAAAAGCACCCCCACAACGTGATGCTGCCATCCCCGTGCTTCACGGTTGAGATGGTGTTTTTCGGCTTACAAGCATCCCCCTTTTTCCTCCAAACATAACGATGGTCATTATGGCCAAACAGTTCTATTTTTGTTTCATCAGACCAGAGGACATTTCTCAAAAAAGTACGATCTTTGTCCCCATGTGCAGTTGCAAACCATAGTCTGGCTTTTTTATGGCGATTTTGGAGCAGTGGCTTCTTCCTTGCTACGTGGCCTTTCAGGTTATGTCGATTTAGGACTCGTTTTACTGTGGATATAGATACTTTTGTACCTGTTTCCTCCAGCATCTTCACAAGGTCCTTTGCTGTTGTTCTGGGATTGATTTGCACTTTTCGCACCAAAGTACGTTCATCTCTAGGAGACAGAACACGTCCCCTTCCTGAGCGGTATGACGGCTGTGTGGTCCCATGGTGTTTATACTTGCATACTATTGTTTGTACAGATGAACGTGGTACATTCAGGTGTTTGGAAATTGCTCCCAAGGATGAAGCAGACTTGTGGAGGTCTACAATGTTTTTTAAATCTGAGATCTTTGCTGATTTTCATTGGATTTTCCAATAATGTCAAGCAAAGAGGCACTGTGTTTTAAGGTAGGCCTTGAAATACATCCACAGGTACACCTCCAATTGACTAAAATGATGTCAATTAGCCTATCAGAAGCTTCTAACGCCATGACATCATTTTCTGGAATTTTCCGAGTTGTTTTACAGGCACATTCAACTTAGTGTATGTAATCTTCTGACCCACTGGAATTGTGGTACAGTGAAATAATCTCTGTAAACAATTGTTGGAAAAATGACTTGTCATGCACAAAGTAGATGTCTTAACCGTCTTATCTAAACTATAGTTTGTTAAAAATACATTTGTGGGGTGGTTGAAAAACAAGTTTTAATGAATCCAACCCCTAAGTGTATGTAAACTTCTGACTTCAACTGTATCTACAGAAATAAGGCGTATCCTGTTTTGTGTTTAATAGTCTACTTATTCTGCGAGCACCAAGCCTCACAACCACATGTCAGATAAAGCAATTTCACAAATGTGGCTGTTTTGTCATATCTTAGCAATGCTGTAATAAAGGCTTAAAAAATATATATAATAATTTAACAAACTCTGCTATTATAATTGATTTAGTGTTTACACTGTTCCAAGTGGTCAGAAAAATATTGTCATCTAACCGCACATAATAATGAATAATATGCATGCAGCTCTTGCTCCTATACAATCCTTTTTCTTGATCTCCTTATTGTTATTACAATTATAATCTGTATGCCTAAGTGTCAGCGATTAGGTGAATGGATAAGTGGAGTCAGGCGCAGGACACAGGTATGAGTAATAATCTGAATTTACTCAAAATGTAAGCAATGTTCCAACAAGGAAAAATACAAATATCCAGAGCACAAAGAACGAACCCACATGACAATGACAATCACTCACAAAACAGAAAGGGAAGCCAGAGGGTTAAATAAGGAACATTGATTATGGAATGGAAACCAGGTGTGTGTGTATAATGAAGACAAAACGAAAATGAAACGTGGATCGGTGGTGACAAGAAAGCCGGTGACGTCGACCGCCGAACGCCGCCCGAACAAGGAGAGGGACCAACTTTGGCTGAAGTCGTGACACTAAGAGCGAGTCCGGTTTAGACTTAATTCTTTAATTTACGCCTATTTCAATATAGGCTACTGTATCTATCAATTATTCCTTCATGTAATCACGCAACATACATGCTTTGAAATGCAATCAAGCATTTTCGTTTTAAAATGTAATAACAAAGGGAGCCTTGAATAATTAGCCTAAACAATAAATGTTTTTTTGTCTTTGCTGTAATAAAGGCTTCATAAAAAAATATAATTAGGACAGTCTATGGTACTTATCATTTTTGTGTTTACATTGTTCCAAATGGTCAGATTTTTAAAAATGGTTTTCTGACAGCACTTTATTGTAATCTGACAGAGCTTGCTCCTATAACCTCCTTTCCACAATTAAGTAAAATGTCTTACACAGATCTGACTTCCCTCCTTAGTAACCAGTAAACATTCCCCTGTTTCGAGTTTATTTTTCATGTCCACTGCATCAATTTTTCTGTCACGTATAGAGTTAATAACCAATTTATTGATGCGATTATGATAGGCTATAGGTCAGGCCTTATTGGTCACGAGCGTGCAATGCACACGTTTCAAGCAAAAGTTGAGGGAATAGGGAATGTTTTTCCTAAACAAATTAGGGATTTCGGAAACAGAACTTTTCAGTTCAGAAATGACTAACTAAATGGCTGTAATTATGTTGCAGCTTCAGCACGGATGGCGAGATAAACACATGCTGTGCTGCCTGTCAGATGCAGCAGGGAGGAGCGAGACCACATGCGCCAGACAGACACTTGCTGTATTTTTTATGTTTGCTTTTGAGGCATTTGTGTGTCATTATTTCATCAAACAGTGCACTTAAAGCATCAGAAAAGCTCAGTGCATAGGTGGTGTCTATATCGATTGACCGAGAGTCGTTTGTTCTTTCGACCAATCAAGATTTTTTGTTGTTGTACAGCCGTAGTTTATATTAAATTGAATACTTTTTAAAACAATAAAAACAACCCAACACATTTAGTTTATTCAGATATCTGAAGTTTCCCTCCCATAATTCTGTCTCCCTCTTCTCCTTTAGTGCCGCTAAAAAGGTCCGGACTGCTGTGAAACCTCCTGTGCCTACTACCAAAGGAAGTCGGTCGAGCAGGACCAACTCAAGTCATTCCACCCCCCGGAGCCAGCAGACAACCCCCAAACAGGCCCCCTCAGCTGGGAAGGGAGCTGCTTCCAGGTCCTCAGGGAAGAAGCCCACCCCAGTCTCCAATAAGCCCACCCCAGTCTCCAATAAGCCCACCCCAGTCTCCAATGGCAGACCTCCACCACGGCCAGGCAGCAGAGTCAGCTCCCGGCTCAGTCATGAGATATTGGCAACCAACGGTACCTCCAGCAGGCCAGGCAGCCAGCCCACTCCATCTCTGTCTCTGGCAGACTCCCGTAAAAGACCAATCTCAGGTAAGACCAGTTGAGACAGTGGGAGAGGAGATGGAAGAGGGTTGTGTTGGGTGATTAAAAATACAAAATTGTGTTCTTGTAAAGTAGTGTGTTAACATGATGTGCCAGGGTCTTTATATTGCTGAAGATGTAATGCAAAAAAAAAAAAAGGTATGCCTGTATAAGTGTTGAATGTTAATTTTCTCATGTATCAATTACACAATTTCCCTCTAGTTTCTAGGCTTTCTCACTCACTGTGCTCATCTTTGCATTTATATTCTCCTTCTGCTGTTTCTCCAGCAGAGGTCTCCCACAAACCCAGGCTGGTCCTGACTCCCTCAGTCTCAGGTTCTTCTTCCAATCGTCGCAGCTCAGGGAGGAACCTAGGAGTCCATGAGCTGTCTGCCTGCGAGCAGCTGACTGTAGAGCTAGTCAGGCATGAAGACAGCTGGCCCTTCATGAAACTGGTGTCTAGGACACAGGTAATACCTGACTTTATTTAAAGGCTGATATGAGAGGCACGCAGAGCGACATGCATGCGTTTTTTTTTTTAAACAGCACACACACATGCAAGCACCTCTATGAATATGTTTTCCCATACTATTACATAACTAGCTACGTCACTAGTGACACATACAGTGCCTTCAGAAAGTATGTATATACCCCTTGACTTATTCCACATTTTGTTGTTACAGCCTGAATTTAAAATGGATTCAAAGTATTTGTTTCTCACCCATCTGCCACATAATGATAAAGTGAAAACATGTTTTTTGAAATGTTTGCACGTTTACTGAAAATGAAATCCAGAAATATCTTATTTACATGAGAATTCACACCTCTGAGAGTAAACACTTTTGTAAAAGCACATTTGGTAGTGATTACAGCTGTGAGTCTTTCTAGGGAAGTCTCTAAGAGCTTTCCACACCTGGATTGTGCAACATTTACCCATTATTTTCAAAATTCTGCAAGCTCTGTCAAATTGGTGGTTGATCATTGCTAGACAACCATTTTCAGGTCTTGCTGTAAATTTAAGTCAGCTTGTAACACTGCCACTCAGGAACCTTCACTGTCTTATTGGTAAGCCACTTTGGCCTAGATGGCAGTGTATGTTCAAAGTTTTGACTGATCCAATGACCCATTGCATTTCTGTTCAAAATGTTGTATCAAGTCTGCCAAAATGTGCCTAATTGGTTTATTAATACATTAAAGTTCATAACTGCACTCTCCTCAAACGATAGCATGGTATTATTTCACTGTAATAGTGAAATAGTGTAAATCGAACAGTACAGTTAGATTAACAAGAATTTAAGCTTTCTGCCCATATCATATATGTCTATGTCCTGGGAAATGTTCTTGTTACTTACAACCTCATGCTAATCACATTAGCGCACGTTAGCTCAACCGTCCCGCGGGGGAACACCAATCCTGTAGAGGTTTTAATTACTTCACTAGTCAACCTCAATACTAACTTGTTGTATTGCTTTGAGATTTGCGGATTGTTTTGTCTTTTTTAAATGACCTGATTTTTGTCTCCTCACTTCTGCAGGTTCCAGACTACTTTGACATTATCAAAAAGCCCATTGCGCTGAGCACTATCCGAGAAAAGGTTAACAACTGTGCATATAAAACAGCCAGTAAGTTGAGATTTTGCTTTTTTGTGTTAACTAAAACATGTTTATGCCGTCATGTTTCTGTACTTCACCAGATGGGACATTTTATATATGTTTTTCTCACAGCGGCGTACGTTGAGGACGTGGAGCTTATGTTCGCCAACTGTTTACAATACAACCCTCAGCACACAAATGAAGCTAAAGCAGGAACAAGGCTCCAAGCCTTCTTCAACTCAGAGATCTTTAACCTGGGGCTGGCGGACCGGACCACTCCTCCACTGAAGCGGTCCCGGATGTAAAGCCGACTGACTGAAACTACTTGGACGTATTCATTAATGCACACCGTAGCAATTTGTTTTTTACCTGGATGTTTTTCAACAAAAAACAATTTCTTCTTGGACAAATTCAGGTAGTCCCTTCCTGTTTCGCTTTTGTTTTCATCCATTTTTTTCTCTAGTGAATACCATAATTCATTGGAAAGTCTGAACATTCCCAAAGCATTGTGCAGTGTAATATCATTCCCTCAAGATAATGCAGGAACAACTAACTCGCTGTGAAAGTATTTGCACTCAATATTTGAAAATGACTCTCTTCTATTCGTATTCACTCAGGGAAAACGAATTGTGGTTGGAAATAAATGTTAACAGTGCATTTTTATATTTTGTATCTTGTGAGCATTTCTAGACTTTCTTTGTGCACATACTTTTCTTTGACCATTTCAGTTAATTTAGATGACTTAAGTATTAACTTTAATATGGACAGTTTTGCATTTGTTCGTTTCACAGTACTGAACAGTAAAAACTAATTTTGCATGGACTGTTTCAGGTTCCCATCTTTCAGGGAAACACTACACTGGAATCTGATTTACTGTTCCTTATTTCCTATAATTCATTGGTTATTTATTTTAGTTAAGCTAAGAACTTGCTTTAAATTATATTTTTTATAGAACATGTTTGTTTTTGTAAATCATTATTGGCATAGATTTTAGTTCAAACTATAGAAAACTGTTTTGTGGTAGGGTTTAAATACTGAGTTTTGTCCCCCTAACTTTCTCACCTCTGCTTTTGTATTTGCTATCGTGTATATTTTCTATATGTAAAAATAAATTCACTGTTTTAATATTTCTTGGTCAGCTCTCACTTGTGTTGCCAATCTCTGATTCATAAATATGAAGTTCCTGAAATATATTAATGGCGTCTATATTTTAGGTAAATATTTTTTCTACACCTCACTGAGATAAAATGGGCTCAATATTTTGTAGGGTTAGAGAGAACTTAAATTTCCTGGCGGGGAAGTTGGTTTGCCGGAGTGAAGTGTAGAAATCCGCAAGTGAATTTAGCTTTATTGTTAACCGTAAATCACAGGACAAATTCCCCTTATCCCTTCGAATCCCACTGCTGATCCCGCCCGCCGCAAGTGCAGTGGCTCATACTCGCGCGTCCCGTACCCCCACCCGGTCAGGACGTTCATTCCCATATCTCTTTACCCCTAAAGATTTCCCCACATAATAGCAAATCTCACAGGACCGACGATCTTACAACATGGTAGGATAATTTACTCTTCTAGTTGAGTGCTGAAACTACTTGTAGTTTCTAGTTGAGTGACGATTTTAACTTTTTGTAACTTTGTTGCAACATTGGGCAGTGTTCGACATTGGCTTGCTTGCTTACGCACCAACGTTTTGATTGCTGGTTACAGTTCTACATTCCGCAGTGGTGCGCTATAGCTACAATGTTTGTTCTATGTATGTATGTATGTATGTGATTTCGTTTGTAAAATCAGTTCCAATTTAGGATTGTTACAGGGCCTGCATCCCAAGGCGGCCATTTTAACCTAATTATAGCGCAGTCCGCTATCTAACTAACGTTTCTCACTCTACCACTGACCGTTACCTTCATGATCTGAAAGTTTAGCCACGTTGGCTTGCTAGCTAATAACATAGCTAGCTACCTGATAGCAATTATGTTTTCTACACGACAAGCTACCTTTAATGATTGGGACTATCTAACGTCAACTTGTAATGGTCTTGCCTACCTCCTGTTTTGTTTGATTGCACTCAAGCCAATACGCCCATGCGGATTTCCACGCTTGTTTGACAGTGGAAACTAGCAAGCATTTGCAAGCCAATATTGTTCCCATAGGTACTGGTTTACTGTAGTGGGCCTAACCGACTAAACAATATACAATATAGTTGAGTGGCGACTAGTGTGTGCGCACTGGAGCTCCGAAGTCACACACAATTATTTCAGGACCCAAAAGACAAGTCTGCAATTGCAGGCTATGCTTTGCGTGCTCAAATCAGTCGTTTTTGAAAACGTCATTTTTTGACGTAGCTCCAGTCTGCCCATACTGATCGCACCTCAACACAACTCGTGGAGTTGAGTTTAATCGGATACCCTGGGCTTTGACACATGCACATGTTGCTATACACCAAGCGAGTTACCTGTCTCATTCACTGACGGTTGACAGTGTGGTGGTCACTAACTAGTCACTGGTCAGCGAGTTTCGTGCACTCTTTTGATATATTGAGGGTGGCTAATCAGCAGTCACCACTGTTGGAATGTCTTATATTGCCACAGCTTGGCTTTCTGGTCCGATTGTTATCTTTAATAGAGAGAACACTTTGGCCAACTAACATAGCAGCCTATGTAGATCAAAGGCCGGTAGATGGCGATATTGTTGATCCAAACGCATTTGTATGCAGTCGGTAATACACTCCTATACCCCTCCGTACCTAAAACGTTCTCCATTCAGGCTGAAAATTCTTCGATTTCCTCCTTAACTACATTTACTGGCGACAAGACTGTTAAATATGTGTACTTTATGAAACACCATTTCCACCACCATGCTAATGTTACATTCTGATGTTGCGCCCTGCTTTCAGCCAGAGTTAACAACTGACTGCTGCAAGCTAATTGGCTGAACGCGATTCGCAACATCCAGGACCAGCATTTCTAGGCGCATTAGCACTTTAGCATTGTGGTGGAAATTTGAGTCTCGTAAATAAAGTACGCATATTTTCCGTTTTTTAAATCTACACCAGGACAACATAAAAAGGGTGATATAAAAATAACAAGGTACGAACCGGTCCGAGTGGGTTAATGAGTGTATTGCCAGCTGCATACAATGCTTTTGGACGGTAAAATGAAACCATCAATACGCCATCTGCCGGCCTTTAGCCTGCAGCCTATGCAAAATGACTCGGCATGGCGGTAGGTAGTGTCAGAGTGAAATGGTGTTGATTCATTGTGTGTCAAAGGAAAGAAAGGCTATGATCAATGCTGCAGTCACTCTGTTTGCATGACCACTGGTAGCTAGCTACATACTGTTTGTGTGAAGGTTTGAATTTCCAATGCCTTGTGAAGGAAAGCATTTCCCATCTCCATGCTGTTAGCTATAGGCCTAGATTCAATGTCTACATCATAAATAAACAGTATGTCTTTGTGTTTACTAGCTATTGAAGAGGCAACAACAATAATCTAGGCTGCTATGTCATCTGGTTCACATTTGAGTTCTAAATCACACCTTGAATGAACCTTGTATATCATCCACCCCTCTTTCCACAGGCCTCAGGTGTCACTGTCAACGATGAAGTCATCAAGGTCTTCAATGACATGAAGGTCAGGAAGTCATCCTCTACCGAAGATGTAAAAAAGCGTAAAAAGGCTGTGCTGTTTTGCCTCAGCGATGACAAGAAGAAGATCATCGTAGAGGAGGGCAAGTGGATCCTCGTTGGTGACATTGGGGAGTCGGTGGACGATCCATACGCATGTTTCGTCAAGCTTTTACCGCTCAACGATTGCAGATACGGCTTATACGATGCCACATACGAAACAAAAGAATCCAAGAAAGAAGACCTGGTATTCATATTTTGGTAAGTTTGTACGTTGCCCTTTGTTAGTTTGAAAGGTGCAAAGCTGCTGTCAATAATGTTTCATAAAAGCCTATATTCCCTAGCTTGGCTGGGGTGTCATTTGGTAGGTACCCTAGATTAGTGGCTGTGTCAACCACTGGTTCAATCGCTGGGATCTGACACCGAATTAGTCAATTCATATGAAGTGTTGTGCAGGAGGACCATAGCTTGGTGGTCCCTGCTATAAAAAGTTTGAGAAACAGAAACATTGCTGCTGCTTTCATTTGTGTGGTGTGGATTACTATGGAATAAAGCCGTTATTCGCTAGGCTTATTAAGTCATTGAGTTTCCCACCTCATTCCAGGGCACCTGAGGGTGCGCCCTTGAAAAGCAAGATGATCTATGCTAGCTCTAAAGATGCCATAAAAAAGAAGTTCACGGGTAAGTGAAAATTGCTATATACAATCACTATTTCTGTTCTGTTTGACCTGATATTCAATGATCGTGTGGTTCAGTAATTTATTCAGGTGATGTCAGAGAATTTGCATAGTAAAAACTAGGCTATCTTATCAAAACTATCAAGTATTAATAACTACAAGTTATTTTCTTTTCGTATTCATGTTCTATGAAAGTGTCATGAATGTCGGTGTTGGCGTTTCAAATTTTTCAAAATACCATTTAATTTCTACCCCATTGATCCATTGAAAGTTTAGAGAAGAATGTGTGGGATCAAACAAAATTCCCCCAGACACCCCTGTAATTTTTGATAGTGCTTCCTTAGTATTCAACACAACAGTATAAAACAGATGGGAATTAACTTGATATTACTCCCCTTTGTTTTTCAGGTATCAAACACGAATGGCAAGTCAACGGATTAGACGACATCCAGGACCGCGCCACCCTGGCAGACAAGTTGGGAGGAAACGTGGTGGTGTCACTCGAAGGGTTACCATTGTAAATGGAAAATACTACGTGCCATCTGGATTCCAGACGCTTTCATCTTAGCAGCTGTATCTATAGCATTTGAATCTAAAGGAATAGCTTTAGGCTTTTTTGGTCTGTATTTTTTCCACACAATGGAAGGAGATCTCATTAACATATGCGAAAGCCTACAAGTTATTTTGCCAGGAAACTTCCTCAACTTCTTTTTTTTTTTTCTTTTTTTTTTACCTTCAAGGAATGATCACACATCACAGGTTTTTCCAAAACAAATATGAACAACAACGTCACACTATCTGAGATTAATAACACTCCCACAATAAAAACATTAAGATTAGCACTGTTTTTGCGTTCTTCGCCACTTAAACAATGATGACTAAATGCTCAGTAGCATAGGAAAATGTGAATGCTTTCTATAATGCCTTGACAGTCCTATTCACTGCCTAGGTTACAGCTAATGGCAAGTATTTTGCACTCATGAGGTTTTCACATGACTGACTTATTTATTTACAATGTTCTATTTTATCCAATATGTTATTTGACATGGCAAAACACGTAATAGACTATGCATATACTAAGCACTTTGTTTATACACTACAAAAGTTGAGGCAAAAAGGTCAAGAATAACTAAAGAATATCTGTATTTATGTTAACTAGATAGAGATGTTACCAGTTTTCATTCCTTTTATGCATATGGACAAGAACAGATCAGTATTTGACTGTTCAACTGCCGCCTTACTTTCATTTGAATGTACAGGACACCACAGTAAAAAGGGGGGTTGGTGCTTGCAGTTTTTTTTAACACTAAAATAAAGATATTTCAAATATATCAATATAGATGGCAATATGTGCATTTGGAGCCATAAGTGGAACATTGTTTTTGAGATTGGGTGAGGAGGTTGCCACTTTACAATAAAACCTTGTGGCAGATAACAGAAATAAGTGTCTTTTGTTCTGTGTTGTCTGTCTGTGTGCATCTGTTCATCAGGAGGGCTGGGCAACAATAAAGAGATACGTGACTGATTTCCTCTAACAGGAAATAGAAAAGATCTGGTCTACATGCTGTGTATTGGTTAATGTTTTATTCAATTCAACCGGATGCAGTGGGTGATGATTTTCTTGGCTCAGTTCAGAATAGTACAATGTTACGGAAAATTCAGATAGAAATATATTGTTTAGAATAGATAGCATTCTTTGTTGTGTAGAAGAGGGAATCATTTCAGTTCTATAATTTCTGTGTAAGGTGGTTTCTCTGATGGTTTTTATATGTAATGTCTACAGTCTTATAAGGGAAGCCAAGCTAGTAAGGCTATTTCTGTAGGAGTACAGTAAATCATTCATGACCGATCATACTGTATGTCATGGTGAATTGGAGTACTGTCAACTGTTTTTTATTTATTTAACTAGGCATTTGGTATTTTATTATTGCAAAAGCAGCAGCTACTCTTCCTGGGGTCCACACAATATGAAACGTAATACAGAACATCATTAGACAAGGACAGAACTACATACATTTTTTAAATGCCACACGTAGCCTACATATCAATGTATACACACAAACAATCTAGGTCAAATAGGGGAGAGGTGTGGTGCCGCGAGGTGTTACTTTATGTTTTTTGAAACCAGGTTTGCTGTTTATTAGAGCAATATGAGATGGTAGGAAGTTCCATGCAATAAGGGCTCTATATAATACTGTACGTTTTAATGAATTTGTTCTGGATTTGGGGACTATGAAAAGACCTCTGGTGGGATGTGTGTGTGTCAGAGCTGTCTGTAAGTTGACTATGCAAACTATTTGGGATTTTCAACCCAATGTTTCTTATAAAAAGAAGTGATGCAGTCAGTCTCTCAACTCTTAGCCAAGAAAGACTGGCAGCATAGCATTTTTATCAGCCCTCATTACAATAAGAGCAAAACGTGCCGCTCTGTTCTGGGCCAGCTGCAGCTTAACTAGGTCTTTCCTTGCCGCACTGGACTACACGACTGGACAATAATCAAGATTCAACAAAACTAGAGCCTGCAGAACTTACTTTTTGGAGTGTGGTGTCAAAAAAGCAGAGCATCTCTTTATTACAGCTAGACCTCTCCCCATCTTTGCAACCATTGAATCTATATGTTTTGACCATGACAGTTTACAATCTAAGGTAATGCCAAGTAATGTAGTCTCCTCAACTTGTTCAACAGCCACACCATTCATTACCAGATTCAGCTGAGGTCTAGAACTTAAGAAATGATTTGTACCAAATACAATGCTCTTAGTTTTAGAGATGTTCAGGACCAGTTTATTACTGGCCACCCATTCCAAAACAGAGTGCAACTCTTTAAGGGTTTCAGTGACTTCCTTAGCTGTGGTTGCTGATGCGTATATGGTTGAATCATCAGCATACATGGACACACATTCTTTGTTTAATGCCTTTGGCAGGTCATTGGTAAAAATAGAAAAGTGTAGAGGGCCTAGAGAGCTGCCTTGCAGTACACCACACTTTACATGTTTGACATTAGAGACACTTCCATTAAAGAAACCCTTTGAGTTATATTAGATAGATAGCTCTGAATCCACGATATGGCAAAGGTTGAAAAGCCATAGCATTTAAGTCTTTTCAACAACAGATTATGGTCAATAATATCAAAGGTTGCACTGAAATATAACAGTACAGCTCCCACAATCTTCTTATTATCAATTTCTTTCAACCAATCATCATTGATTGTACTGCACTGACATCATTTGTGTCAGTGCAGTACATGTTGAGTGCCCTTTTCTATAAGCATGCTGAACATCTTTTGTTAATTTGTTTACAGAGAAATAGCATTGTATTTGGTCAAACACAATTTTTTCCAACAGTTTGCTAAGAGCTGGCAGCAAGCTTATAGGTCTGCTGTTAGAACCAGTAAAGGCTGCTTTTACCACTCTTGGAGACAGAATTACTTTGTCTTCCCTCCAGACCTGAGGACAAAGACTCCTCTAGGCTCAGATTAAAAATATGACAGATAGGAGTGGCTGTAGAGTCAGCCACCATCCTCAGTAGCTTTACATCTAAATTGTCAATGCCAGGAGGTTTGTCATTATTGATTGTTAACTATTTTTCCACCTCTCCCACACTAACTTTACAAAATTCAAACTTACACAGCTTTTCTTTCATGATTTGTTTTTTATGCATGAATATAATAAGTTTTCCCACTTTGCCAATGAAATAATCATTAAAATAATTGGCAACATTAAATGGTTTTGTGATGAATAAGCCATCTGATTCGATGAAAGATGGAGTTGAATTTGTCTTTCTGCCCATAATGTCATTGAAAGTTCTCCAAAGTTTTTTTTACATCATTCTTTATATCATTGATCTTGGCTTCAAAATAAAGTTTCTTCTTCTTTTGTTGAGTTTAGTCACATCATTTCTCAATTTGCAGTAAATGAGCCAGTCAGATGTACAGCCAGACTTATTAGCCACTCCTTTTGCCCCATCTCTTTCAACCATACAGTTTTTCAATTCCTCATCAATCCATGGAGCCTTAACAGTTCTAACAGTTTCTTAACAGGTGCATGTTTATCAATAATTGGAAGAAGCAATTTCATAAATTCATCAAGTGCAGAGTCTGGATGCTCCTCATTAATCACATCAGACCAACAAATATTGTTTAACTGACCAGCTAGTCAATTAAGAACAAATTCTTATTTTACAATGACAGCTTACCCCGGACAAACCCTCCCCTAACCCAGACAACGCTGGGAAAATTGTGCGCCGCCCTATGGGACTCCCAATCATGGCCGGTTGTGATACAGCCCGGAATTGAATCAGGGTCTCTAGTGACACCTCTAGCACTTAGATGCAGTGCCTTAGACTGCTGTGCCACTCTGGAGCCAACTGTAATTTGAACAGCTATTAACTCATATTTGTAATTTATTTTATACAGCGATCTTTCAACCTTAACTCTAATAGTACTGCAGCTTCCCGAATTAATGTAGCCAGCTTTTCGTAAGCTCTAAGTTTCAACGAACAGCCAGTCCGGTTGTTCCCGGTCCCTTCATTTGAGCAGGGCCGAGTGTTTCTAGGAGAGAGAGCAGACCGGTGTGTCTTCTACTGCAACTGGGCTGGGGGCCAGGCCTGCTGCTTGTTCCCTGTGGAGAATTTGATCTGCAGGCAGTGAGCAATCCTCTGCTGGTCAGAGCTATTTATGGCCAACACATGCTTTTGTGTCTTGTCGTCGTTGTCCACAAATGGCAAAACGGACAAGTTTCCAAAGAGCAACGAAAGGGAAGCCCTGTTAGAGGAAGAGAGCAGGCAGTTAGAGTACACACGCCCACTGCCCCTAACAAGAATGTGTTTCACACTCAAGGAACAGAATAGGAGAGGAAAGAAAGGAATGGAAAAACATTGAAAAAATCCTTGAAGTATTATAATATGTAACCCCTGCTTATGGGAACTATATACAGTTGAAGTCAGAAGTTTACATACACTTAGGTTGGAGTCATTAAAACTGAGTTTTCAACCACTCCACAAATTTCTTGTTAACAACTATAGTTTTGGCAAGTCGGTTAGGACATCTACTTTGTGCATGACACAAGTTATTTTTCCAACAATTGTTTACAGACAGATTATTTCACTTATAATTCACTGTATCACAATTCCAGTGGGTCAGAAGTTTACATACACTAAGTTGACTGTGCCTTTAAACAGCGTGAAAAATTCCAGAAAATGATGCTTTAGAAGCTTCTGATAGGCTAATTGACATAATTTGAGTCAATTGGAGGTGCATATGTGGATATATGTCAAGGCCTACCTTCAAACTCAGTGCCTCTGTGCTTGACATCATGGGAAAATCAAAATAAATCAGCCAAGACCTCAGAAAAAAATTGTAGACCTTCACAAGTCTGGTTCATCCTTGGGAGCAATTTCCAAACGCCTGAAGGTACCACGTTCATCTGTACAAACAATAGGACACACATAAACACCATGGGACCAAGCAACCGTCATACCGCTCAGGAATCCTAAAGATGTGTCTCCTAGAGATGAACGTACTTTGGTGCAAAAAGTGCAAATCAATCCCAGAACAACAGCAAAGGACCTTGTGAAGATGCTGGAGGAAACAGGTACAAAAGTATCTATATCCACAGTAAAACGAGTCCTATATCGACATAACTTGAAAGGTGGCTCAGTAAGGAAGAAGCCACTGCTCCAAAACCGCCATAAAAAAGACAGACTACGGTTTGCAACTGCACATGGAGAAATGTCCTCTGGTCTGATTAAACAAAAATAGAACTGTTTGGCCACAATGACCATTGTTATGTTTGGAGGAAAAAGGGGAAGCTTGCAAGCCGAAGAATACCATCCCAACCGTGAAGCACAGGGGTGGCAGCATCATGTTGTGGGGGTGCTTTGCTGCAGGAGGGACTGGTGCACTTCACAAAATAGATGGCATCGTGAGGCAGGAAAAATTATGTGGATATATTGAATCAACATCTCAAGACATCAGTCTAGAAGATAAAGCTTGGTCGCACATGGGTCTTCCAAATGGACAATGACCCCAAGCAAACTTCCAAAGTTGTGGCAAAATGGCCTAAGGACAAGAAGTCAAGGTATCGGAATGGTCATCACAAAGCCCTGACCTCAATCCTATAGAAAATTTGTGGGTAGATCTGAAAAAGTGTGTGCGAGCAAGGAGCCCTACAAACCTGACTCAGTTACACCAGCTCTGTCAGGAGGAATGGGCCAAAATTCACCCAACTTATTGTGGGAATCTTGTGGAAGGCTACCTGAAACATTTGACCCAAGTGAAGCAATTTAAAGGCAATGCTACCAAATACTAATTGAGTGGATGTAAACTTCTGACCCACTGGGAATGTGATGAAAGAAATAAAAGCTGAAAGAAATAATTATCTCTACTATTATTCTGACATTTTACATTCTTAAAATAAAGTGGTGATCCTAACTGACTTAAGACAGGGAATTTTTACAAGGATTAAATGTCAAGAGTTGTTAAACTGAGTTTAAATGTATTTGGCTAAGGTGAATGTAAACTTCCGACTTTAACTGTACATATGTTAAACAAAGTGCTTTCATGACAACTCAGAAAATATGTCAGGACAAGTGAGCTGAAAATAAAATAGTGTCTCTCAACAAAGATTGTCCATGCAAACAGGATGAGCACCGCCAGCCAGCACATGTAGGTTGTCATTCAGAATTCTGATCATAGTTATATACATCATATACACTTAGTCACCTCCAACATTTTTGGCATCCTTGATATAGATGAGCAAAAAAGACTATAAAATAAATAATACAAATAATGAGCTATATTGTATGCAAAAAAAGGGGGGGGTATATAGTTTTATGCTAATACATTTTCTCAGAGAAAGAGATTTTGTTTCAAAAGTAAAATGTTGTTTTCTCAAAAAGATACACTACCATTCAAAAGTTTGGGGTCTCTTAGAAATGTCCTTGTTTTTGAAAGAAAAGCACATTTTTTTGTCCATTAAAAGAAAAAAGGTAAAGAAAATAACATCAAATTGATCAGAAATACAGTGTAGACATTGTTAACTCTGTGTTGTCTGTTCACACTGCTATGCTTTATCTTGGCCAGGTCGCAGTTGCAAATGAGAACTTGTTCTCAACTAGCCTACCTGGTTAAATAAAGGTGAAATAAAAAATAAAATAAAAAATGTTGTAAATGACTATTGTAGCTGAAAATGGCAGATTTTTAATGGGATATCTACATAGGCATACAGAGGCCCATTATCAGAAACCATCACTACTGTGTTCCAATGGCACGTGTGTTAGCTAACCCAAGTTTATCATTTTAAAAGGCTAATTGATCATTAGAAAACCCTTTTGCAATTATGTTAGCACAGCTGACAACTGTCGTGCTGATTAAAGAAACAATAAAACTGTCCTTCTTTAGACGAGTTAAGTATCAGCATTTGTGTGTTCGATTACAGGCTCAAAATGGACATTTCTTTCTTCTGAAACTCGTCAGTCTATTCTTGTTCTGAGAAATTAAGGTTATTCCATGCGAGAAATTGACAAGAAACTGAAGATCTCGTACAATGCTGTGTACTACTCCCTTCACAGAACAGCGTAAACTGGCTCTAACCAGAACAGAAAGAGGAGTGGGAGGCCTCAGTGCACAACTTGCATCCTGTGGCTCTAACTCCAAAAGGTTTTGGGACACTGTAAAGTCCATGGAGAACAAGAGCACCTCCTCCCAGCTGCCCAGTGCACTGAGGCTAGGCAACACGGTCACCACCGATAAATCCATGATAATCGAAACTGTCAATAAGCATTTCTCTACTGCTGGTCATGCTTTCCTCCTGGCTACCCCAACCCCGGCCAACAGCTCCGCACCCCCCGCAGCTACTTGCCCGATCCTCCCCAGCTTCTCCTTCACCCAAATCCAGATAGCAGATGTTCTGAAATAACTGCAAAACCTGGACCCGTAAAAATCAGCTGGGCTAGACCATTTGGACCCTCTCTTTCTAAAATGATCAGCCGCCATTGTTGCAACCCCTATTACCAGTCTGTTCAACCTCTTTTTCGTATCGTCCGAGATCCCTAAAGATTGGAAAGCTGCCACGGTCATCCCCCTCTTCAAAGGGGGTGACACTCTAGACCCAAACTGTTACAGACCTAGGTCCATCCTGCCCTGCCTTTCTAAAATCTTTGAGAGCCAAGTTAATAAACAGATCACTGACCATTTCGAATCCCACCGTACCTTCTCCGGCGTGCAACCGGTTTCCGAGCTGGTCATGGGTGCACCTCAGCCACACTCAAGGTACTAAACGATATCATAACCGCCATTGATAAAAGACAGTACTGTGCAGCTGTCTTCATCGACCTGGCCAAGGCTTTCGACTCTGTCAATCACCGTATTCTTATCGGCAGACTCAATAGCCTTAGTTTCTCAAATGACTGCCTCGCCTGGTTCACCAACTACTTCTCAGACAGAGTTCGGTGTGTCAAATCGGAGGGCCTGTTGTCCGGACCTCTGGCAGTCTCTATGGGGGTATCACAGGGTTCAATTCTCGGGCCGACTCTTTTCTCTGTATATATCAACGATGTTGCTCTTGCTGTGGGTGATTCCCTGATCCACCTCTACGCAGACGACACCATTCTGTATACATCTGGCCCTTCTTTGGACACTGTGTTAACTAACCTCCAAACGAGCTTCAATGCCATACAATACTCCTTCCGTGGCCTCCAACTGCTCTTAAACGCTAGCAAAACCAAATGCATGCTTTTCAACCGTTCGCTGCCCGCACGCGCCCGCCCGACTAGCATCACTACTCTGGACGGTTCTGACCTAGAATACGTGGACGTCTGCTTTCTATTTCGCCAAAAAAAAAGCCTCCTTCACTCACGCCGCCAAACTTACCCTAGTAAAACTGACTATCCTACCGATCCTCGACTTCGGCGATGTCATCTACAAAATAGCTTCGAATACTCTACTCAGCAAATTGGATGTAGTCTATCACAGTGCCATCCGTTTTGTTACCAAAGCGCCTTATACCACTCACCACTGCGACCTGTATGCTCTAGTCGGCTGGCCCTCGCTACATATTCGTCGCCAGACCCACTGACTCCAGGTCATCTATAAGTCTATGCTAGGTAAAACTCTTCAGTCTCTCGATGTGCAAAACTGATAGAGACATACCTCAAGCGACTTACAGCTGTAATCGCAGCAAAAGGTGGCGCTACAAAGTATTAACTTAAGGGGGCTGAATAATTTTGCACGCCCAATTTTTCAGTTTTTGATTTGTTAAAAAAGTTTGAAATATCCAGTGTCGTTCCACTTCATGATTGTGTCCCACTTGTTGTTGATTCTTCACAAAAAAATACAGTTTTATATCTTTATGTTTGAAGCCTGAAAAGTGGCAAAAGGTCGCAAAGTTCAAGGGGGCCGAATACATTCGCAAGGCACTGTATATCTCACTGATCATCCCCAAAGCCAACACGTACCTTTGGTCGCCATTCCTTCCAGTTCTCTGCTGCCAGTGACTACAACGAATTGCAAAAATCGATGAAGCTGGAGACTTACATTTCCCTCACTAACTTTAAACATCAGCTGTCTGAGCAGCTACCGATCGCTGCAGATGTACATAGTCCATCTGTAAATAGCCCACCCAATCTACCTACCTCGTCCCCATATTGTTTTTATTTACTTTGCTGCTCTTTTGCACACCAGTATCACTACTTACACATCATCAACTGCTCATCATCATCTGCTCATCTATCACTCCAGTGTTAATCTGCTAAATTGTAATTACTTTGCTACTATGGCCTATTTATTGCCATACCTCCTCATGCCATTTACACACACTATATATAGACTTTCTTTTTTTTCTATTGTGTTATTGACTGTACGCTTGGTTACTCCATGTGTAACTCTGTGTTGTTGTTTCTGTCACACTGCTTTGCTTTATCTTGGCCAGGTCGCAGTTGTGAATGAGAACATGTTCTCAACTAGGTTAGCTGGTTAAATAAAGGTGAAGTATATATATATTTTTTAAACTGAGCAAGAGGACAAGAACACTAGTGTGTCTAGTTTGAGAAACAGACACCTCACAAGTCCTCAACTGGCAGCTTCATTAAATAGAACCCTCAAAACACCCGTCTCAACGTCAACAGTGAAGAGGCGACTCCGGGATGCTGGCTTTTTAGCTAGAGTTCCTCTGTCCAATTTTCGCATGGATTAGCCTTCATTTCACAGAAAACAAAATTAGACTAACGAGTTTCAGAAGAAAGTTCTTTGTTTCTGGCCATTTTGAGCCTGTAATCGAACCCACAAACACTGATGCTCCAGATACGGTTAGAGTGGTTAGAGCGTTGGATTAGTAACCGAAAGGTTGCAAGTTTAAATCCCCAAGCTGACAAGGTACAAATCTGTCGTTCTGCCCCTGAACAGGCAGTTAACCCACTGTTCCTAGGCCGTCATTGAAAATAAGAATTTGTTCTTAACTGACTTGCCTAGTTAAATAAAAGTTTTTTATAAATAAATACTCAACTCATCTAAAGAAGGCCAGTTTTATTGTTTCTTTAATCAGCACAACAGTTTTCAGCTGTGCTAACTTAATTGCAAAAGGGTATTATTTTTTCTAACACAACGTGCCATTGGAACACAAGAGTGATCATTTCTGATAATGGGCCTCTGTACGCCTATGTAGATATCCCATTAAAAATCAGCCATTTCCAGCTACAATAGTCATTTACAACATTAACTGTCACGTTCGTCATAACGAGGAGACCAAAGCGCAGCGTGAGATGAATACATTGTTCTTTATTTAAAATGAAGAACACTAAACAAACTAACAACAAAACAAAACGAAAGTGAAGCTATAAACACAAGTGCTGACATGCAACTACACAGACAATAACCCACAAAACCAAATTGGAAAAATGGCAACCTAAATAGGATCTCCAATCAGAGACAACGATAAACAGCTGCCTCTGATTGGGGACCAATTCAGGCCACCATAGACCTACATTTACCTAGACAAACCAAAACCCCATAGATATACAAAAAACCCTAGACAAGTCCAAAACACACATACCATCCTCGTCACACCCTGACCTAACCAAAATAATAAAGAAAACAAAGATCACTAAGGTCAGGGCGTGACAGTACCCCCCCCCCCCCCCCCAAAGGTGCGGAATCCAGGCCGCAAACCTAAACGGGAGGGTCTGGGTGGGCATCTAACCTCGGTGGAGGCTCTGGTTCTGGACACCGCCCCCTTCTATATACTGAGTCCGCTCTTGTAGCACTGACCCGTGGATCATCGTCGGATGCTCTGGACTGTGGATCTTCGCCGTAGGCCCCGAGCTGGGGACCCTTGCTGCGAGGATCATCGCCGGATGTTCTGGACTGGGGACCGGTGCTGGAGACCCCGGACGGATGTTCTGGACTGTGGCCCGTCGCTGGAGGCCCGGGCTGTGGCCCGTCGCTGAAGGCCCGGGCTGGTGACACGCACCTCAGGGCGAGTTCGGGGAGGAGGAACAGGGCGTACTGGACCCTGGAGGCGCACTGGAGGCCTGATGCGTGGTGCCGGAACTGCTGGTACCGGGCTGGTGACAAGCACCTCAGGGCGAGTGCGGGGAAGAGGAACAGGGCGTACTGGACCCTGGAGGCGCACTGGAGGCCTGGTGCGTGGTGCCGGAACTGGTGGTACCGGGCTGGTGACAGAGCGCTCCAGGCTAGAATAGCGCACTGGAGACACCATGCGTATCTCTGCATAACAAGGTGCCTAACCAGTGACACGCTCCCCACGGTAAGCACAAGGAGTTGGCTCAGGTCTACCTGACTCAGCCAATCTCCTCGTGTGCCCCCCCGTTGCTGGAGACCCCGGACGGATGTTCTGGACTGTGGCCCGTCGCTGGAGGCCCGGGCTGTGGCCCGTCGCTGAAGGCCCGGGCTGGTGACACGCACCTCAGGGCGAGTTCGGGGAGGAAGAACAGGGCGTACTGGACCCTGGAGGCGCACTGGAGGCCTGATGCGTGGTGCCGGAACTGCTGGTACCGGGCTGGTGACAAGCACCTCAGGGCGAGTGCGGGGAAGAGGAACAGGGCGTACTGGACCCTGGAGGCGCACTGGAGGCCTGGTGCGTGGTGCCGGAACTGGTGGTACCGGGCTGGTGACAGAGCGCTCCAGGCTAGAATAGCGCACTGGAGACACCGTGCGTATCTCTGCATAACAAGGTGCCTAACCAGTGACACGCTCCCCACGGTAAGCACAAGGAGTTGGCTCAGGTCTACCTGACTCAGCCAATCTCCTCGTGTGCCCCCCCGTTGCTGGAGACCCCGGACGGATGTTCTGGACTGTGGCCCCGGGCTGTGGCCCGTCTCTGGAGGCCCCGGACTGTGGCCCGTCGCTGGAGGCCCCGGACTGTGGCCCGTCGCTGGAGGCCCCGGACTGTGGCCCGTCGCTGGAGGCCCCGGACTCTGGCCCATCGTTGGAGGTTCCGTACTGTTGCCGGGCGCTCTGGACTGGGTACTGTCGCCGGACGCTCTGGACTGCCGAGGCGCACTGTAGGCCTGGTGCGTGGTGCCGGCACTGGTGGTACCGGGCTGGTGACACGCACCTCAGGGCAAGTGCGAGGAGCAGGAACAGGGCGTACTGGACCCTGGAAGCGCACTGGAGGCCTGATGCGTGGTGCCAGGACTGGTGGTACCGGGCTGGTGACACGCACCTCAGGGCGAGTTCGGGGAGGAGGAACAGGGCGTACTGGACCCTGGAGGCGCACTGTAGGCCTGATTCGTGGTGCCGGAACTGGTGGTACCGGGCTGGTGACACACACCTCAGAGCGAGTGCGGGGAGGAGGAACAGGGCGTACTGGGCTCTGGAGGCGCACAGGAAGCCTGGTGCGTGGTGTTGGCACTGGTGGTACTGGGCTGGTGACACACACCTCAGGGAGAGTGCGGGGAGGAGGCACAGGATACACTGGACCGTGGAGACGTATTGGAGATCCAGAACATAGAGCTGGCTCAATACATCCTGGCTGGATGCCCATTCGGCAAATGTGAGGAGCTGGAATAGAGCGCACCGGGCTAGAATCGCGCCTTGGAGACACCGTGTGCATCTCTGCATAACAAGGTGCCTAACCAGTTACACACTGGTCTCCTACCTGACTCAGCCAATCTCCTCGTGTGCCTCCCCCCAAAAACATCTTGGAGCTGCCTCTCGGGCTTCCCTGCTAGCCGTGTACCTTCATATCTTCGCTGTTCCTCTATTCTCCTGTATTTCTTCTCGTAGTATCGCCGTTCCACTTTCGCTACTTCTAACTCCTCCTTAGGACGGCGATGCTCCCCCGGCTGTGTCCAGGGTCCTGCTCCATCTAATATCTCCTCCCAGGTCCGTCTCTTAAACGCTGTTTCTCCTTTTCACGCTGCTTGGTCCTTGTTTGGTGGGTTATTCTGTCACATTTGTCATAAACGAGGAGACCAAAGCGCAGCGTTAGATGAATACATTCTTCTTTATTTAAACGAAGAACACTAAACAAACTAACAAAACGACCGTGACGCTATTAACAAGAGTGCTGACATGCATCTACACATAGACAATAACCCACAAAACCAAGATGGAAAATGGCAACCTAAATAGGATCCCCAATCAGAGACAACGATAAACAGCTGCCTCTGATTGGGAACCAATTCAGGCCACCATAGACCTACATTTCCCTAGACGAACCAAAACCCCATAGATATACAAAAAAACCTAGACAAGACAAAACACACATACCACCCTCGTCACACCCTGACCTAACCAAAATAATAAAGAAAACAAAGATAGCTAAGGTCAGGTCGTGACATTAGCAATGTCTACACTGTATTTCTGATGAATCTGATGTTATTTTAATGGACAAAAAATGTGCTTTTCTTTCAAAAACAAGGACATTTCTAAGTGACCACAAACTTTTGAACGGTAGTGTAGGCGTCAAAATGATTGCCACCCGATTTGTCATACTTTGTGCACCCTTCCCTTGCTAGGATAACAGCACTGAGCCCTTTTCAATGTTTTATGAGATTGGAGAACACACTGGGAGGGATTCATTCCTCCATACAGAAGCAGGAAATCATGGCAGGCCCCAGTACAGTTCATTAAGCTCAGATGAACTTAAGAAAGTAGAATGTTAATGCAGATTTTTATTTTGTTTTATTTTATTTATAACAATCTTAAGGGTGCCAATAATTTTGACATCTAATATTTGTTGTATTTTTTTGTATTACTTGTTAAACAAAATATCTTTCTCTAAGCAATTGTATTAGTGTAAAGTAATATAATTTCCACATTTATTTTAGCCTACAATGTAGCTCAGTATTTGTAATTTTTTATTTTATACAGTTTTTTGCTCATCTTTATCAAGGCTACCAATAATTTTGGAGGTGACTGTAGAGTCAAACCTAGAAGTCAAACAAAACATCAGCGATGTAATGATGAAAGGGCATACATACTACAGTATCTAGTTGTGTGGATCAAATGGCAATGTATCGTTATGAAGCAACAAGGTGTTGTTACAGTTCTGCACCATGTCAAAACATGTTTCTCAATTTATAAGGATTGCAAAATAGAACAACAACAAGCCTTGTTGATGCTGTGATAAAGTTACACTCACGTCTAGAATTGAAGCGATCCATTACATTGTGTGTGCGTGTTTTGTATAATTGCATAAAATCACAGAAAGACACAATACATGTTTTGTAGTTAATATAATGAATATTTAAGATATTACTTTCAAGGTAAGAAAACGGAATGATTTGATGCAGTTTATTACATGGTAATAACATAGCATCATACCAACACTCGCGGACTGTTTATCACCGTGTGAGTTTTGTGCCATCTAGTGGTTGTTATAATATATACATGCCAAAGCTTTATGTATGTCAACAAATTGTAGTCAGCACACAGAACAAAGTTCATAACACAACTGTGCCTCCAAGACAAGTTGTAGACTCGCCTCTTACCCCCTTTGCTTAATGCTGTCCAGTATATATTTTTCCTTCTGTTTCCCCCCTTTCACACCCAGCTAATGCAATTACAAAGACAACAGAACAAATATAATTTGAGGTCAGTTGTTGTGGACTGTCAGATTGTCGTTTATAACCATCATATTTAAAAGTACATATTCTGCCAAGTGTTAGGTAGAGAAGCAGATCAGTAGCCAGAAGATATTCTATTCCACTATATTCTTACAAAACATATTAGTTTAATTGATTTTGATGTAGCTATGGTAGCTATGGTAGCTATTGCACACATATCCACGCGTACACACACAAAAACACAAATGAATTGACAAATGCACGCGTACACACACAAATGAGGTTATTTAGATTCTACATCACATGATCACTAACTCAGGGGGGTTAAGCACTGTGGCAGCCCTCATTCTCCACATACAACACCCGTTCTTCCAGTCACATTCTGTTAAAGGTCCCTAAAGCACACACATCCCTGGGTCGCTCCTCTTTTCAGTTCGCTGCAGCTAGCGACTGGAACAAACACTCAAACTGGACAGTTTTATCTCAATCTCTTCATTCAAAGACTCAGGCATGGACACTCTTACTGACAGTTGTGGCTGCTTTGTATGATGTATTGTTGTCTCTACCTTCTTGACCTTTGTGCTGTTGACTTTGCCCAATGTTTGTACCATGTTTTTGTGTTGCTACCATGCTGTTGTCATTTTGTGTTGCTACCATGTTGTTTTGTCATGTGTTGCTGCATTGTTATGTTGTTGTCTTAGGTCTGTCTTTATGTAGTGTTGTCTCTCTTGTTGTGATGTGTGTTTTGTCCTATATTTATATTGTATTTATTTATTTAATCCCAGCCCCCCGTCCCCGCAGGAGGCCTTTTGCCTTTTGATAGGTCGTCATTGTAAATAAGAATTTGTTCTGAACTGACTTGCCTAGTTAAATAAATAAAAAATATAATATGAACTAAGGTCATAAATTGGTGGTCTGTGCTGCTCAGCAAATGCAAATATAATCCCCAAAGGTCCAATAACTCAGTTGGATCTATCCATAGACCTGCCTAGTCAATGTTTAAACCTTTAAAATTGTTTTGTGAATGTGGTGGGATGAAATTGTAAGAGTGAAAATATTTGTAAGGGCCTATTAGTACCAGTCAAGTGGCTACTCTTGGCCCCACTTGGAGGTTTGGATTGAAAGCTCCACGTTTTATCATCCCCACTGCGGCCTCGTCACGTGACGTCACACGACTTCCTCACTACTCCACCCGCAGCAGCCATGATGGTAGGTGTTATTCACAATTTACTCTAGCTAGCTAACCTTATTGCTTTATGTGTGCAGTCATCTGACACATTCATCAGTAAACGATGCTTACGGTAATGTTAACGGTAATGTGGCTAACGCATGTTGTCTTGTGCCGTCGTCTTCTGTTTAACGTTACCTAGCAAGAAGGGCTGGACGATGGTCCCGATTTCCTCTCGGAGGAGGACAGAGGAGTAAGTTGTTTTTTTTCTTCTTAGATTAAAAAAAATATTTATCTTATTTGTCTCTGGTCGTAACAGTTAACTAGATTAGCTATTTACTTTATTGGTTTTCTGCAGTAATTACTTATTGCATGATCTGATCAGCTGTTAAGACAGGTGACAACTGACGTCAAATTGGTTGAATAGCTAACGTTAGGCTAAGTTAGCTACAGTAGTCAGCTTGACCACATCAGAAGTCAGTTATCTTCCTAGCTGGCCAGCAACGGTTACAATCCAGTAGGTAGGTAGCGCCCTCTTGTTAATTGTTAACATACGTAACCTTATTTTAACTTCTCAAATAAGAAGTATATTGCCATTGCTAACTAGTAGCACACCCATCTAACTATGCACATTATTAGCTTTCTGCTATTGTTTTGCTGGCTAGTTTGCAAGCTAAGCTAGGAAGTGCACAGCCATCATTTGACAGAGATAACTAGCCGTTATGTAATTGTTGTGTCCTGTTGGAGCATTAGCTATGTAACTAGCAGGCATTGCATGATTGCCATTCTGTTCATTCATTCAGAATGCTGAGCAATATTGTGCTAGCTTGCTAGTATAATTGGATAACAACAACATGACTTACCTTAGTAGACAAACAAATGAGGAAGACTGCTGTCAACATTAGTTTAAAGATTTACATACCATCTCATTTGTATTTTGGTATATCCCTCTCCTCCAAAAGGGGAAAAACAAACAGTAGAGTCTTGCTATATCTATCATCTCTTTCTGTGGAATGTAGCCAGCTTTAGTTGTGGGGAATGGTGATTTTTGTACTTGGCTTGTCACTAAATACAATATCTATTACAATATTTTACAGCCTAGAGCAGTCAATGTTGACCTCCAAACTGATGCAACACTCCAAGTGGACATTTCTGATGCATTAAGTGAGCGGGACAAGGTTAAGTTTACTGTCCATACTAAGGTAAGAGAGTTTGCCTATTTGTCAATATTTCTTCCTGTTTGCCCAGACACTTGGCACATAAAATGGCAATAACACAGATAAAACAATGAGACAGATATTTCACTGGATGTATAAATGTGAAGCATCCGCTAGGCCGGCAGTGGGAGAAGATGGAACGAGATGGATTTTGGACTACATTTTGATAATTTTCTCATCGATGAAACATTTGATCTCAATTCAGTTTTCTGTTCCCAAAACTGGAATCTGTCATGAACAGAGTGCACCAAGTTATGTAGACTTTACCCGTTGCAAAAGTTTTAAAAATTGCGTTGTTTAGAAGGAGTGCGAAGGCGAATGGGGTTATTTCACACACACACACTGCAAAGAGTAGGCGTTCCCTAACGGAAACATGCAGATGCATGCTAGAACGCACCAATAGGATCTCGCTTGTTCCCATTACAAACGACAGGCTGTGGTCTCTTGGTTTAGTTATACAAATCTTGGCAATAATGTGCGTTTCTCTGGCTGTCTAAATTGAGACAGATGTCACATGACTTGCAAATATGTTCCTCCCCAGCAGTTGTGTTATCGCCACATTAATTTTGTCTTCTGAATCCTAGTGTGCATGTATGCAAAATATGCTTTGTTGAAGTCATGGAATGCAAATTAAGATCTGTGCATGATCACATTCCACTCCATTTCATGTTCAATGCAGAGACAATTCCAGTAGTCATTACCTTACACTTTAACCTCATAATGTCATGGGTTTATGTTTTTACGGCAACTTTTATCATGTTGCAAGGACTCTTGTGAAGGAAGGAATTCAATCATGATTGAAGGGGGTTAACCGTTGCCTTGACACTTCAGATCATTCTGATCCAGATCGTCTGGCTTTCCCCTTTTATTGAGCTGCACATTCTAATTGGCAGAAAGATATTTTTAGAAGAGCCGTAGATATGTCATACTCTATTCGGCTATGATTTTCAGTAGAATTTGTTCCACTAGTGACCAATTCCCCTTGGACTGCTGCGCAGAAGAAATATGAGCCTGCGCAGAGAAGCACAAGATTCAACTTTCTACAGTTTTCCCCTTCAGTTAATACTATCATCGTTTCATTCTACTGTGGGAACTATGATTGAATAAACGTGATATTAGCCACTTTCAATGTAATATAGCTAAACAAAACAAACTATACTAAACTAAACTAAGATTTAGTTTGCAAAACTAACTGTGCAAGAGATTTTCTTGTAGGCAGAGCGCATTGGAGTAGGAGCATTGACAGGCACGGCTCAGGTCCATACTATACTTTGTCTGATTCTCTGTAATAATTGTATGGGAATAATAATGAATATTATTTTGTAAAGTGGTTTCTTGCATGAAACACATTTTCAGTCACCTCCTTGTCTGAAGGACAAGTGGATAAATAGGTTAATATCGAGCCCTGCATGTTTTTTTTGTGTTTTTTTTTCAAAGTCTCATGGACTGTAGGCATTGTAGACCACACATTGGCTGCTACTATAGGCTGAATGAGAGAACAGCTATTTCCATGTTAAAATGTTATGGGATGTGTTTTTCTCCATTGTTTTTGATGGTAGGCCACTCTGGTAGGCCTATATTATGATCAAATAGCCACAGTAGCCTACTTGGTCACTGTTAAAACTGTTACTTAAAGCGGGTACACCCTCTGTTCACAGTAAACGCGTGCCGGAAATTGCACAGAATTTTCACAACGTTCAAGTTTGTGCTCAGCAGACCTGAAATTTGCTCAGTGCAAAAAAAAAAAACATTGTTAGTGACATCTGATTTCTACTGTTTTGTTTCACAGAGCACTCTTCCTAACTTCAAGCAGAATGAGTTTTCAGTGGTGCGGCAGCATGAGGAGTTCATCTGGCTTCATGACTCCTTTGTGGAGAATGAGGAGTATGCAGGCTACATTGTAAGTACTGAGCTCCATCAGAGATACTCTGTGGTTGAGTCCCAAATGGCACCCTATAAAGTAGTGCACTATATAGGGAATAGGGTGCCATTTTGGGATGTTTTGGCTCTCAGGATAAGTACATAAACTTAGTGTTTTGTAAAACAATTAATTATGAATTGTCAATCCCCTTTCTTATTCAAACTCCTTGGTTCCATGCAGTAATGAACTTAGCAAGATGTTCAATTTCAAACACTGTACCGATTCAAGTGTTGATTCCCCATAGATTCCCCCAGCCCCTCCAAGACCTGACTTTGATGCCTCCAGAGAGAAGTTACAGAAACTAGGGGAAGGTGAAGGTTCCATGACCAAGGAAGAGTTCACCAAAATGAAACAGGAACTTGAAGCGTGAGTGATTTAGAGTTCATGGACGGGTTCATTAGGGCACGTTGTGTTTCTTATTTGACAAGTTCAGATAGTACTACATTGTTTTAGTGTTTTCTTCAATTTTGTTCAAACTGAGCATGACCCATGTTGCTCTGACATTGTTTTTGTGTTTCAGTACAGTGGTTTGGTTGGGATAATTTGGTGTTATGAATACTATTGGTAATATCTAGGCTATGTCTGTGTTTCAGCGAATACTTGGCTATCTTCAAGAAGACCGTGGCGATGCATGAAGTGTTTCTTTGCCGTGTGGCTGCGCATCCTGTCTTGAGGAAAGACTTGAACTTCCATGTGTTTTTAGAGTACAACCAAGATGTAAGTGGGGTCATAATGACCAAGGTAGGATTTTGGAGACGATTGTTGCTGTGGAGATGTTCTTAGACAAGCTCTCTCTCGTTTTCATGAACTTTAGATAACTCAAAAGGTTAGTTGGATGTGCCTGAAAATATTAGAATATGTCATTCCCTTACCATGTCTTAGTTTTATCATTGTCATTTTGTCCTTACCTTTTGTTCACAGCTAAGTGTACGAGGCAAAAACAAGAGGGAGAAGATGGAAGATTTCTTCAAGAATGTGGTGAAGTCTGCAGACGGTGTGTTAGTGGCAGGGGTGAAGGTGAGTTGGTTCGCTTTTCTATGTAAACCATTCGTCCACTCTTCTATGTAAATCCATTCAGCCAAGCAAATGGGTTTTGAACTTGCTTTGAGTTGTATATTATAATGAAGGCACAACATAAGCATTTCACGACTTAAGCAATGTTTTAAAAACATTGTTCGCATCATGAATGGTGCTCACATTTGTGTAAACAAATTTGACAAATGCATTTCTTCCGATTTGTATTATTTCTAATAGTTATTACTTGTATAAAGTTTGATGTGATTGTCTTTTGGATTTCAGGATGTAGATGATTTCTTTGAGCATGAGAAGACATTCCTTTTAGAGTACCATAATCGTGTCAAAGATGCCTCCGCCAAATCTGATAGAATGATCAGGTCTCACAAAAGTAAGTCTCCTCTGTCTCATAATCTCCACGTGCTAGGTAAGCTTTTTGCTATATACATGGATTTGAATCAGTTACTGAGAATGAGATTGATTTGAGTAATTCCAATTGAAAGTGTTGAAATGCATTTTATTGTGAACTGTGAGTGGGACTGAGTCACTTTGGTATTATGTTTTAATGTTTGTGGAAACCAGCCTGTCTGTTTGTCCATGTGCTGTACATTGTATTTTACATCTATTTTTTTGTTTTATATTAATTTGCTGACAAATATGGAAATGGGTAAGTTGTATGTTTATTTGTAGTTGGGGTCAGTCAGTCTTAAAGTATTGGGGATGACAGCCGACTCATTTCGAAACTTTGTCATGTTCCATTTGTTAAAAAAAAAATTTTTTAATGATGAGGACAATATCTTGTATATATCCCAGGTAAGAGCCATGCCTTTAGTTTCGCGAATGAAAAGTTTGACAAAGCTTCAGGATACAAATTTCACTCATAAATATATAGTCGTCTGTCATTCCCATGGGTCAGACAGTACATCTGTCATGTCTTAAAGTCCGGTAAGAACTTTTATGTATTGTAATATACTTAATTTCCACAACATTAAAACGTGATACTATATTAGAAAAGTGACTCACTGCGCATTTGAAAATGTCCAGCTGCAGATATTATTTTCTAAAAGATCTATGCTTGCATTTTGTTCAATGCATTTTGTACATGATTGACAGACCGTCTGTGTTTATGAGTACGGGGTTTAGGTGTTATGTCATCTGAAGTTGGGTTCTTATTTTGTAGGTGCTGCAGATGATATCAATAGAATTGCCTCCACACTGTACACTTTAGGAACCCAGGACTCCACAGATGTGTGCAAGTATGGAACTAAATTATTTGTCCTTTTCTCCCCATATATTGTTTGCTGCCAAAAAGCTTTGATCCAACTGTAACTCAAATGCAACCCACTGTTTTCCAGATTTTTCTTGAAAGTCTCTGAACTGTTTGAGAAAACACGGGTATGTTTTTATTTTTTTTGCCTGGTCTTTTGATTCTATGTATCAAACAATTGTTGTGTACTAGCAATGTTCACTGAAGTTAATAACTAGGCCTATATTCACTACATGTCAAGTAGCTTCATCTATCAGCTGCAATGCAGATTCGCATCAATGACAAAATGAGTTTTGTCTGAAGTCTCACATTTCTGTTGGTGTCCTTCCTCTACAGAAAATAGAGGCTCGAGTGGCTGCGGATGAGGACCTGAAACTTGCAGACTTACTGAAGTATTACCTCAGGGAGTCGCAAGCTGCCAAGGTACAAAATCTAACTTGACCCTGCTTTTTTTTAATCATCAAACAATTATGATCAGATACGCTGGTCTGTTATCAGAGGTAGTATCTGCGCATTTCCTGAAGAAACGTCTCCTCAACCTCCATATGTTTGCATTTGTTGGTATTAATGGGTTTTTCATCAGACAGTATGGTGTTTATTATTATTAATGTGCAAAATGGAATCTGCTGTTTCTTTCTTAAGGATCTGTTGTACAGACGAGGGAGGGCCCTGGTTGATTACGAGAACGCAAACAAAGCTCTGGACAGAGCCAGGGCAAAGAACAAAGATGTGCTTCAGGCAGAGACCAGCCAGCAAGTGTGCTGTCAGAAGTTTGAGAAAATCTCAGAGTCTGCAAAGCAAGGTACTTTATCCACTCGAATGTATATATTTTTATACTTAAGAGTATTAACAATACATTTAATACTTTTCCAAAAATGATTCCTCCCTATTGAAAATTAAATCAGAGTCCCAGGTTTTGCATATCAGAGAAGCTAAACCAGATTCATGGATGTAGAGAAGTTAATCTAATAACTTTCTCTTTATTCCGGAGTACAGAGCTCATAGACTTCAAGACAAGGCGAGTAGCAGCCTTCAGAAAGAACTTGGTGGAACTTGCTGAACTGGAACTCAAACATGCGAAGGTCATTTTGCATTACACATGGTTGTCTATTAAGACAGCCTAAACTGGTGCCTGTGCTTAGTAAAAGGCTGAACCTCTTTCTCTCTTTCTCCACAGGGTAATTTACAATTATTGCAAAGCTGTCTCGGAGTCCTCAAAGGAGACACTTAGGTCTTTGCTGAAGGTTCACTGTACAGGGCTTTCCCCGCTTTGGCCTGATCTTCACTGTGAAGATGGAAGAAAGAGCATATCTGGGGTCAGTTTGTTTTCAGGATGCCTGTTCGTAGTCATCACTACTACCAGAGACACCAAACTCCCTCCACAACTCACACTAAAAGCGTGAGGAAGCCAGTGTGGAATACCTGCAAAATCCACACAGCACATGAATCTATAACTTTTGTTTAATCACGTCAACTTTTTAATTGTTAACAATCATCGTTCTCGATGGGAATCTTCTCCCAATCTATATCATGTCTGTCCAGATTTATTATTTGTTATTATTTTACTTAGAGTAATTGTTGAGGGCAATAGTTTCAGTAAAACTTTTCTGTGATGCTGCTCAGTTACTTTGTTCAAGATGAGCTGATTGTTACTATTATTAAAATGTATTGTCACTAAAAGCCTTGTAAATGTTGTATTAGTTCTTACTGTACTGCTAATGATCAAAACGATCTTTACTAATACTTTTGTTTTGTTATTTTATACAAATCCTGTTAATTTTCATTCCAGACAAGTAATGCTTCAATATGTTTGCCTTAATGTAGATTAATCCTATCAAGTATTGTAAAAAAAAAAAAAAAAGAGAGAAAAAAAAGCCCATAAATGGATAAGGTTGTTTTTTGTTTCCCCCCAGATTTCTTTAAAGTGCTCTGTATATGAATGTTTTTTTCACTCTGTGACCAAAGCTTCCATTTATGTAGATGGAGAAATGCTGAAACAAACAGTAATACTGATAATTATGATAAAAAATTATGAAAATAATAATAAATTATACGATTTACCTTAGAACCATTCTGAACATAATTTCATCCAATGTTTTGAGTAGACTCTGTTTATCTGTCTAGTTGTAATCCTTTCAGTTCTGTAGCGTTTATGACCCTGAGAAACATGGAAGAAAAGCCAGGGGAAGCCAATGGAAAATGTCCTTCAATATCATATTAAACTCGGTATCAACTGTTCATATTAAGGTTGAATAAAAAAAAGATGGCCACTTTTCAAACCGCTTGTAATAGGCTTTTTTCACCCTGGAAATGTGTCGTGTATAGGGGGGGGGGGGGGGGACATTTCATAAATAGAAGGGGGTGTTTGAGCAATTCCCTTTTACTCCAGTCATTACAAGGAAGAAACAGACATTACACGAATTAATTGAAAACTGTCCGCTACTTCAACAATTTCGTTTCTACTGATGAATCTCACACACCGAACTTTTACTTTGAAAAGCGCAAACCGGAAGTAAGCTACAAGATCCTGGCGTGCGTCCCAAAAAGTTTCCTCTGTTTATCTTTAGCTACCTCTTAACCGTTTTCGTTGGTTAGATTGTTAGAATTCTCAAAATACCAAATGAACAGACACGTAGAGTTAGATTCATATGAGATAGAGGAGCCAAGTGATGAAGAAAGAGCTGAAGACAGGTAAATATGGTTACATGTTTTGGCGTAAGCATTTGGCTAGATGGCTAGGAGACTTAACGTAAGCTGGTGGGTGGTTCAATGCAAGCATGGTCGCTGGTGATGCTATCTACTAGTAGGCTAACGTGTCAATGTTAATGGTTTGGGTATTGTGTTAACATTATGTTACCTTGATTTGCTTTTAGGCCCTTAAAATGCAAGACTACTTGGACAAATTTGGGATGCAGGGTTGGGGTCAATTCCATTTCAAAAAGTGCCAATTGAAATCAATGATCTCAGTCCTCCATAAGTACTTTATTGTTGGGGCGCAAAAGTTGTGAGTGTTGTTCAAACAGGATATGACCAATTTAAAACTGTACATCATCAAGACATCCCTATGTTGTTGCTGTATTTCCAGCTCTGAGGATGAGCTGGAAGTGCTCTTGAACGGGACCCCGGATCAGAAGAAGAAACTCATCCGAGAATACCTCACTGGGGAGAGTGAGTCCTCCAGTGGGGATGAGTTTGAGAAAGAGATGGAGGCAGAGCTCAGCACCACCATTAAAACTATGGAGTGCAAATGGTTTCCCCTTACAGCATCAGCAGGTGGAATTTCCTTCTAGCATTATTTGTTATTTTTTTAGTGGAGAATACTTGTCCAATTAGTATGCCTATGTATACCTATGCACAGCGTTCTGTTATGAATAGTGATAACACTTCAGCTGCATTTACTGAATTTGTTGGCCATTTTATCTCTATAACATTGTACCGCTGTACTCATTGATGAGTGTCCATCTGTCCATCCCAGGGGAGACTTCGGGTACCAATGATAATGCTTCAACACCTGGGTTGCCAGAGCTATATGACAATGTTTATTTTGACTCCGATTCAGAAGAGGAGGATACACACTTACCAAGTAAGTGTGTAGCTCGGATTCATTGGTAAACCAAACTCTGTGACACCGAGGGACGGTTTCCTGGACGCAGATTAAGTTTAGCCCCGGACTAAAAAGCTATTTCAATGGAGATTCTCCATCCAGCATGTTTTTAAGTTCACGACAGTCTTATTGTGTTGTACAGATACCGCAATAAAAAAACTATAATTTGATCCTCTTCTGCAGGTAGTTCGTTGGGTAAGAGATGCAGGAAACAGCGATCCATCCCCACCAACGATGAACTACTGTACGACCCTGATGAGGATGACCGGGATCAGGCATGGGTGGATGCCAAGAGGAAGAGGTAAGCAATGTATCCACATAAAACAAACTGTTACAAAAGTGTTTTGGTGTGTAAGAGGTGCCCGTGCATCAAGTCTGACACCAACAGGCTCTTGACCAGCTTCTATCCCCAAGCAATACGACTGATAAATAGCTAACAAAATATCTACACGGACTGAGTTTACCTTGTATCTTTATTTCAGGATTTGCACTGTTTCTGCACACTCACAGGGCCCTATACACACACACACACACAGTCCAACAAACACTCACTCCATCATATCCTCACTCACACCTTTGTTTGTACATTATGCCTTGAATCTATTCTACTGCACCCTGAAACCTGCTCCTTTTACTCTCTGTTCCGAACGTACTAGACGACCAGTTCTTATAGCCGTTAGCCGTACCCTTATCCTACTCCTCCTTTGTTCCTCTGGTGATGTAGAGGTTAATTCAGGCCCTGCAGTGCCTAGCTCCACTCCCATTAGCGAGGCGTTCTATTTTTTTTTACTTCTGTAACCGTCAAAACCTTGGTTTCATGCACGTTAACATTCACTGCTTTAGGACACTCGGCCAACCCGGATGTCCTAGCCATGTCTGAATCCTGTCTTAGGAAGGCCACCCAAAACCCTGAAATTTCCATCCCTAACTATAACATTTTCCGACAATATAAAACTGCCAAAGGGGGCGGAGTTAGCCTGCAGAGTTCTGTCTTACTATCCTGGTCTGTGCCCAAACAATTCAAGCTTCTACTTTTAAAAATCCACCTTTCCAGAAACAAGTCTCTCACCATTGCCGCTTGCTATAGACCACCTTCTGCCCCCAGCTGTGCCCTGATTGATTGATTTCCCCCCATCTATCTTCAGAGGTTGTGCTGTTAGGTGACCTAAACTGGGACATGCTTAACACCCCGGCCATCCTACAGTCTAAGCTTGATGCCCTCAATCTCACACAAATTATCAATGAACCTACCAGGTACAACCCCAAATCTGTTAACATGGGCACCCTCATAGATATCATCCTAACCAACCTGCCCTCCAAATACACTTCTTCTGTCTTCAACCAGGATCTCAGCGATCACTGCCTCATTGCCTGCGTCCGTAATGGGTCTGCGGTCAAACGACCACCCATCATCACTGTCAAAATCCCCCTAAAACACTTCAGCGAGCAGTTCTTTCTAATCGACCTGGCCCGGGTATCCTGGAAGGATATTGACCTCATTTTGTCAGTAGCGGATGCCTGGTTATTCTTTAAATATTCTTTCCTTACCATCTTAAATAAGCATGCCCCATTCCATTTTTTTAAAACCAGGAACAGATATAGACCTTGGTTCACTCCAGAACTGACTGCCCTTGACCAGCACAAAAACATCCTGTGGCGTACTGCATTAGCATCGAATAGCACCCGCGATATGCAACTTTTCAGGGAAGTTAGGAAACAATATACACAGGCAGTTAGGAAAGAAAAGGCTAGCTTTTTCAAACAGAAATGTGCATCCTGTAGCACAAACTCCAAAAAGTTCTGGGACACTGTAAAGTCCATGGAGAATAAGAGCACCTCCTCCCAATTGCCCACTGCACTGAGGCTAGGAAACACTGTCACCAAATATAAATCCACGATAATTGAGAATTTCAATGTCTTTTTCTACAGCTGGCTATGCTTTCCACCTGGCTACCCCTACCCCGGTCAACAGCCCTGCACCCCTCACAGCAACTTGCCCAAGCCTCCCCCATTTCTCCTTCACCCAAATCCAGATAGCTGATGTTCTGAAAGAGCTGCAAAATCTGGACCCTCTCGTTCAAAAATGATCAGTCGAAATTGTTGCAACCCCTATTACTAGCCTGTTCAACCTCTTTTGTATCGTCTGAGATCCCCAAAGATTGGAAAGCTGCCACGGTCATCCCACTCTTCAAAGGGGGAGACACTCTAGACCCAAACTGCTACAGACTTATATCTATCCTACCCTGCCTTTCTAAAGTCTTTGAAAGCCAAGTTAACCAACAGATCACTGACCATTTAGAATCCCACCGTACCTTGTCCGCTATGCAATCTGGTTTCCGAGCTGATCATGGGTGCACCTCAGCAACGCTCAAGGTCGTAAGCAATATCATAACTAGAGGTTGTGCAATGTAACAGGAATATTTAGACTTATGGATGCCACCCGTTAGATAAAGTACGGAACAGTCCCGTATTTCACTGAAAGAATAAACGTCTTGTTTTTGAGATATTAATGACATACAGCTCGTATTTCTGTGTGTTATCATGTTATAATTAAGTCTATGATTTGATAGAGCTGTCTGACTGAGCGGTGGTAGGCAGCAGCAGGCTCGTGAGCATTAATTCAAACAGCACTTTTGTGCGTTTGCCAGCAGCTGTTTATGACTTCAAGCCTATCAACTCCCGAGATTAGGCTTGTGTAACCGATGTGAAATGGCTAGCTAGTTAGCGGGGTGCGCGCTAATAGCGTTTCAAACGTCACTTGCTCTGAGACTTGGAGTGGTTGTTCCCCTTGCTCTGCAAGGGCCGCGGCTTTTGTGGAGCGATGGGTAACGCTGCTTCGAGGGTGGCTGTTGTCGTTGTGTTCCTGGTTCGAGCCCAGGTAGGAGCGAGGAGTGGGACGGAAGCTATACTGTTACACTGGCAATACTAAAGTGCCTATAAGAACATCCAATTGTCAAAGGTTAATGAAATACAAGTGGTATAGAGAGAAATAGTCCTATAATTCCTATATTAACTACAACCTAAAACTTCTTACCTGGGAATATTGAAGACTCATGTTAAAAGGAACCACCAGCTTTCATATGTTCTCATGTTCTGAGCAAGGAACTTAAACGTTAGCTTTCTTACATGGCACATATTGCACTTTTACTTTCTTCTCCAACACTTTGTTTTTGCATTATTTAAACCAAATTGAACATGTTTCATTATTTATTTGAGGCTAAATTGATTTGATTGATGTATTATATTAAGTTCAAATAAGTGTTCATTCAGTATTGTTGTAATTGCCATTATTACAATTTTTTTTTTTTTTTATCGGCCGATTAATCGGTATCGGCTTCTTTTTTTTGGGTCCTCCAATAATCGGTATCGGCGTTGAAAAATCATAAGCGGTCGACCTCTAATCATAACCGCCGTCGCTAAGAGACAATACTGTGCAGCTGTATTCATCGACCTGGCAAAGGCTTTCGACTCTGTCAATCACCACATTCTTATCGGCAGACTCAACAGCCTTGGTTTCTCAAATGACTGCTTCGGCTGGTTCACCAACTACTTCTCAGACAGAGTTCAGTCTGTCAAATCCGGGGGCCTGTTGTCCGGATCTCTGGCAGTCTCTATGGGGGTGCCACAGGGTTCAATTCTCGGGGCGACTCTTTTCTCGGTTCACATCAATGATGTATCTTGTTGCTGGTGATTCTCTGATCTACCTCTACGCAGACAACACCATTCTGTATACTTCTGGCCCTTCTTTGGACACTGTTAACTAACCTCTAGACGAGCTTCAATGCCATACAACTCTCCTTCTGTGGCCTCCAACTGCTCTTAAATTCTGGTAAAACTAAATGCATGCTCTTTAACCGATCGCTGCCCGCACTTGCCCGCCCGTTCAGCATCACTACTCTGGATGGTTCTGACTGGGAATATGTGGACAACTACAAATACCTAAGTGTTTGGTTAGACTGTAAACTCTCCTTCCAGACTCACATTAAGCATCTCCAATCCAAAATTAAATCTAGTATTGGCTTCCTATTTTGCAACAAAGCATCCTTCACTCATGCTGCCAAACATACCAACGTAAACTGACTATCCTGCCGATCCTCGACTTTGGCGATGTCATTTACAAAATAGCCTCCCAACGCTCTACTCAGCAAATTGGATGCAGTCTATCACAGTTCCGTTCTTTTTGTCACAAAAGCTCCATATACTACCCACCACTGCGACCTGTATGGTCTAGTTGCCTGGCCCTCGCTTCATATTCTTTCGACAAACCCACTGGCTCCAGGTCATCTAAGTCTTTGCTAGGTAAAGCCCCGCCTTATCTCAGCTCACTGGTCACCATAGCAGCACCCACCTGTAGCAGGCGCTCCAGCAGGTATATTTCATTCGTCACCCCCAAAGCCAATTCCTCCTTTGTCTGTCTTTCCTTCAAGTTCTCTGCTGCCAATGACTGGAACAAATTGCAAAAATCAGTGAAGCTGGAGACTCATATCTCCCTCACTAACTTTAGGCACCAGCTGTCAGAGCAGCTCACAGATCATTGCACCTGTGCATAGCTCATCTGTAAAAAGCCCATCCAACTACCTCATCCCCCATACTGTTATTTTATTTTTTGCTCCTTTGCACCCCAGTATCTCTACTTGCACATTCATCTTCTGCACATCTTTCACTCCAGTGTTTAATTGCTAAATTGTAATTATTTCACCACTATTTCCCATTTATTGCCTTACCTCATTTGCACACACTGTATAAAGACTTTTTCTATTGTGTTATTGACTGTATATTTGTTATTCCATGTTTAACTCTGTGTTGTTGTTTGTCACACTGCTTTGCTTTATCTTGGCCAGGTCGCAGTTGTAACTAGCCTACCTGGTTAAATAAATGTGTGGGAGAAAACCTTCTTTTTTTTTTTAAACACACATTTATACTGACTGCACATGCAAGCTGCTGCTACTCTGTTTATCTTATATCCTTTTGCCTAGTCACCTTACCCCTATACATATTTACCTCCATCACTCCAGTATCCCTGCACATGTAAATATGGTATTGGAACTGAGCATACTATATATTTCCTGTATTTGGGTTAGGGTTGCACATGAGGCCTCATCTTCACTGTCACTTTCCAACCTTGTTGAGGATGGCTCGTTGTCAGGCTCAAAAAGCCTCAAATTTGCCTGGGTGGTCACCAACTTTTCAACCCTTGTATTGGTCAGCCTGTTGCGTGCTTTGGTGTGTGTCTTCCCAAACAAGGACCAGTTGCGCTCTGAGTCGGCCGATGATTGTGGGATTTGGAGGATGATGGAGGCAACAGGGGAAAGAGCCTCGGATCCACAAAGTCCCTTCCACCAGGTGGCTGATGAGATATGTTGTCACGACTGCCATATTGCATCTCCATCCCAAAGCCCTTGCTTGGAAGTGTACTTCGCCAGACTGCCAAGAACCTTGCCTTTATCCAGGCCAAGGTGGCAAGACACGGTAGTGATGACACTATAGGCCTTGTTGATCTCTGTACCAGACAGGATGCTCTTGCCTGCATACATGGGGTCCAACACGTACGCTGTGGCGTGTATGGGCTTCAGGCAGAAGTCTTCTCGCTTTTTCATGTATTTCAGAACTGCAGTTTCCTCTGCTTGGAGCAACAGTGAAGTGGGAAGGGCAGTACAGATTTCTTCATCAGTCAGGATGGCATTGTCTCCCTCAATCTGTGCAATGACTACTGCTATAGGTTTCAGGCTGCTTACCACTCTCTCCCAAAATACATCATCCAGGAGGATCCTCTTGATGGGGCTGGTCATATTGGCAGACTGATGTGGCCATTTCTTGGAGAGACTCCTTACCCTCCAGGAGACTGTCAAACATGATGACAACACCACCCTAACAGGTGTTGCTGGGCAGCTTCAATGTGGTGCTCTTATTCTTCTCACTTTGCTTGGTGAGGTAGATTGCTGTTATAACTTGATGACCCTTCACATACCCAACCATTTCCTTGGTTCACTTGTAGAGTGTATCCATGATGTCCTTGAGGAGCAGATTCAAAGCATGAGCAGCACAGCCAATGGGTGTGATGTGAGGGTAGGACTCCTCCTCTTTAGACCAAGCAGCCTTCATGTTCACAGCATTGTCTGTCACCAGTACCTTCTGTGGTCCAAGGCCAATGATGACTGCCTTCAGCTCATCTGCAATGTAGGGCCCGTGTGTCTGTTGTCCCTTGTGTCTGTGCTCTTGTGGAATACTGGTTGAGGGGTGGAGATGATATAGTTAATTATTCCTTGCCCACGAACATTCGACCACCCATCAGAGATGATTGCAATACAGTCTGCTTTCTCTGATTTGCTTGACCTTCACTTGAACTCTTGTTGAAGTCTGCGTCCAGCAAATGATTAGATAAAGCATGTCTGGTTGGAGGGGTGTATGCTGGGCAAAGAACATTCAGAAATCTTTTCCAATACACATTACCTGTGAGCATCAGAGGTGAAGCAGTTGCCCGAGCTTTGTATGTAAGATATTCAACAGCATTTCTCTATGTTCCTCCATTGAGTCAAAAAAACTTCTGATTCCAGGAGGACCATGAGCTGTTGCTATCGATAAGGTGTCTGATTAATCATTTTCACCTCGAATAGAAGTAGAGGGACTTTTGTCAGAGGTTGTCAGCGCTGAGGGAACTTTTTGCACTTGGCCAGATGATTCTGCATCTTTGTTGCATTCTTCACATATGATTTGGCACAGTAGTTGCAAATGTACACAGCTTTTCCTTCTACATTAGTAAAGATTAGAAAGAAATTTGTTTAAAAAAAACCCAAATACAGTTCCATGTACAGATAAATAGTTAAGCAGTTAGAATAAACAACTCCTTTGGATAAATGTTTTAAAATGAATGATGTATGGAAACAGGTGAATTAATAATACTCAGTTAGCAGGCTCAAGCAAGCTAAAACCCACATGGTAGCAAAAACAAACTAGCAGAAATTGTTAACAAGTTAGAAATGATTTACACACACTTTGCTGTAGGCTACTATTTACTAGTTAACAAAAAAATCATGTATGTCATATAAAATATATTCACCCCACCCAGTATTGTAATCAAAACTTACCAGAAAGCATGTAGTCCTTGGCTTAGACCGTGTAGTAGTGTGGGCTCAATAGCATCTCATTAGTGTGCAAGATCTTGAGAATCAGCTGTACATGTGATGGAAGAGTGCACTGCACATGTGATGGATGAATGCACTGTGCATGCAGAGGGTTGCAATTCCATTGAATTGGGGTTAGTTTAACCAAAATATGGCACATGATCTAGAATTGCCTTATGCAATATTCCACAAAAAAAGGTTCACTGTTATAAGCTAACTTTTTTTAAATGAATTTAAGCATGGAACATTTCTGGAAAAATTCCAGCCCTTTGCAACCCTATATAGTATGCTTGCTTACTTTATTGTGTATTTCTTGTTATTTCTTGTGTTTCTTGTGTTTTTTTCTAGTAAAACATTTTTTGGATTATTGAATTATTGGGCTTTGAGTTTGCAAGAGAGTCATTTCACTGTACTTGTGCATGTGACATAATTTTTATTTATTTATTAACCACGTGAAGGTTTAAAGAAAATCTAAATATTTAGGGTCAGTTTCCCGAACCCAGAAAGCATGCTTGGAGAATCTCCTTTGAACGTGCTTTTTAGTCCATGAGTAGGGTTGGTTTTGGTCACAGATGTCAATTATGTTCCCCTGTTTGATCAGGTACAATGAAAAGAGAAGATTGCCATCTTCACAGAACAGAAGAGGGCAGTCCCAGGGGCTTCCAAGCAGCGATGCTGTCCTTAACTGCCCAGCATGCATGACCATGCTGTGCCTCGACTGCCAAAGGTAAGAAATTAAGACTTGTAGATTAATTTGGCCGTGAATATTGTCTTTAATCGAAATAGAAGAAAAACGTCATTTGTCTGAGTTGACCGCTTGTTTTTTTTTTGTCCATAGGCATGACAAATACAGGACCCAATACAGAGCCATGTTTGTCATGAACTGCACAGTAAACAAAGAGGAGATTTTACGGTACAAAACACTCAACGAGAACAATCTGAGGAACAGAAAGAGGAAAGGGCATCAACCAGAGCCAACAACGGCAATTGAAGCCACAGATTCAGGAGTGGTGGTGGGTGGAGAGATCTTCCATCCTGTCCAGTGCACAGAGTGCTCAACTGAGGTGGCAGTGCTCGATAAGGACGAGGTCTACCACTTTTTTAACATCCTCGCCAGCCACTGCTAAAATGACTGTTGCTGAGACCTTTGATATCTCTGTTAAAACATTTGTTACCTGAATGCACATGCCAACATATTTTTGTGTTATAATTGCCTGAATGCACATGCCAATGTATTTTTCTGTTATAAGACAGGTGTGTATTTTGTAAAGGTATGCTGTACAGCCACTGTCCTCCAACGTTATATTAAGTTTACCCCTATGGTATTTATTGTATTTTTCTTGGTATTTTATATATATATTATTTGTGTGTGTGTGTGTGCAACAAATCTACTTATTTTGTTTTTCTGAAGTTGGACCTGGCTACCACAGATAGTTGGTCATTAGTACATATCAAAATAAAGTGTTTTTAACTTTCCTCTGATTGTATTACTAGAAATAATAAGAAAACAAAACATACATTTGAGTTTATTGCAATGAAAAAAAATGTTAAGGGCATATTTCAACCCAATGTCCTTGAATCATGTAAACTAGATCTTAGTTGTAACATGAGATTTGGTTCAGATTTATCCTAAAAGTTTTATCCAAATGCAAGGAGGGACCAAATATGAAGGGGCCACCGCATGGGGACATTACTGGTCCCCAGTGGGCTTAAATTAGCACCAAAGATTGTACTTTCCATCTCCATTTCTTTGGTAGCAGTGTATTTTATAGAATAAGCTTTTCTTTTGAAATCCGAGGAGTCAGTACAGGAAAGGAAGTGGGAACTCCCCTTTACGCGTCGTTTTTCATGGAATTCGTGATTGGTTGACAAAGAAAAACGTGTGATTAAACGTCATTGTCACCAGGAACTAATCGGCGATCATTAAAAAGAAGAGAGAATACGACGTAAAGTTATGGCGTTTGAAGATGTCTGGAAGAAAATCTCCTGGTTGTATTACCAGTATATTCTCGTCACGGCTTTATACATGTTGGAACCTTGGGAGAGAGCAATCTTCAGTATCCTTTTTGGGTCGAGAATGGTTCGAAAATAACTCGTCTACTTGGGTACGGTGTTGTAGTTCATTACCTTACGTAGTCGACTGAACTCAACGTTTTGCAATGTAGTTGAGCGGGGACTAGTATGGTAAATCTTAGCGTTTAGTCGGCTACACCTTGCACTATAATTTCGAGTCGTTACAAAGTAATAAACAATTACTGCTGATGGACAACCGTACTAGTCCGCCCTAGGACAGTGTAGTGTGGTGAAATTGGTCGAATTTTTACAGCCAGGTAGTAGGGCCTTGTCGCACCTGTAAAAAGCGTGTTTACGCAACTCTCGCGAAATGTGGAACTCTGGTCTCCATCTGTATTTCAAATATTAATTCCATTTGCTTTATCTGTCATAAGAAGTGAATGTGTTGACCAATTATTTTTTTAAATAACTAACCCACGATAGACCGCAGCTTGTCGTTTCCAGTATCAACAAATTAATCATAGTAGGCAAAACAACCAAGGAGTTATTTGCATGTATTTATATATTTTCTTTATGGAACGGCTGAAGTGCGCGTGTGCAATAACCAGTAGTGTGTGCCACAGAAAGTATTTGACTCTGATGTGTGCTACAGAAATTATTTGACTCAAGCCACAAAATTAAGGGAAATCACCCCTTCAAATGTCCTTAATTTTGTGGCTAAAGGAAATTAGAAGGGGGGGGGGGGGGGGGTTCGTCAGGCCAGAAAATAGCCTTACCGAAATAACCCCACCCCCTTTTCTAATTTCCTTAATTTTGTGGCTAGAGTCAAGTACTTTCTGTGGTACACATCAGAGTCAAATACTTTCTATAGAACAAACTTCACATCAGGATAGGCAACTGAAATGAATAATTAATGTATGTGTGTTATATTAAACACAGAGGAGGGAGTAAAATGTAGGCAAGCAATAAACATTTCAGAACAACTACTAGTCGAATTAAACATGGGAGAGATGATGAATTTTGGCAAAGAGATTTATTTATATACTAATACACTTGAAACAAATAGCCAAACGGAAAACTGCAGACATTACTAGTGCCTCCCCGTGATCAAACTGACATACAAAATCTAATGAAACGCAGCTTGAACAGAAATCTCAACTAGCAAGCAAGTTGCAGCAATGAAGAATTGAGTGGGTACGAGTTTACGCGAAGGGGGGGTGGAATTCTGGCAGGGGGGAGCTTTTCGGCACGACAACGGCCATTGGGCTTCCTCTCGGCATATTTGGTAGAGAGTGGAAACGTCAACCAGATGCTTCACACTTATACATCCCGTGAAATATCGGTGTCATTGTTCTATCTGTGTGTAGACTGATAGTTATATCAAGTTGGAAACTGTTATATATATATATTTTTTAAGGCAAGATATGACTATCCAAAAATTTGTGATGACATCACACTAGTAAATGATCTGATGACTGAAGAATTATACAGTAGCCTGCCAGTGCCTACCCATTTGTATTGGTCCTAGTTGTAAGACTAAAAGGAAATGTACACTGAGTGTACAAAACATTAGGAACACTTGCTCTTTCCATGAAAGACCAGGTGAATCCAGATGAAAGCTATGATCCCTTATTGATGTCGCTTGTTAATCCTTAAATCCATTGATGTAATCAAAAAATCCCCATCAAAATCCGTCGGTGTAAACTAGAGATATGTTTTGTTGTTGCGTAGGCTGTGTCTCAATGCACAGCATCCGCCTATAGGGGTCTAAACAGAAAACACAAACGGAGCCGACGGAGCATAGCACAGTATCGCAATGTATTTGTCCTATTTGTCCTATTTGTCCAAAAGGGGCGGCTCCTTGTAATGCGCTCCGACAGTCGAGTACTTCCGTGCCACATGAAAATTGGAACGCACTGTATCGTCCCTTCCATAGCCGTGGGGGCAGTGTTGTGTAGGCAATGAAGCTTGATCTATAGGCTATGCGTCAAAGTACCCTATTTTGCATCGATAAGCAAATATAATCTAAGTGACTGTTCAAACAATAAACCAAACAACATTGTAGTCTTATTACAGGCGACTGAAGCTAGCCATGTGCTTTTTTCTCCATTACCAAAACATCACATATTTGTAGCAGATATAGGAATGAAAACATGAGCATTAATACACAAGCACCATATCAAACTGAGATAATGTTTAGGTTACACCGGCAAGTATAAGAATATTTGCCAGGCATATTTGGGGCTCCCGAGTGGCACAGCGGTCTAAGGCACTGCATCTCACTACAGACCCTGATTCGATTCCAGGCTGTATCACAACCCGCCGTGATTGGGAGTCACATAGGGCAGTGCACAATTGGCCCAGCGTCTTCCGGGTTAGAGTTTGGCCGGGGTAGGCCGTCATTGTAAATAAGAATTTGTTCTTAACTGACTTGCCTAGTTAAATAATAAATATAAATCTGATCATTTCACATGGAGATGCTGAAAATCCACTTCACTCAATGTAGATGAAGGGGAGGAGACAGGTTAAATAAGGATTTTCAAGCCCTGAGACAATTGAGACATGGATTGTGTATGGGTGCCATTCAGAGGGTGAATGGGCAAGACAAGCGTGCCTTTGAACAGGGTATGTTGCACCAGTTTGAGTGTGTCAAGAACTGCAACACTGCTGGGTTTTTCTACTCTCAACAGTTTCCCGTTTGTAACAAGAATGATCCACCACCCAAAGGACATCCAGACAACTTGGCACAACTGTAGGACGCATTGGAGTCAACATGGACCAGCATCCCTGTGGAACACTTTCAACACCTTGTAGAGTCCATGCCCCAACGAATTGAGGCTGTTCTGAGGGCAGGAGGTGAAACTCAATATTAGGAAGGTGTACCATATTTAGCTTACCTGTGGCTTGCTGTGTTTTACTAAAGGTCTAGGCTGCGTTTCAAACACATAAAAGACCCTCCTCCACTTACCCTCACCTTACGCCCTTAGGGGAACCCCGTGGCCATCTTTGTCGTCGGTCCAAATGATTGGTCAAGCAAGGGAAGTTGGCAACATAAGCCCCTCAGCCCTCATTTTTGATTGAGTTTGCGAGTGTACAATTATGTTCACTCCGGGGCCTGAAATGCCCCATAATTCAATTTGCGATGATTGTACATCTGCTAAGAAAAGTCTTCCAAAATTTAAAACCAACATCAATATGGAGAAGTCAACATAAGTGTAAGCAAAAGCAAATGTAAATAAGTTAGAAGTTGTGCTACTAATACACATGACGGCTCAAACACGTATCATAAAAGTCATGGTTGGCTTTTAGAAACGTTAGCTTGCCCATAGAACTTTCCCTGACATCACACTTATACATTGTTATTTCCAATATACCTGACATAATCGGATGGCTAGTATTCGATGTCTTCGGATGCGTTGTCTTCTAGCCAAGATATGAAATGCATAATTGACTGTTGCACATATAAAGCACACACAACAGCTACCGGTGGTTCCGTGATGACTGAAAAAACAACCGTGGGATGAACAAGTGACACATTTCCGGGCAAGAGTGGTCCACTTCATTTGAGGGCTGTTTGGAATGCAGCCCTAGTCAATAATAGTTATTAGTATTGGTACATTTCCTTAACCTCTCTCTCAGACTCCATCCTGATATCTGTAGCAGGGATGGCTGTGTACACTGGCTACGTGTTCATGCCTCAGCACATCATGGCCATACTACAGTACTTTGAGATGGTTCAATGACACGAGTTGTACCCAAGCCTGGGTGTGCCTGTGACTGCTGTCACCATGGAATTAGAATGAATTCTCATTTTAATTTTATGGCTGTCACCTGGACCTGGAGGACAGACGGGGAGAGAGAGAACGAGGATCTCATTCCATTTCCTGGAACAATTTTTTTCTGTGCTTGTCATCATGGAAACATGAACAGTGTTCTTGGACAGGGTGGGGGGGGAGTACAGAGAGGAGTCCACAGGCACGTCTGATGTTCTAGGACATTCAACCATTGTTGTCTTACTGAGTTGCTTTGCAGTTTGCACAGCAAATGTAACGGTTTTGTTGTTTCCTATTGCACAGATATACATAGTTACTATTCACTGTACCTTTTTATAAATCGCTTTTTATGACATTCTAAATCCCTCCTGCAATTGTGATTAGAATTTTTTTTCCAGGGGTGGCATATTTTATCACATATTCGTATATACGATTGTATGAGATTGTATACATATCTGTAAAACCTTCGATTTGATATGTTGGTTAGCAAAAATGTTATATTTGTTATGAAACTAACTGAGCAGTCTCAGGATGGAAAGCCACGTTTTGGAGGCATTGCTGAAGCTAACTGTGACATTATCTTTTCTTTAATATATGTAACAAAAATGACCAAATGTCTGTATTCTAAATCTAAAAAAAAACAAAACAATTTAACTTTAATGTTTCTGAAGTGTCATTGCTGTTGACACATGCTCTAAAATAAATCTCTTTCGTGTGGAGAATTTTGAGGCTCCAACTTGTTTTGCCATTTCCTGTACATCTAGAAAGGTCTTGAGTAAGAAATGAGTATAGTTAATTAACATCCTAAGAAATGGAATACAGTACTTGTTACTCTGCTTTGGAAGAAGCAGGTGGTAAGGGCGGAAGGTAGCTTTGCGGTTAGAGAGGCGAGCCAGCAACCGGACGGGAAACATTGGAAGGGAAGTGAGCTGGCAACCAGAGGGTTGCTGATATGTAATCCTAGATGCCATTGCCTGCTGTTGTGCCCTTGAGTAAGGCACTTAACCCCCCCACAACAACAGCTCCCAGTGTGGCAGCCCCCCCCAGACCTCTCCAAAACATGTATGTGTGTCTTTTGGAGGGGTTAAAAGGGGAAGTCAAATTTCAGTTAGTCCATGTGTGGAATTGACCATTAAAGTGATCTTCATCTTAAAAGTCAATATATTGTTTAAATAAAGATTTAGTGTTGTGTCACATAAAAATCTTATCTGGTTTGTGTGAAAGATAACATCATGAATGATGTGAAGGCAATGACATAACTGTATTTAAAATATTTCCTCATGCCTAGCTTGCCACTCAGTTGTCAATCAAAAGGTCGGTGGGAGTGGCTGTAATAAGGAATAACCGATGGCCAAATTCAACACACTGACTGGCACAGGCTCGAAATTAAAATAGCAGCTGGTTACTTTTTAAGCTTGGGGGTGATGATGTTCTCACGTACACACTCTGCCCGTTCGCTTGGAGTTTGTACTGCTCCTCTCAGGTCTAGTGTAAATAAAGTGCTCAGCCCGCCAGCGTTGCAACTAGAATTAAGCTCCCTGTGAGCTGAAGCAACAGTTCAGCTGTTGGTGAGGGAGGGAGACTTGTGGAAAACAAAACCTGTTCACCCTTCACATCATTCTCTTGAGTCGTGTTCAGTATAGGGAGAAAACTATTTCGAAACCGAGAGCTACTGCCTGAACGTTTTGCTATGGTGTGCCCTACTGGGCACAACCCTGTTCAGTTCCTTCTCAGAAGAATCCATCCTGACTTGCTTTCAACTTTCAATTCTTGGCCAGAGCCTTAAAGTGTGTATGTATCCTATAAGGTTGTGCTCAGACTGTCTTAGTCATGTAGGCTACAGTAGGCTATGGATATGTACAAAATATTATTATATTCTAAGTGCCCAAATGGCCTATGCTCCATTCATTCTGTTATCAATTATCTGTTGGATGTTTCCTCCACTTTATTTTGCTTGTTGACTGTTTACCATATGAAATCTCAGAGACAAACTAAGACCTAAATCTATATTCCTTCCATAGGTCTACAATGAAGACAAATGAAGTTAATATATCTTTTGAAAATATTTCACTGTTTAATACTTGGTGACACAACACCCAGCAAGAAGTACCAGCTTGCCAAATCAAGTTTATAAAGCAGGACTCTTGTTACTCTCTGCAGCGGGTAGTCTCACGTAGGCTAGGCATGCATTTCTCAGAAATCACATACAGTATTCTTTCTGTCTGCTCAGAAAAAATTAGGGGATCTGTTGTCCTGTCTGTCAATCGTATATGTGTTTATTATCTACATCAGGTTTCGGATGGTTGTACATTTTAATTTATATAGTGATTGAATGCTAAACTTAAGAAACAGAGATTTCATCCATAGCACTGCAGTTTAAAACATGTTCAGGAATGAAAATATGTTATGAGAGTTTGTCAAATCATCCTCAGTCTTTTTCAAGTTTTCTATTTAGTTGTTTTATTGTATAAATAGCCTCCAAATATAATATTGCATTTATAAGGCCTCTTACAATTTATACATAATTCTATATTGTGAGCTTTAATGAGGAACACATTTATCACATCTGAATATAAGAAATTAAACACATTTTTAGAACCAAGGCAGTTCAGGTCCAAAATCACTTCTGATAAGAGTTATGTTATTAATCCATGATCATGTGCATTGTTCTTTAAATGGCTCTCATGATTAGGGAGGTGAAATTAAATCTGCTTTACAATTAAGATTATAAAATCAAAGTTCACATAGGCTATTGTTTCTCTCTCCCTGCGCATCTTTGGTAGCCAAATGAATGTCTTTAAGGTTGAATAAGAATCACCGTTATAATCATTGGCCAGTACAGAGAATTAAGTAAAACCACAAGTACAAATCCCTACCTCCATCCATGGCTAATTTAGGAAAGGGACCATTTTAGCTAGCTAGCCACCAAGGACAACAACAAAACGAGATGCAACAATTCAAGGTTTATTCTGTCAATGACGTTTTGCTTTTGATGTGATTGGTGTGAAGGCAAATCCAAACTGGCTTCCCTTGACACTTTTTTGTTGTCCACCAGGACCATTCACAGTTGAGCTGACTCAGATTAGTTTAACACTGATTGGCTATTATTATTATTTATCTATTTTTACCAAGGGAGGCCAAATGCTCGCTGGCTTCCGTTGCATTCAATGCTACGGGCAGTAACAATGTTATACTCTTTTTGACCAGACAGCATCAGATAGATGGGCTACACATACGCTCGGATGCTTTCTCCGGTAAGATACATTCAGCCTCTTGAAAATTTGGTACGTTTTGGGGGAAACCTGGCTTCCCTTGGCATTCATAAATACACACCACTGGTTATGAATTGCAATTCATACAATGTTACAAATTTGCAATATGTGTTATATGTAAAAATTCAAATTTGTTGTGGCTAATGTTAGCTAGGTGGTTAACACTAACGTTATCTTGGTGGCTAACATTAGCTAGGGGTTCAGGGTTAAGGTTATGAGTTAGGTTAAAGGGTTAAGGTTAGGGTTAGGGGAAAGGTTAGGGTTAGGGGAAAAGTTAGGGTTAGGGGAAAGGTTAGGTAACATCTTAAGTAGTTGCAAAAAAGTCCCTAAAAAGTAGTAAGTAGTTGCAAAGTTGCTATTTAGGTCAAATCCTAAAGTTGTCCTTGATGAGATTCAAACACACACCCTTTGGGTTGCTAAGATGTTTGTGTTATATGCCCACCCATTCACCTCGACCAACCACCCTCCTTCCGTTTTTGCCTTAAGTAACCTGTTTTATGTAACATTACCAAACATAACACAGCATATTAATTTGAGAGTCCCGGATTTTCGTTTACTATGTTACTTCTAGTCTATGAGGACAGGCTGTTCATGTAGACTAGCGTCTACAAATGAATGTGCTATTTGAGACTCTCTCACACATTTGTGTTCAGTTTGTGTGTGATATGGCTGTAGGAGGGATGTTTATTTCAACATTATAAAGATACACGTGTATTAACAATGACAACACTGTCATGTTGATCTGAGTCTTGCTGTTGGAAAACCACATTAGCGCCAGAATTTCGGGTGTCGCAGATGCACCTCCCCTGACTTCACTCCTCGACTTTCGACCGCAGTCGGTTACTTCAGCCTTACCACTCAAACGAGCCCACTATCAATTGAGTATACTGACGCGACAAGTAGGCCTTTCAAACGGCTCAGTCGGAAGATATTGGACTACTTTAGGAGAAAAACAATTAGCGGGGACTTGTCTTCAAAGAAAAGCCCTCAAAATGAACAATATTGCACTGGAGGGGGATGACCACAGTTTGGAAGTGTCCTCAAAGGGTAAAATCACTGTTAATAATGATGAAGACAAGTCGAGGGAGGGGGTCTTGCCGAGTGGCCTCAGAAAACCCCGCAGTTACAGGCCAAAATCTAAAGATCATAAAAGGCTTAACCCTCACAAATTAGTTTTGCAATATATTGTGCCATGTATGAATTCATATGGTCTGTGCATTGTGGACAATTTTCTCGGAAACAAAATTGGAGAGCGCGTTCTACAAGAAGTCCGACACATTCACCAAGGTGGAAAGATGCAAGACGGGGAACTTGCAGGTGGAAACTTTGGCAAAAATAAATCCATTCGAGGTGATAAAATTGCGTGGGTGGAAGGGACTGAAACAGGTTGTGAAAACCTTGGCTTTCTATTGACAAGGATGGATAAACTCATCACCTATGCCGACGGTAAACTGGGAAGCTACAAAATTAAAGGGAGGCATAAGGTTAGTAGTATTTTACTCAATCAGGACTGACTGGTATTAATGCACAATCACTCATATTAACCGAGTTAAATTATGCATGTGTTAGTTTATGATGTATAGCCTATTCCTTAGGGCAACAGGTGGAAAAAAAACGGTCTATTCATATTTGATTCAATTGACCTGCTCTGTCTTTGTGCTCTTATTGATAGTTCTTAGCCTAGACATTGACACCATTCTATAATTATACACAATTACTGAGTAATAGTAAATACTTCAATCAATTATTTATATTTTGTATTTATTATTGTTATTATTATTATACCCAGACACTTTTCATGGGGATGCAAAAGTCGGGGTTTGTGGCACTTTGCCATTGTCATGTTTACCTTAGTGGAGAGGACGTGCAGCGAGCGGCTTCAAGAGGGCTACATGCGCCTGGTGGAATCCTCAATGGCGGGGGACACTCCTAACGCACGCGCACAGAAATAAACATATATATATATATATAGAGAGATATTATTTTTTTATATATAATTTGCATTAGAGATGCATTGGTTTGTGCAAAGGTCAATTACACAAAGTTGTATCTACTTATAAACGTCTGTATTTTATCATTAGCCCAATGAAAAACGCAATTTTAAACGATCACTTTAATTTTACGCCCAAATTTAAAATGAGAGATATTCATCGTTTATCCGTGCTTATTTGTAATTGTGCATATAGAATAATATGCATTTATAAGCGTAAATGTAGTCCTAATTGTATGTGATCGTGCGTAGGCGTTCTGAGTCAGTTCAATAGAATGAATGAAGGTCCTTGCTTCCCTCCGCCCCTCTGGTGCTACAACACATCTTGCACGTTCTGTAGTTATATCCAGGTGCCTCATTCGCTGCTTGTTTATAGTTTGGAGTTTAGAGTTGCTGCAGAACATAACTCTTCTGTAACATTTAATTTCTTAAGAATTGAATCTAGTCGTTTCTGAGAGCTTCATTGTTGATAAATATTTATCAGTGAACCATACCCTGATGCACTGACATTACCATGCAGGTGCAGTAACAACTTTAGGAGCTGATTTAAGCTGCAATAAATTCCTCATAAATCGTCAAAATGCCTCTTCTGCAACATGTAATGGACACAGAGTTGGAGCGGTTAGCCATGGACCAGATTGTCCCATCTCTACTGGACAAAGGATTCTTTTACGTAGACAACTTTCTAGGAGAATTGGTTGGGCACTTTGTTTTGAACCAAGTGAAAGAGATGCACTACTCTGGAGTTCTGCAGGATGGACAGCTGGCTGGTCCTGGCCCTTTTGGGGTCTCCAAAAGGAACATTAGAGGAGATAAGCCTGGGTCAATGGAGGTGAAAAGAGGTGCGAGGCTATTCACCTCCTTCTGACATTAATCGATAAGTTGGTTTCTCTTTGCATCGGTCGACTTGGGAAAAGTATCATTCGAGAAAGATCGAAGGTAAGTTGTGCGACAGTTTTGCGTAAATTGAGCGTGTCGATGGTGTTTGAAGGGGGTCACTGTTTTGACGACAGAGCTAATTTAGTAGGCCTGTACAGTACTACATTACTATAAACGCTACAGTTGTGGACACACCTCTAAACGTACTATTGATGGAAGAAATATGTATATTGTTATTATATGACCTAAACTTTATATAACATGTTAGAGTCTGGCCTAGGTCTATATGATGTTCTTACAAATGCACCGTTTATATATAAGGGGTTAAAACAAGTCAAATGTAAACTTGTAATGTCATGTGCACAAATACAGTCAAATGCCTTTCTTGCAAGCACTAAACCCAACAATAATCAGTAATCATTATCAATGTAGTAGTAAAAATAACATAAGGTAGAACAAAAACACACAATAAATAAAACCAAGAAGAACATGAGAAGTAAGTAAGCTATACTGTATACAGGGTCAGTTCCAATACTATATTTACAATGTGCAGGGATACTGGAGTGAAAGAGGTACAAACACTACATGTCCAAAAGTATGTGGACACCTGCTCGTTAAACATCTCATTCCAAAATCATGGATATGGAGTTGGTTCACCGTTTGCTCCTATAACAGCCTCCACTCTTCTGGGTAGGCTTTCCACTAGATGTTGGAACATTGCTGTGGGGACTTATTTCCGTTCAGCCAGAAGAGCATTAGTGAAGTCGAGCACTGATGTTGGGCTATTAGGCCTGGCTCACAGTCGGCGTTCCAATTCATCCTAGAGGTGTTCGATGGGGTTGAGATCAGGGCTCTGTGCATGCCAGTCAAGTTATTCCACACCGATCATGACAAACCATTTCTGGATTGACCTCATTTGTGCACGCACGGGGGCATTGTTATGCTGAAACAGGAAAGGGCCCCCAAACTATTGCCACAAAGTTGGAAGCACAGAATAATCTAGAATGTCATTGTATGCTGTAGCGTTAAGATTTTCCTTCACTGGAACTAAGTGGCCTAGCCCGAACCATGAAAAACAGCCCAGACATTATTCCTCCTCCACCAAACTTTACAGTTGGCACAACTTTTAAATTTTTTATTTTACCTTTATTTAACTAGGCAAGTCAGTTAAGAACAAATTCTTATTTTCAATGACGGCCTAGGAACAGTGGGTTAACTGCCTGTTCAGGGGCAGAACGACAGATTTGTACCTTGTCAGCTCGGGGGTTTGAACTTGCAACCTTCCGGTTACTAGACCAACGCTCTAACCACTAGGCTACCCTGCCGCCCCCCCACTTTACAGTTGGCACTATGCATTGTCTGTCGTACTGCCAGATAGTGAAGCGTGATTCATCACTCCAGAGAACGTGTTTCCACTGCTCCAGAGTCCAATGGCGACGAGCTTTACACCACTCCAGCTTACGTTTGGCTAGGGTGGCTGGAGTCTTCAACGATTTTTGGGCCTTCCTTTCAACCCGCCTGATATAGAGGTCCTGGATGGCAGGGAGCTCGGCCCCAGTGATGTCCTGGGATGTCCGCAGCCTGTCAAGATGCTCTCAATGGTACAGCTGTATAACGTTTTGAGGATTTGATGTCCCACGAGGTCTTCATGACAGTGTGCGTGTGTGGACCATTTTAAGTCCTTGGTGATTTGGACACCGAGGAACCTCTCGACCCGCTCCACTGCACCCCTGTCAATGTAAAACACAACTATTGGGCTATATGGATTTTTATGTCCTAATATTTTATTCTATTCATTTAAGAGTTGGCCTATGCATTCTGAATTATATACTTTTTTAATGCATATCAGTCAACTTTTTAAAATGTTGTCAGTGAACTTTGGATTGCCACCATTTTGTGTATTTAATACTCCCCTTTTTACCATCATATATTTGTAATAATTGTGAGCCTCAAAGTGTAGGCTTACAGTTGGACCAATTGCTCACATACTGTAAACATACTTCATTACATGTTTTGCAGGGCTTTGTAAAGCATTGTTGCATAGAGCCATGGCAATCCCACAATCTATTCACAGTAACTTTGATCTTATATGCAGTCAACAGGGAATGCGAACACACGTATGTTGTGTTGATTGCAGTGGAAGTTATGGGTGGTACGTGACTCCTCACACTGCCTATAGCTGTTTGTACTCTCAGAAAATCAGAGTTTCAAGCAGGAAATAGTGTGTGAACACGATACTACATTGCAACACACCAGACTTGGCCATAGTGTCAGTCAGTACTGCACATCCCACCACCACCCACAGCCCAACACCCTTCTCCCTTTCTCACGTCACTGGACCCTGCTCCCAGCCTTATGTGGACAAACCATTTATCAGATGATAATGTGTCAAAAACAGCAGCAAATGATCATGTGTCATTTATTCATGTTAAAGAAGGATTTATAGACGGTTGAGTGCTGCAGTATCTTTGTCACTTGTTTATTTGATAACACTAATTTTAAATGATTTGACTGCTCTGTGGAGATGTTTTATTTGTTGAGATTTGGAAGCAGTTTTGATCAAACATAACAAATGTCAGTGGATTCTAAAGACACAACTTTCCTCATAAGATATCACTACAAAGAAAAGGTGACAAAGCTGAAACCATGTCAAAACAGTATTTTAGCTGGTTGACACCCAGCCTGTTAATTTGTCTGTTGTCTGGACTGATTTAGGAGTCATTGACTGTTGGAGGGGGAGAGAGAGAACGAGAGCGGGATATAGAGGGACATGGAGAGAGATAGGGAAAAGGAGAGAGGGAGGAAGAGGGAGAGAGGCCTGTAGACCTAGCAGTGCTATGTTGCGTCTGCTGGCTCATGCTGGACACGTAGCACTGTCATTAAACCTTCAACATCCTGGCAGCCTGCCAGCTCTGCTCTGTGTGGACTTCCCCCTCCTCCCACTCCTCCTTTCTCTTGCTTCATATGTTTTCGCTCTTCTTTGACAACACTGTGTGTACGTGCATACGTGCCCCCACTGTAGACAGTAAACACTGTGTGCGTCATAATACTCCTTTCCTCAGTATGTGCCGACAGGAAATATGCTGCGGTGCAAATAAACTAAAGGATCACTTTATCAGATAAGACCCTTGTGATGTTGCTCCAGAAGAGGCATTTTATTACAGCTTTATTTAATGGGTGTGTGCATAATAGTAATCGTTCAACAATCAAAGGAGAGAGATTGTTGAAGGAATAGTCTAAAGGTTGCTGTGAAATTGTTAGGTTGCTGGCATGACACGATTCCAATGCTATTTTTATGGTCATTATATTATCCTTTTGTTTTCGTGTCTGGGGATATTCTTCTTTAAGGAACCTAATATGGACTCTTCCTGGAGAAACTGAAAATCGCAGGATAAGATGAAGGGTTTATTTCCAAAACGCTATATCCACCAATTTTTCACTTGTGTTTTTTCATCAGAAATGAATGCTTATGGGTACCTTTATGTGTGTGTAAATATTACTGTTCTCAGATTTTTTATTCATAGATTTTAGATGTGTATTAAAATGGGTTTTGTTGCAAAATGCTATATTGTATTTCCAATGTTTAGCTGGAATGGAATGTTCATATCCTGTATATCTACCAGATAAATTCAACCCATCATAAATATAGCCTCACGCTACAGTGTTTGATTAGAGCTAGGCTTTGTCCCAAATGTCACCCTATTCCCTATATCAGGGCTCTCCAACCCTGTTCCTGGAGAGCTACCATCCTATAGGTTTTAACTCTAACCCTGTTCCTGGAGAGCTACCGTCCTATAGGTTTTAACTCTAACCCTGTTCCTGGAGAGCTACCGTCCTATAGGTTTTAACTATAACCCTGTTCCTGGAGAGCTACCATCCTATAGGTTTTAACTCTAACCCTGTTCCTGGAGAGCTACCGTCCTGTAGGTTTTAACTCTAACCCTGTTCCTGTAAAGCTACCGTCCTGTAGGTTTTAACTCTAACCCTGTTCCTGGAGAGCTACCGTCCTGTAGGTTTTAACTCTAACCCTGTTCCTGGAGAGCTACCATCCTATAGGTTTTAACTCTAACCCTGTTCCTGGAGAGCTACCGTCCTGTAGGTTTTAACTCTAACCCTGTTCCTGGAGAGCTACCGTCCTGTAGGTTTTAACTCTAACCCTGTTCCTGGAGAGCTACCGTCCTGTAGGTTTTAACTCTAACCCTGTTCCTGGAGAGCTACCATCCTATAGGTTTTAACTCTAACCCTGTTCCTGGAGAGCTACCGTCCTGTAGGTTTTAACTCTAACCCTGTTCCTGGAGAGCTACCGTCCTGTAGGTTTTAACTCTAACCCTGTTCCTGGAGAGCTACCGTCCTATAGGTTTTAACTATAACCCTGTTCCTGGAGAGCTACACTCCTGTAGGTTTTAACTCTAACCCTGTTCCTGGAGAGATACCGTCCTGTAGGTTTTAACTCTAACCCTGTTCCTGGAGAGCTACCGTCCTATAGGTTTTAACTATAACCCTGTTCCTGGAGCGCAATCAGTGGAATGGTATCAAATACATCAAACACATTGTTTCCATGTGTTTGATGCCTATTCCATTTGTGACGTTCCAGCCATTATTATGAGCTGTCCTCCCCTCAGCAGCCTCCACTGGTATACAGTATCTCGTTTTGCACAACAATGTGATTGTTTGTCTCTGAAATAAAACCATAAAATGATAGTTTTCAAACACATTCATGTCTGTCATCTAAAAACCCCATGACATGATTAGATGTGGGAAAACACACCAATGTTTTTCATAAGTTCTTTGAACAAAATAGCTAATTTACCAACATTTGTGAAATTGGATATATAGCCTTTTGGAATGAAACTATTCATGTACTTTTAGTCTGTTTTCCCTGAAATGAGACCACAGATCAGTCCCTTTGTCCACTTTGCATTCTAAAGTTTCTAGCTTGGAGGAAATGCATAGTTTTTTCACCACAGCTGGTCTTGACAAACAAAGAATTTTGTGATGTCACTTGTTAAGCAACACAGTAACTGAATTCCATGTGTAGGCAGTCTGAGTCCAGTGACCTTTTCCTATAATGTGTGAGGACCAAAGGTCAAATCTTTCTGGGCAGGATCTCAGGGGAACCCTCTTCATGTTTCCTGAGAGTTCCTAAGGCACAGCTGTTTGTGCTGTGAGAATAGTGCTGTGGAATCCCTAGTTGAAGGTCATATCATAATCTGTCACATACTCACTATTTACAGTGCCTTGAGAAAGAATTCACACCTCTTGACTTTTTCCACATTTTGTTGTGTTACAGCCTGAATCAAAAAGGATTACAGTTAGATTTTTTTGTCATTGGTCTGCACACGATACCTCATAATGTCAAAGTGGAAATATGTTTTTAGAATATTTTACAATGAATTAAAACTGAAAGCTGACATGTCTTCAGTCGCTAAGTATTCAACCCCTTTGTTATGGCAAGTCTAAATAAGTTGCATGGACTCACTCTGCCTGCAATAGTAGTGTTTTAACATGATTTTTGAATGACTACGTCATCTCTGTACCCCACTAATACAATTATCTGTAAGGTCCCTCAATTGAGCAGTGAATTTCAAACACAGATTCAACCACAAAGACCAGGGAGATTTTCCAATGCCTCGCAAAGAAGGAAACCTATTGGTAGATGGGTAAAACATTTTAAAGCAGACATTGAATATCCCTTTGAGCATGGTGAAGTTATTAATTACACTTTGGATGGTGTATCAATACATCTAGTCACTACAAATATACAGACGTCCTCCCTAGCTCCCTTTCATTTTTTTTGTCCTGAATACAAAGTGTTATGTTTGGGGGAAATCCAATAGAACATATTACTAAGTACCACTCTCCATATTTTCAAGCATAGTGGTGGCTGCATCATGTTATGGGTATGCTTGTAGTCATTAAGAGTTTTTCAGGATAAAAAAATGAATGGAGTGTAGCTAAGCACTTAGGTTATTGTCCTGCTTCCAGCAGGACAATAACCTAAAACACAAGGCCAAATCTACACCTGAATTTCTTACCAAGAAGACAGTGAATGTTCCTGAGTGGCCTAGTTACAGTTTTGACTTAAATCTACTTGAACATATATGGCAAGACCTGAAAATGGTTTGTTTACCAATGATCTAATTTGACAGAGCTTGAAGAATTTTGAAAAGAATAATGGACAAATGTTGCACAATTCAGGTGTGGAAAGCTCTTAGAGACTGTTGTGGAAATTCTACACATGGGACACTTGAAATCAATCTTAAATGAATCCTTGTTTATTAAAAGCAAGCTGGAGAGGTCACAGTCAAACTTAGATACATAAAGTATCAATCTGAAGTGATGGCACAAAAGACAATATTAACATTTTTAAGGCTGTCTCTTCCTATGATAAAATTTTCCATCACGGGTCTCACCAATGAGTTCGTACCACACCAATCTTAGTTGAATATGTATGTACTTATAAAGCTAAAATTATGATAAAAGATACACATAGACAAAAAACATTATAGGCTATTGATTAGAACTTAGTATAACGGGCCAACACACTATGGCGCGTTTTACCCAAAATGGGGATTTCAAAGAGAGAGAAAAAGAGAAAGTACACGAGAGAAATATACATTTGGGTGAATTTGTCAGCTATGCTTATTCTAACCCTAGCCTTGCCCCAAACTGCCACTCTTATTGGTCAGAATATAATGATGTAATTACGTGGGGAAGTTATCTGTGGATCCTCCGTGTGGACTTTCAGGCTGCTCGATGATGCACTTCCCCCGGCGCGCCTTTCTAGTCATCCTCACGATGTCAGTGTCCTTTTGGCTTAGGAGTCTGTTCCCTCATCCTTGCTATGGAAGGGGTCTTCTGAGGACGGACAGCTCAGTAGCTCAGAGCTCACAGCACAGGAATGAAACCTTTTAGATACCACAATTCGCTGGGATTGGATGCTAAGGGGGTCCGGCTTGAATTCACCCGCTTAGACACAGCTACTCATCCGTAGCTTGGGTAGAAAAATATTTATTTGTCTTCAAATTTGTGTTGCGTTCTGGGTTCGTTGACTTTTTAGACCTTGGCTGCAGCTTGGGTCACGTAGTCTTCCCTGTAAATTCTTTACTCACAGGTTTTATACCCTTGGGTCAGAAGTGGGCGTAACCGCCTTTAGGGCAATTCTCTGGGCGTACCAAGTTATGAGGGCAAGGTCTAGATTTGACAAAAATTAAATAATAAAGAAAACAAATATAACTAAGGCCAGGGCGTGACAGTACCCCCCCAAAGGTGCGGACTCCCGGCCATACACCTAAACCCATAGGGGAGGGTTTGGGTGGGCGTCTGTCCAGGGTGGCGGCTCTGGCCACTCCACCATAGTCTTAGTCTGCTTTTTTAGCGTCCTTTGAGTGGCGACCCTCACCACCGACCTTGGCCTAGTAACCCTAACAAAGGGCCCACCTGGACTGAGGGGTGCCTCATTACTGAGGAAGCTCAGGACCGAGGGGTAGCTCAGGACTAAGAGGTGGCTCAGGCTGAATGGCGGCTCTGGCGGATCCTGGCTGACTGGCGGCTCTGGCGGATCCTGGCTGACTGGCGGCTCTGGCGGATCCTGGCTGACTGGCGGCTCTGGCGGATCCTGGCTGACTGGCGGCTCTGGCGGATCCTGGCTGACTGGCGGCTCCCTGCAGACTGGCGACTCTGGCGGCTCTGGACAGACGGGAGACTCTGGCGGCTCTGGTCAGACGGGAGACTCTGGCGGCTCTGGACAGACGGGAGACTCTGGCGGCTCTGGACAGACGGGAGACTCTAGCGGCTCTGGACAGACGGGAGACTCTAGCGGCTCTGGACAGACGGGAGACTCTAGCGGCTCTGGACAGACGGGAGACTCTGGCGGCTCTGGACAGACGGGAGACTCTGGCGGCTCTGGACAGACGGGAGACTCTAGCGGCTCTGGACAGACGGGAGACTCTAGCGGCTCTGGACAGACGGGAGACTCTAGCGGCTCTGGACAGACGGGAGACTCTAGCGGCTCTGGACAGACGGGAGACTCTAGCGGCTCTGGACAGACGGGAGACTCTAGCAGCTCTGGACAGACGGGAGACTATAGCAGCTCTGGACAGACGGGAGACTCTAGCAGCTCTGGACAGACGGGAGACTCTAGCAGCTCTGGACAGACGGGAGACTCTGCTAGCGCTGGAGAGGAGGAAGACTCTAGCAGCGCTGGACAGACGAGGTGCACTGTAGGCCTGGTGCGTGGTCCCGGCGCTGGTGTTACTGGGCCGAGGACACGCACCTCAGGGCGAGTGCGGGGAGGAGGAACAGGGAGTACTGGGCTCTGGACACACATAGGAAGCCTGGTGCGGGGGGGCTGCCACCGGAGGGCTGGTGCGTGTAGGTGGCACTGGATAGACCGGACCGTGCAGGCGCACTGGAGCTCTTGAGCACCAAGCCTGCCCAACCTTACCTGGCTCGATGCCCACTCTAGCCCGGCCGATCCAAGGAGCTGGAATGTACCGCACCGGGCTATGCATCCGCACTGGAGACACCGTGCGCTCCACAGTATAAAACTGTGCCTGCCCAGTCACTCTGGCTCTCCGGTAAGCACCGGAAGTTGGCGCAGGTCTTCTACCTGGCTTCGCCATACTTCCTGTGTGCCCCCCCCAATACATTTTAGGAGCTGACTCTCGGGCTTCCTACCACGCCGCCGTGCTCGTTTCTCCAACTCCATTCTCCTGTAACCTTCCTCGCACTGCTCCATCGAATCCCAGGTGGGCTCTGGCACTCTCCCTGGGTCGACCGGCCCACCTGTCTATCACTTCCCAAGTTGTATAGTCCAGATTCTGCTACCATGTCCCGAAATCCTGACATTGCTGCCTCTCCTGCTCCTCGTAATGCCGCCACTCTGCTTTCGCTGCCTCCAGCTCTGCTTTGGGGAGGCGATATTCCCCTGGCTCTGCCCAGGGTCCTTTTCTGTCCAACTCATCCTCTCATGTCCATGAGTCTTGTGATGCTGCCTGCTTCTCCTGCTGCCGCTGCCTCTCCTGCTGTTGCTGCTGCTGCTTTTCACCACGCCACTTGGTCCTGTTGTGGTGGGTGATTCTGTCACGGTTTTCTTCCTGGGAAGGAGAGGCAGACCAAAACGCAGCGTGGTTATAGTTCATGGTTCTGTAATAAGAAAACTCAAACATGAACAAACTACAAAACAGTAAACGTGAAAACCCGAAACAGCCCTATCTGATGCAGTAAACACAAAGACAGGAAACAATCACCCACAAAATACCCAAAGAATATGGCTGCCTAAATATGGTTCCCAATCAGAGACAACAATAAACACCTGCCTCTGATTGAGAACCAATCTAGGCAACCATAGACTTACCTAGACACCTAAACTGAACACAACCCCATAAATCTACAAAAAACCCTAGACAAGTCAAAACACATAAATTACCCATATCACACCCTGGCCTAACTAAAATAATAAAGAAAACAAAGATAACTAAGGCCAGGGCGTGACAGGCTAGCACTGGAGTAATATGATCTAATTATTTGGTTCTAGTCAGGATTCTAGCAGCCGTATTTAGCACTAACTGAAGTTTATTTAGTGCTTTATCTGGGTAGCCGGAGAGTAGAGCATTGCAGTAATCTAACCTAGAAGTAACAAAAGCATGGATTAATTTTTCTGCATCATTTTTGGACAGAAAGTTTCTGATTTTTGCAATGTTACGTAGATGGAAAAAAGCTGTCTTTGAAACAGTCTTGATATGTTCGTCAAAAGAGAAATCAGGGTCCAGAGTAACGCCGAGGTCCTTCACAGTTTTATTTGAGACGGCTGTACAACCATTAAGATTAATTGTCAGATTCAACAGAAGATCTCAGAAGATCTTGAAAATCAAGATCAAGAGAGCTTTTGCCATTCTGCTCCACGGGAGGTTTCTGTCCTCCCTGAGCTCGGCTTAGGACTCCTGCGTTACCGTTTGACAGGTGTACCGCCCTTCTACAAAGTATTGACTCAGGGGTGTGAATACTTATGTAAATGAGATATTTCTGTATTTATACATTTTACACACAATACATTTTCTACAATTTCTAAAAACATTTTTCCACTTTGTCATTATTGGGTATTGTGTGTAGATGGGTGAGAATTATTATTTTTTAATCCATTTTAAATTCAGGTTTTAACAAAACTAAATATGGACTAATTCAAAGGCACTGTACATCTATTAAACAAATAAATCCTTGTCCGATTACGTTCCTTCGTGTCTACACCTACTAGCCTTAACTTGTGATCCATATCTGATGCCCAAATGAAATGTTACATGACAGAATGTCACTTGGCCTCTAGTAAACCCTCTATCTGACCCAATGTGCCCACCCCTGGTCGTAACCACACGCGTCTTCATCTGCAATGCTTTGAGGGCTTTTCTTGGCTTTCTTATCACAAGATAGATTACCACAGTTTGGTTAATTGTGCTTCCTTGGATGCTGACTGAATGCACGTAGGCCATTTCTGCTGAAACCACAACGCTCCCTCCCCAAACAACGCTTACAGGAAATGTTCTGCAACCAAGATATTAACCCATAAATGTCTTCATGTTATATTTTTTATCTCTGATTTGCAGAAACTATTTCTGTATTCTTAGAATATAGTCAAGGCATTTCCACAAATATTTTCTCACAAAAAAGGCTTCTGTCATGGTGTACACTACAGTTATCATGTTACATATTGTCACATGATCAGCGATTATACAGATGATGATGTGTATCAGACTGAGAACTAATGTTTTGTGGTTTGTTTTGTCTGTTTCAGGCGATGGTGGCGTGTTATCCAGGAAAAGGGACAGGATATGTGAAACATGTGGACAATCCCAATGCTGACGGTCGCTGCATCACCTGTATCTACTACCTCAACAAAAACTGGAACCCCCAGGTGAGCGGCAGATTTATAACATATTTATGACATATTATTGCATATATTTAATTTCGGGGAAAATGTAGATGATGCTTAACCAACGCGAGTAGGTGGTGGAACCTAAAAATGTATAGAGATCATTGGACAGGAAAAGGCGCATCACTGGCTCACCATAAAAAAAATATTTGTTTTATTTCAACAAGTTGAAAAAATTGATGTTTTGGCCTTCAATGGTCTTTTGCAGAAGGTATTTGAAGGCCGAAACGTCTAGCTTTTAAACTTGTCTCATAAAACTAAGCGTTTGCTGTCCAATTTCGTATTTAATTTCGTACATATTCTTATGCCGGTTTATATGTTTTTTACTATGGGATACACTCACAGTCCTTTCAGATTACGGTTTGGTTTTCAAGACAGTCACTGTACTGTCAGTTTAATTGTTCGGCTCCCTTTATAACATCAGGATTCTTGTCATATTTATGCTTTATATTTAGAGACAATGAAAATGTGAGATATTGCTGTCCACTGTTTGTTGGATAACCCCCTCTGATTTAGGATCTTTGTAAATCGCAGAGCAAGCCTCTTACGGCTCAACTTGCTATTCTGTAAAGCTGAAATGAACAATGTGTCTTTGTTATTTTGGCAGGAGCATGGAGGAATTCTTCGCATTTTTCCCGAAGGCAAATCCTACGTTGCAGATGTTGAGCCCCTGTTTGACAGACTGCTGTTCTTTTGGTCAGATAGAAGGAATCCACATGAGGTGCAGCCTTCATATGCAACAAGGTCTGTTTGATGTATCATACTGTTATTATTATACTGATAATTGCTCAGTTAAGTAATATGCAACAAGGTCTGTTTGATGCAACATACTGTTATTACACTGATAATTATTAATATGCAAAAATGTCTGAATCTGCGGTTGAATGTATCATACTGTTATTATTATACAGAAGACGTTTCTCAGTTAATTTTCTTGGCATTTTCATAAAATGCTAAAGAAGATGTAATGTAATTATGTAATAATACTAATAATTCAGAATATTGCTTTGTTCCAGATATGCTATAACCGTGTGGTATTTCGATTCAGAAGAAAGGGCAGAGGCAAAGAGACGGTTTAGAGACTTAACAGGTACATTTCTCCATTGGATTATTTTACTTACTTCTATGTGTAAAGAAAAACATTCGGTAACACTTTACATGAAGTTGCTCTTATTCCTGCGTAGTAACATTGTAGTTGCTACAGTCAGGTTAACTGGCATCAGGTTACACCATGTATCCTAATGTAACCTAATCCTTTACTTAGTCGCTACATCCATTTTCAGATTTATAGATTAATCATATACACCTATTGATTCTTGAAAAATTTAACATATAAATGCCTCATTAACTTAGTTCAACTGTCGTACCCCATCAGAACCCCAAAATATAAGCTTGCTTTACTACAATGTTTGTAACCAATTTAAATGTAAACACACACTGTATAGCCTCAAAACATGTTTAAGGGATCGAGGGCTCTGTTCAGTCTGGAAAGCTGAAGTGTTACAGATTCCACGATAGAAATGTAAAGGTGATTTTTGATTGAGCCGACATATACAACATTTACCGTGAATGCAGTCTCAGCTAAAATGGGAAAATTGCCTTTAAATTTCAAACACGCGGTAAAGCTGAAATTCTGCAAGCCGTATTGAATAGAGCCCTAAAACTATAATTTATACAGTAGTTTTAAGTCCTTGCATCCATAACTCAGTAAACACAAAGACAGGAAACAATCACCCACTTCTCCAGGCCCATCTCCCAGCCTTTTACCAAAGAAAAGGGGGGCGACAGCTTTGTTATTATTTAAATGAAGGATTCTAACTTTAATGGCATTAATCTATTTCAGCCTCCACCCAAGACCCGGACGGAAGCAGTACTCCCTGAACTTTGACCTTATAAGAGACTCCATCCTGTGTGACACAAGTTGTCATGCTTTGGTCTAATCACTGTTTGGACTGTGCTGTGGTACCTCTTCTAAACGCTACAAAGATGTTGAAAGCTACAAAGATGTGTGGTTGTGGTAGATGATAAGAAGAGACGTTAATGGCTTTGTGCATATATTTCGAAATAAAATGATTTATAACAGCGATTCTCGTCATTGTATTTAAATGAATCAACCCAAATAATACTGTACTACTTCCTGAAATCTTTATAGAATATGGTTAAAGAATTTTCTCCTTTAACTACTGCTGTTCTAAAATAATTGTTTACCAGTTCATGCATGCCAGAGAGAGAGAGAGAGAGAGAGAGAGACAGAGAGAGAGAGAGAGAGAGAGAGAGAGAGAGGGAGAGAGAGAGAGGGAGAAGAGAGAGAGAGAGAGAGAGAGAGAGAGAGAGAGAGAGAGAGAGAGAGAGAGAGAGAGAGAGAGAGAGAGAGAGAGAGAGAGAGAGAGAGAGAGAGAGAGAGAGAGAGAGAGAGAGAGAGAGAGAGAGAGAGGGGTGTGTGCATACTCACGTGTGTATTATACAATTTGGCTCATCTATAATTATTAAAATGTTTGCATGTAAATCTTGAACAGTAAAGATGAATTGAGGTGACAATGTTATGATGAAAATCACTAAGGCCTAGATTCAATCAGATCAAGCGTTCACTGACGATAGCTGACACCTGCATAGCTGATGTTTTGGCGCTGTTTGAGGTGGAACAGCATTGGAGATGTCAAATCGCAGCTGCTCTTGATCATTGTCAGGAAGCCACAGCCGTCACACTTCCGTTAGAAGTTCAGAATGAGAAAGTATAGACTATATAGAAATAATGACGCTCAAGCTGAAAATCATTAAACGAATGAGGATTTCTATCAGCCTAATCGAGGTGTAGATTACATCTTACATTCCAGTATTCCAATTTGTAAACAAGGCTGCATGGGATTTCTTTTAATGCGGCCGATGGCAATGTCCGCTTTACGTACAGTGGCTTGCGAAAGTATTCGGCCCCCTTGAACTTTGCGACCTTTTGCCACATTTCAGGCTTCAAACATAAAGATATAAAACTGTATTTTTTTGTGAAGAATCAACAACAAGTGGGACACAATCATGAAGTGGAACGACATTTATTGGATATTTCAAACTTTTTTAACAAATTAAAAACTGAAAAATTGGACGTGCAAAATTATTCAGCCCCTTTACTTTCAGTGCAGCAAACTCTCTCCAGAAGTTCAGTGAGGATCTCTGAATGATCCAATGTTGACCTAAATGACTAATGATGATAAATACAATCCACCTGTGTGTAATCAAGTCTCCATATAAATGCACCTGCACTGTGATAGTCTCAGAGGTCCGTTAAAAGCACAGAGAGCATCATGAAGAACAAGGAACACACCAGGCAGGTCCGAGATACTGTTGTGAAGAAGTTTAAAGCCGGATTTGGATACAAAAAGATTTCCCAAGCTTTAAACATCCCAAGGAGCACTGTGCAAGCGATAATATTGAAATGGAAGGAGTATCATACCACTGCAAATCTACCAAGACCTGGCCGTCCCTCTAAACTTTCAGCTCATACAAGGAGAAGACTGATCAGAGATGCAGCCAAGAGGCCCATGATCACTCTGGATGAACTGCAGAGATCTACAGCTGAGGTGGGAGACTCTGTCCATGGGACAAAAATCAGTCGTATATTGCACCAATCTGGCCTTTATGGAAGAGTGGCAAGAAGAAAGCCATTTCTTAAAGATATCCATAAAAAGTTTCGTTTAAAGTTTGCCACAAGCCACCTGGGAGACACACCAAACATGTGGAAGAAGGTGCTCTGGTCAGATGAAACCAAAATTGAACTTTTTGGCAACAATGCAAAACGTTATGTTTGGCGTAAAAGCAACACAGCTCATCACCCTGAACACACCATCCCCACTGTCAAACATGGTGGTGGCAGCATCATGGTTTGGGCCTGCTTTTCTTCAGCAGGGACAGGGAAGATGGTTAAAATTGATGGGAAGATGGATGGAGCCAAATACAGGACCATTCTGGAAGAAAACCTGATGGAGTCTGCAAAAGACCTGAGACTGGGACGGATTTGTCTTCCAACAAGACAATGATCCAAAACATAAAGCAAAATCTACAATGGAATGGTTCAAAAATAAACATATCCAGGTGTTAGAATGGCCAAGTCAAAGTCCAGACCTGAATCCAATCGAGAATCTGTGGAAAGAACTGAAAACTGCTGTTCACAAATGCTCTCCATCCAACCTCACTGAGCTCGAGCTGTTTTGCAAGGAGGAATGGGAAAAAATGTCAGTCTCTCGATGTGCAAAACTGATAGAGACATACCCCAAGCGACTTACAGCTGTAATCGCAGCAAAAGGTGGCGCTACAAAGTATTAACTTAAGGGGGCTGAATAATTGTGCACGCCCAATTTTTCAGTTTTGATTTAAAAAAAGTTTGAAATATCCAATAAATGTCGTTCCACTTCATGATTGTGTCCCACTTGTTGTTGATTCTTCACAAAAAAATACAGTTTCATATCTTTATGTTTGAAGCCTGAAATGTGGCAAGCTCATCATTAAGCTCGGGGCCCTGGGTCTGAGCCCCGCACTGTGCAACTGGCTCCTGGACCTCCTGACTGGCCACACCCAGCTGGTACAGGTAGGAAACAACACCTCCACTATGCTGATCCTCAACACAGGGGCCCCACAAGGTTGCGTGCTCAGCCCCCTCCTGTACTCCCTGTTCACTCATGACTGTATGGCCACGAATGCCTCCAACTCAATCATGAAGTCTGCAGACGACACAACAGTAGCAGGCCTGATTACCAACAATGACGAGACAGCCTACATGGAGGAGGTGAGGGCCCTGGCGGAGTGGTGCCAGGAAAATAACCTCTCCCTCAACGTCAACAAAACGAAGGAGTTGATCGTGGACTTAAGGAGACAACAGAGAGAGCACGCCCCTATTCACATGGACGGACCGCAGGGTCCTCGGCGTACACATCAATGACAATCTGAAATGGTCCACCCACACAGACAGTGTGGTGAAGAGGAGGCTGAAGAAATTTGACTTGTCACCTATAACCTCACAAACTTTTACAGATGTACAATTGAGAGCATCCTGTCCGGCTGTATTACCGCCTGGTACGGCAACTGTACCTCCCGCAACCGCAGGGCTCTCCAGAGGGTGGTGCGATCTGCCCAACGCAACACCAGGGGCACACTGCCTACCCTTCAGGACACCTACACCACCTGATGTCACAAACAGGATCATCAAGGACATCAACCACCCGAGCCACGGCCTGTTCAACCCGCTTTCATCCAGAAGGCGAGGTCATTACAGGTGCATCAAAGCTGGGACCGATAGACTGAAAAACAGCTTCTATCTTAAGGCCATCAGACCGTTAAATAGCCATCACTCGTTGGCTACCACCCAGTTACTCAAATCAAATCAAATTGTATTAGTCACATGCGCCGAATACAACAGGTGTAGGTAGACCTTACAGTGAAATGCTTACTTACAAGCAATGCAGTTTAAACAAAAAAAGGATAAGAATAAGAGATAAAAGTAACAAGTAATTAACGAGCAGCAGTAAAATAACAATAGAGAGACTATATACAGGGGGGTACCGATACAGAGTCAATGTGCAGGGGCACCGGTTAGTTGAGGTAGTATGTACATGTAGGTAGAGTTATTAAAGTGACTACGCATAGATGACAACAGAGAGTAGCAGTGGTGTAAAGTGGAGGGGGGGGGGTGGCACTGCAAATAGTCTGGGTAGCCATTTGACTAGATGTTCAGGAGTCTTATGGCTAGGAGGTAGAAGCTGTTTAGAAGCCTCTGGACCTAGACATGGCGCTCCGGTATCGCTTGCCGTGCGGTAGCAGAGAGAACAGTCTATGACTAGGGTGGCTGGAGTCTTTGACGATTTTTAGGGCTTTCCTCTGACACCGCCTGGTATAGAGGTCCTGGATGGCAGGAAGCTTGGCCCCAGTGATGCACTGGGCTGTTCGCACTACCCTCTGTAGTGCCTTGCTCATTGCCGAGCAGTTGCTTTACCAGGCAGTGATGGTGCAGCTGTAGAACCTTTTGAGGATCTGAGGACCCATGCCAAATCTTTTCAGTCTCCTGAGGGGGAATTGGTTTTGTCATGCTCTCTTCATGACTGTCTTGGTGTGCTTGGTCCATGTTATTTTGTTGGTGATGTGGACCCCAAGGAACTTGATGCTCTCAACCTGCTCTACTGCAGCCCCATCGATGAGAATGGGGGCGTGCTCGGTCCTCTTTTTCCTGTAGTCCACAATCATCTCCTTTGTCTTGATCACGTTGAGAGAAAGGTTGTTGTCCTGGCAAGCACACTGCCATGTCTCTGATCTCCTTATAGGCTGTCTCGTCGTTTTAGTCATTGTCGGTGATCAGGGGTCCACTGTTGTGTCATCGGCAAACTTAATGATGGTGTTGGAGTCGTACCTGGCCATGCAGTCATGAGTGAACAGGGAGTACAGGAGGGGAGTGAGCACGCACCCCTGAGGGGCCACTGTGTTGAGGATCAGCGTGGCGGATGTGTTTTTACCTACCCTTACCACCTGGGGGCGGCCCGTCAGGAAGTCCAGGATCCAGTTGCAGAGGGAGGTGTTTAGTCCCAGGGTCCTTAGCTTAGTGATGAGCTTCGAGGGCACTATGGTGTTGAACGCTGAGCTGTAGTCAATGAATAGCCTTCTCACATAGGTGTTCCTTTTGTCCAGGTGGGAAAGGGTGGTGTGGAGTGCAATAGATATTGCTTCATCTTTGGATCTGTTGGGGCGGTATGAAAATTGGAGTGGGTCTAGTGTTTCTGGGATGATGGCGTTGATGTGAGCCATGACCAGCCTTTCAAAGCATTTCATGGCTACAGACGTGAGTGCTACGGGTCGGTAGTCATTTAGGCAGGTTACCTTAGTGTTCTTGGGCACAGGGACTATGGTGGTCTGCCTCTTTAAATCTGCATATTCCTCCAAAGCTCAGTTGTCCTGAGTCTGCACAACTCTGCCAGGACCTAGGATCAAGAGAGACACTTAAGTGTTTTAGTACTATATCTCTTGACACAATGATGAAAATAATCATGGCCTCTAAACCTTCAAGCTGCATACTGGACCCTATTCCAACTAAACTACTGAAAGAGCTGCTTCCTGTGCTTGGCCCTCCTATGTTGAACATAATAAACATCTCTCTATCCACCGGATGTGTACCAAACTCACTAAAAGTGGCAGTAATAAAGCCTCTCTGAAAAAGCCTAACCTTGACCCAGAAAATATAAAAAACTATCGGCCTATATCGAATCTTCCATTCCTCTCAAAAATTGTTGAAAAGGCTGTTGCGCAGCAACTCACTGCCTTCCTGAAGACAAACAATGTATACGAAATGCTTCAGTCTGGTTTTAGACCCCATCATAGCACTGAGACTGCACTTGTGAAGGTGGTAAATTACCTTTTAATGGCGTCAGACCGAGGCTCTGCATCTGTCCTCGTGCTCCTAGACCTTAGTGCTGCTTTTGATACCATCGATCACCACATTCTTTTGGTGAGATTGGAAACCCAAATTGGTCTACATGGACAAGTTCTGGCCTGGTTATCTGTCGGAAAGATATCAGTTTGTCTCTGTGAATGGTTTGTCCTCTGACAAATCAACTGTACATTTCGGTGTTCCTCAAGGTTCTGTTTTAGGACCACTATTGTTTTCACTATATATTTTACCTCTTGGGGATGTCATTCGAAAACATAATGTTAACTTTCACTGCTATGCGGATGACACACAGCTGTACATTTCAATGAAACATGGTGAAGCCCCAAAATTGCCCTCGCTAGAAGCCTGTGTTTCAGACATAAGGAAGTGGATGGCTGGAAACTTTCTACTTTTAAACTCGGACAAAACAGAGATGCTTGTTCTAGGTCCCAAGAAACAAAGAGATCTTCTGTTGAATCTGACAATTAATCTTGATGGTTGTACAGTCGTCTCAAATAAAACTGTGAAGGACCTCAGCGTTACTCTGGACCCTAATTTCTCTTTTGACTAACATATGAAGACTGTTTCAAGGACAGCTTTTTTTCCATCTGCGTAACATTGCAAAAATCAGAAACTGTCTGTCCAAAAATGAGGCAGAAAAATTAATCCATGCCTTTGTTACTTCTAGGTTGGACTACTGCAATGCTTTACTTTCCGGCTACCCGGATAAAGCACTAAATAAACTTCAGTTAGTGCTAAATACGGCTGCTAATAAGAAAATGTATCATATTACTCCAGTGCTAGCCTCCCCACACTGGCTTCCTGTTAAGGCAAGGGCTGATTTCAAGGTTTTACTGCTAACCTACAAAGCATTACATGGGCTTGCTCCTACCTATCTTTCTGATTTGGTCCTACCGTACATACCTACACATACGCTACGTTCACAAGACGCAGGCCTCCTAATTGTTCCTAGAATGTCTAAGCCAACAGCTGGAGGCAGGGCTTTCTCCTATAGAGCTCCATTTTCATGGAATGGTCTGCCTACCCAATGTGAGAGACGCAGACTCTGTCTCAATCTTTAAGTCTTTACTGAAGACTCCTCTCTTCAGTGGGTCATATGATTGAGTCTAGTCTGGCCCAGGAGTGTGAAGGTGAACGGAAAGGCTCTGGAGCAACAAACCACCCTTGCTGTCTCTGCCTGGCCAGTTCCCCTCTCTCCACTGGGATTCTCTGCCTCTAACCCTATTACAGGGGCTGAGTCACTGGCTTACTGGTGCTCTTTCATGCCGTCCCTAGGAGGGGTGCGTCACTTGAGTGGGTTGAGTCACTGACGTGATCTTCCTGTCTTGGGTTCTGCGTAGCTGAGATCTTTGTGGGCTATACTCGGCCTGGTCTCAGGATGATAAGTTGGTGGTTGAAGATATCCCTCTAGTGGTGTGGGGTCTGTGCTTTGGCAAAGTGGGTGGGGTTATATCCTTCCTGTTTGGCCCTGTCCGGGTGTATCATCGGATGGGGCCACAGTGTCTCCTGACCCCTCCTGTCTCAGCCTCCAGTATTTATGCTGCAGTAGTTTATGTGTCGAGGGGCTAGGGTCAGTTTGTTTTATCTGGAGTACTTCTCCTGTCCTATTCGGTGTCCTGTGTGAATTTAAGTATGCTCTCTCTAATTCTCTCTTTCTCTCTTTCTTTCTTCTCTCGGAGGACCTGAGCCCTAGGACCATGCCTCAGGACTACCTGGCATGAAGACTCCTTGCTGTCCCGAGTCCACCTGGCCGTGCTGCTGCTCCAGTTTAAACTGTTCTGCCTGCGGCTTTTCATAGCCGATCATTAAGAGTATCTCTACCTCTCCTGCTGTCTCTAGAGAGTTGAAAACAGCAGGTCGGGGACAGGTAGCACATCCTGTTCATCGCACGTGCTACCTGTCCCAGACCTGCTGTTTTCAACTCTCTGGAGACAGCAGGAGTGGTAGAGATACTCTTAATGATCGGCTATGAAAAGCCAACTGACATTTACTCCTGAGGTGTTGACTTGCTGCACCCTCGACAACTACTGTGATTATCATTATTTGACCATGCTGGTCATTTATGAACATTTGAACATCTTGGCCATGTTCTGTTATAATCTCCACCCGGCACAGCCAGAAGAGGACTGGCCACACCTCATAGCCTGGTTCCTCTCTAGGTTTCTTCCTAGGTTTTGGCCTTTCTCTGGAGTTTTTCCTAGCCACCATGCTTCTACACCTGCATTGCTTGCTGTTTGGGGGTTTTAGGCTGAGTTTCTGTACAGCACTTTGAGATATCAGCTGATGTACGAAGGGCTATATAAATACATTTGATTTGATTTGATTTAAAACATGTTGGTATTACAGACTCGGGCAGGGAGAGGTTGAAAATGTCAGTGAAGACACTTGCCAGTTGGTCAGAGCATGCTCGCAGTACACGTCCTGGTAATCCATCTGGCCCTGCGGCCTTGTGAATGTTGACCTGTCTAAAGGTCTTACATCGGCTGCGGAGAGCGTGCTCACACAGTCTTACTGAACATTTGGTGCTCTCATGCATGTTTCAACCCTGCAACTTAGAGGCTGTACTCATTTCCTATGTATATACTGTATTCTACTGTATTTTAATCAATGCCACTCCGATATTGCTCATCCTAATATTTATATATTTCTTAATTCCATTCTTTTATTTTTAGATTTGTGTGTTTTGTTGTGAATTGTTAGATATTACTGCACTGTTGGAGCTAGGAACACAAGCATTTTGCTACACCTGCAACAACATCTGCTAAATATGTTTATGTGACCAATACAATTTGATTTGATTTGATCCCTAGCCATATTCCAGATGGAATAGAGGACTATCTTGTGCATATTTTGACGAGGAAATACAACACGTTTTCAGCGTGGCCCCGGACCTTGTTGAAGACTGAATGCTGCCACTGAGACAAAATTAGTTTGTGGCTATAGACCACATATACCACAAACATATTGTTATAATAAACTAATTAGAAGATTAAAAACATATACCTTTTCATACCTGTGGTATTACGGTCTGATATACCACAGCTTTCAGCCAATCAGCATTCAGGGCACGAACCATCCAGTTTATAATTGATAATTTACTGTGTCTGTTATGCACTTATGTATTTGCCCACTAGATGTCCCACTTGCACCTTGTGTAGCTTCTTTTCCCATAAAAGGTGGTTACACCGCTTTGGGGAGATGTCATGCAGTCATGAAACCCTTTTCAACCAATCCCTGTAACTAGGTGCACTGAAAGAATACAATAAAAATAAACTCAACAGTAGGCTTGTATTAATTCAAACATTCTCTCTGAATCTACTGTAATAGCCTGTATGAATTATCCATGTATTACCAATATTGATTGAATAGCGTCTAGTGATGGTCCTCTTATTCCTGTACATTTCTAAAGATTTGCTAATCTTACTAATCTTAAACAAAAATGATATAACTGAGTGGTCTAAAAATGATTCGAAAATAAATCTAGGGTAACTACCATGTAAATAAATTAGGGACAAAATTGTAATTTTACCTTCATTTAACTAGGCAAGTAAGAACAAATTCTTATTTTCAATGACGGCCTAGGAACAGTGGGTTAACTGCCTGTTCAAGGGTAGAATGACAGATTTGTGTCTTGTCAACTTGGGGGTTTGAACTTGCAACCTTCTGGTTACTAGTCCAACGCTCTAACCACGAGGCTACCCTGCCGCCCCATAAAGTAAATTGCCACCAAAGTGTTAAAATCAAATTCAATTTAAATTCGGAAGCATACAACAGTGTTTTAGCATTTCTATTCCTTTCATAAATCAAATTAAAATGATTTGATGCATGTTTTCACCTTATATTTAGGGTTTATGTTTTATGTGTATGTACAATTTTCCTTGATGATTGTGAATAATGCAAGAAGAGCTTCATAACTTTGACCGAAATATAAAAATGGAACCACGGACAAAGCAATTCAATTGCAATGAAACTAATGAAAACTAACTTCATTTTAAGCTCTCCTGTTTGTGTAGTGACTTTTCTCTGCTGATTAAAACGGTGGATATAGCAGTCTAATCAGATGCACCAGAAAGCTCACCCATTATTCTAGTGTACAAACAGAATACTGTGAAATTCTAAATCAGAATCAGAAGGTTGGTCTGGTTGGATGAGTTCTGAGATGAACAGCTTGAGGGCATTAGAGAAGCTTCAGATTCATAGTTTCTCTCTGCCCCGTGATCTTTCATAACCCTCATTTCAAATAGTGTAAAATATTTAAACTAGTCTGGATAGCCTTGACGCGCTTCTGCTATGATATGACCTCTCCTCACTGCTGTCTGAAATCATGGCAGGAAAATGGACAGATGGTCAACAGTTGGAGTTGGACACAAAGACAAACATCTTAGAGAGTAGATTGACATAGTCAGTGTTGTCTATATAGTTATGCAACATGGTGCTAATCAAGTTATCTGTCTGTCCATTGATTGATTCAACAAATATATTTACAGTGATCCGATATTTATTTTATTTTTTATTTCAACTTTATTTAACCAGGGAGGCCAGTTGAGAACAAGTTGTCATTTACAACTGCGACCTGGCCAAGATAAAGCAAAGCAGTGTGACAAAAACAACAACACAGTTACACATGGGATAAACAAACGTAGTAAATACCACAATAGAAAAATCTGTATACAGTGTGTGCAAATGAAGTAAGGAGGTAAGACAATAAATAGGCCAATAGTGGCGAAGTGATTACAATTTAGCAATTTACACTGGAGTGATATATGTGCAGATGAGGATGTGCAAGTAGAAATACTGGTGTGCAAAAGAGCAGAAAAACAAAAACAAATATGGGGATGAGGTAGGTAGTTGGTTGGATGGGCTATTTACAGATGAGCTGTGTACAGCTGCAGCGATCGGTAGGCTGCTCTGACAGCTGACGCTTAAAGTTTGTGAGGAAGATATAAGTCTCCAATTCTACTCATTTTGCCATGGGGCAGAGATACATTTTTGCAGTTCTACAAGTTCTACAAGAAGAGAGATATTTTGACAATTTTATAACAAATTGTATGTAATTCGACACATTTTTTAATCGGCCCAGTAATAACTTTTTTGTTTTAAAGCAAGTTTTCTGCAGTTCTGCACATTTTGTGATGGACGGAGATTTTTTGTGTACAATTTCATGCAATTCTACTAATTCTGCCATGGGGCGGAGAGAAATGTTTGCAGTTTTAAAGCATGTTTTCTGCAGTTCTACACATTTTGGCATGGGGTGGAGATTTTTTGTTGTTGTTGTTTTAAAGCAAATTTCCTGCAATTCTACACATTTTGCCATGACTTATGCCATGTTAATGATATCTGAGTTAGACCCCAGCCAATTACCTTTTCAAATTAACTGCCAATATGTCAACATTCCATTCAAGCAATGCAGTCAATACACAGCCGTGCACTGAGACATTTATGGTCTGTTTACATATATTTGAGAGGCAATTGTATTTTTTTAACGTATAAAACACATCTAAACTGTATTTATAAGTATGTGACATGTTTACATTGACTATAATTCCATTACACAATTTCTGATACATCACATGCCTTACTCTTATTTTCCTGCATAAGTAAAAGCAGGAAATGCATCACCTATGCCTCTCCTGCAATATATTCCAATTGGACTGGTTTTGGATTTCTCTCTGACCAAGATGGCTGCCATTTTTGCCCTCTAGTAATATAATAGGATCTCTACGGTTGAGATCCAAACTGAGTCCCCCGCAAAAAGTATGTTGCTTATGCCTGGAGCCGGCCTTGCATTCAAATGATCATGGAACCAACGTCAGACTTGCTGTTCTCATAGGGGGCCATTTCATTTACCAGGTGTAACACCTAAAAAATTGTTATTACCAGGTTCCGAAACATGAAAGTTACCAGATTTTCGAAACAACAGTTGAGTTAAAAGAAAAAAGAAGAAAATCACTCAAAATGATCATATCATTTACTGCATTTATTACAGATGTAGTTAGTCATTTATCACATTATGATAAATGATATTAACAGATTATGCTCATTAAAAAACACCAATAGAGAGACATTTGATGGCTTGAGCATCATTTTTCTAGACAGGCCTTGTCTGCAATATCTGGGGAAAGTGTACACATTTTCAACTGCTTTGTGCCTTAGTCTAATGGTTGACCCATTACTCAAATCAAACGTATCTGCAGATAACTATGTCATTTCTTAAGACCTCATTGTTTTCGATGCATTTACACTAGACGTCTCTCTATGCATGATACTGGGCAAACAAAATGAGAGACAAAACATTGTAGAGGGCATAGTTTGAAAGACAGTTTCCGCTTTAAACTGGTATTATACCACAATGATATTGACAAGATCGTAAGATTGTCCGTCCAAGATGATGCGTGTGTGAGTGTTGTTCCATGTGATGATAGTCGGTTAATTTATCCTGTTAAAGTATTTCACACATGATCACAGTAATGTTATTTTATCCATGGGTGAGCTAACATAATACTGTGTGTGCTTTTATCTAAGTGACAATGTGAGTTAAATCACTGTACTGTAACAACCAGTACTAGCTGCCCTATGATTAATGATGTGACCAATCAGACTACATTAAATAATGACCAAAGTATTCTGATTGGAGGGGAATGAACCCAGACTGTGGTCTGACATAGCTACCATTATGGCAGTATTGTTAAGTGTGAACATACAGTACCTGAATGGATGTCCCAGCAATGTACACAGATTCCAACTAGGAAAAGCATTAGACCAGTATCACTTTTTTCAAGCAAGATCAGAAAAGAAAGGCAGAAAGAGAGAAAAACTGAGGCATCTTACTGAGGTGTGGGGCATTCATTGACATGGCTGAACGTAAAATAAAGGATGCCAGATATTAACACATCTTTGAGAAGTTTATTATGAATATGGCACCTGTTAGATGGTAAAAAAAAGTGTTACAGACAGAAAACAACCATGGATGATGATGACAGGTTTATTTGAACAAATGGAAACCTACAAAAGTATAAAATAACCCTGTTGTAAAATGAAGTATGTACATTTCTGAAATTGCAGCATTATTAAAAAATGGAAATAAAAATGTTTAAAAAAAATATATACAAAATAAGCCAGGCACTCAAAGTTAGCTTCAGTTAGTTGTTGTTTTTCTTCAAAAAGAAAAAAGAAAACAAATAAAATAATAAATGTACCATAGTTCTCTTTTTAATATTTTAATTTGTTTGTATTTAGAATTTATAACACTGTTAACATTGATACTAAGAGAATCCCCTTCTCCTGTAGTATTCATCTACTTGGTTTCTCTTAAAATAATCTGTATAATTGTACAAGAAATTGTTAAAAACACAGACACAGTCTTCACAGGTAATGAAGTCATTTTTCATATTTAAACTTTAAACACTATGTATCTGATAGTAGCTGAGATTAGTTTAAGTTTAAATCACCAGCAATTCATTTAGACACAACACAGAGACATTAAAACAGCTAATCCTGCTGTTCTGTTGTAACATATGGGTGTATTTCCTGGTCCGTCCACAGTGTCTGTTTTAAGTGAGCTGTGCCCCCGACCCGACAGTCTCACCCTGCTTCGCTACGTCTTAGAAAACACTAACATCTAGGATAGAATCAATCTCAAGTGATGACACCAAGCACCCCTGCAACCATTCCAGCATTCCAATCAACCAACCCCAAACGTTCATTTTTTATAATTTTTCTTACATTTATTTCATGACCTGGATTTGATTAACAACACATCTACACAGAAACTACAGACACTGTTTCCTGATGTAGGGGAGTAGCCTGATTCAGTTCAAAAGACAAAGGCTCCCCCTCCCTTTGTTGGACAGACTAAAAAACACTGAACGTTGAGACAAAGCTGCTGGACCGAATGAAATCAAGTAAACTAACAATCAACTTAGTAAACATGCATTTCCAAAACATCTATAAAAATAGATTTATAGTGCGAAATATTTTTTATTTTCATTTCTTTAGAAATCTTTAAAATTGTTTATTGTCCTGAAATACTACCATCATATTTTTGTCCTGTGAGTTGCATGGTCCTTGAAGTCAACAGGTTTGGTGGAAACCAATGAAATACACCCAATGCATACAAGAAGCACAAGGGACTCTGGGAATGTTTCACAACTGAGGCTTTTATGGTTCCAGTCTAGAAGATACATCTAAATGCTACTTTAGCTTTTTGTCGTAATTTTTCATAGGGTAGGTAAATGCAAGCTGGAAACTGTAAACCCAGAATTCCTCAATGGCAAAAAATGGCTCCTTAAACCTTTGAGCTAGTTAAGAGTCTTTTATCTCTGAGAGAAAGAGAGGTCTGTAGACTACACAACAGCAAAGCAACAGCAGAAACAGAAAGAAATACAGACAGAAGGAAGCAGCAAAGGTGACGCTACATTGGAAGGCCACCACACGAAATCCACTAACCTCCACGGGTCCACTAAGACTGCAGAGGAGAAGGAGAGGGTTACACACGTTCCCTGTCCAACCCCAGACTACAGATAAAGCACAGAGAAGACAAAGGACAAAACAGCAACATCAGCTCAGTAACACTGCATATAGTAACACACACTGAAATCGCTATGGAGACTGACAACCAGTGACACTTACACATTGTACACGTTTACGGTTATCACGCTTAGTAATAGATTACTTGATGGACGGCTGTCAAAAGATGAAGTGACAGTTTTTCCATTTTATTACATTTTTTTAAACAGCAATCACAGTGTTCTTAACACCAAACTGTGAGATAACTTTTTTGGCAACAGAGAAAAAATGAGGGAATGTGATTTTTCCAAAAACATATTCCGTTTTGATTGAAACGCATGTCTTTATTACAATCTCCTTGATATGTGATTTCAGGAATCGGACAATGGCTGATGGAAGAACGGATTTGGGAGACTGACGTTGATAGTAGTGAGGTTTAGGATGTAAAAGAAAGAGGAAGGGTAGAGTAGAAAAAACAACTGACAGAAGCCAGTCAATGTTAAACATTCATTTTTCAAGTTAATGATGCAAATTAGCCTCTGTTACACTGAGACTAGAAAGTGATCTAGTTTTCAAAGAATACAAACAAAATCAATCTGCTCCATATAGGTATATTCTATCCTTCAGGCCCAATCTGATTGAGCCCTTGAACTTGACTGAGGGGAGTGGTAATGAACACAAAACTATGTTGATTAGAGGTTTGACTCTCCCCAGCTGTCACTCAATCACTCATCTCTGTGAGAGAGCTGTGGAACAGAAGAACCTACATCAGCCCGCTGAAGGAGGGCAGTAACTTGATGGAACAGTAGCACCATGGATCTGCAGAGGATGAGTGCATTCCAAATGGCATCCTATTCCCTAAGTAGTGCACTAGTTTTGACCAGAGCCCTATGTGCCCTGGTCAAAAGTAATGCAATAAATAGGGAACAGGGTGCCATTTGAGACATAACCAAGGAAATGGAACCAGGGGAATACTTGTATCTCACACCGACCTGTACTTGTTCCAAAGTCCTGGGATTTATAACATTCTATTCACAGGCAAATACCCTGCTAAAATTGCATTTTAATGCTTGATTTGCAAGTTAAATCTGTTCTATAAAAAATAAACAAAATTAATTATAAAATAAACTACTATACCCTTATTATGATCTAACCTTAAAACGTATTTCTTAAGGTTATTTCTATGACAATGTCAAACAGAGTAACATCCTTTTGTCATAGTCAACCTTGATCACATCAAGATATGAAGCAAAACCATCCAAGGGTTTCTTTCCATAGAAATATATCTTCCACCATCACTCTTTAAATACACTAGACATCTTCATAAAGATGCAACATAATCAACTCAAATAAAAAGTAGTTTACCCCAGAGTTCAGTAGGAGACCAACGGTAATATGAATTCTCTGTAGGCAAACATTCATTCTTTACAACAAACAATAGTCAGTTGAGTTTGATCAGAGAAAATCTAATTGATAGTACTGTAAGAGGAGCAAGAAGAAGACGATAGATTGATAGAATGGGAGTCAATAGAGAGAGAGAGAAAAGGATAGAAAGACAAGGAGCCATTCATTTCTAGTACACAAGCTCAATTGCTCAAATTCAAAATGCTAGAATATATTTATTTTCCACTTGAAACACAGTCTTATGCCTCAAAGAGTCTCTGACAGTTGAACACAGTAATATGGTCTTGGTGTTTTGCTCTAATCTTCTTTGCGCTCCAGAGTTTGTGTGGTGTGTATCCCGTTACTGTAGACAGGGAATGGAAGAGTAGAGAACAGTCCCTCTGCCGTGGTGAATACATTTGCTGCTGGCATCTGGGTGAGGCTGGCGCCGGACATGGTACCTCCAAAAGGGCCAGCCATGTTGAGCCGGTGGACATGATGATACAGCATCTCCATGGGTGTCTTGGGGTCGATGCCAAAGCTGGGGCTACCGTTGACATCCACAAAGTTCATAGCGTGGGCCACATTGTTGGGCAGCAGGTTGGCGCCTGCCTGCATGGCCAGAGTGACGTCGGCGGGGGCGTAGCGGATGGTGCCAGTGGTGTAGACCCGTGAGGCAGCAGTGCTGGTCGTGGCGAGGGTGCCGGTGACACGTTGGACCAGTGGAAGCGCCACGTTCCCGGTCTGCAGCCTCTGCAGGGCCTCCAGGTCGCTGGTGTACAGCAGGGAGGAGCCGGACGTGGTGGGGGTGCTCTGACATTGCTGGTTGTCGCGCGGCGAGGCCGAGAGGGGCGGGGACAGGGGGTCGGAGGAGGACCCAGAGCCAGAGGGAGGGGCCAGGCTGGCGGCGCTGGAGGCCGAGGAGGGGGCGCTGCTATAACCGCTGAAGGAGGGGGGTACGCCCTTCCTGGTACCTGCGCCCCCACTGCCCCCCTCTGTTCCTGGGGGGGTGAGCACTGAGTCTGGGATGGAGACCTGCAGACTACCAGGCTGTGGGGAGGGGAAGGTATCGTGGGCTGGGACGGGCTTCGTCATGCTGTAGGGAGACTCGTTCCTGGAGATCTCTCTGTTGGGTGGGTAGTTCCAGATGATGCTGTCATTGTCGAAGTTGATGGGCTCGGACATTTCCGTTTTGATCTTGAGCACAGAGGCACTGGCAGGGGAGGGGGTCGGCAGGAGGGGGACAGCCCCAACAAAGGTGTTAGAGCTGGGGGTGGCAGAGGAGAGGCACATACGTTTAGGACGACTACCGTCCCATTTCTGCTTTTTCCTCCTCTTCTTACGCTTCTGCTGCTTACTGGCAGCGGGGGTGGCGAGAGTGTCGGTGGCGCTGTCACAGGCTTTAAAGCTGTCGTCATCTTCCTCATCGTCATCATCATCTTCCTCTTCTTCAGAGGAGGAAGGCGAGTCGTGCAGCTCCACCCCTCCGTTTCCATCTCCGTAGTGCTCCACCTTGATGTGCAGGTCCTCCAGCCGGCCCAGTCTGCCCTCCTTGGTCTCCACCTCACAGTCGCTGGGCTCCAGATCGTCCTCGCTCTCCTGGCTCTCTGGGTTGGAGGAGCTGTCTCCCTCCTCCTGACGCCTCATCTCCTGCTCTGAGGACGACTGGCCCTGCTGCTGCTTTTTACTGTCTGTTTCCGGGTCCTCTGTGTTCTCAGTCTGGTTCCCCTTCCTGTCCCACTTGGAGTTCTCGTTGTCGTCTGAGAGAAAGGTACCATTTAGTATACAGATTTCAACAGCACTCGAAAAAATCCATGTACACTGTATAAATATCTGTCCAAAATAACCACTACAAATGAAATAATCTTTCATGCCCTTCATTAAGATCTTTTTAATGTTCAGTATTTTGCTATAAAGAGATACAGTATATGGAATATTCCCTTTACCCCTCAATTACAATAATTTACTTATGTACTCCACCACTGTGTTCTACTGCAGTTATAATAACGTCTGTCTATCTGGTGCCTGGTGTGTAGGCTTGGCACCGATCACCCCCTGGATACTGGAGCAGTGGAGCTCTCCAACCGTACTGTCAGAGTGAGGAGGACAACTCTACCCAGCAGCAGCTGGCCTGGGCCACAACCCTCACCATGCCCGTTGGCATAGGGGGCACTGAGGGAGGCCTGGTGCCAATGGCCAATATGCTGGCTCTTTCCTCAGACTGTCACCCAAAATCATCCTCTCCTCTCCCCTCCTGCCCCCTTGGCGGTACTCCATTGAATATGTTTCATTCAAAATTGTCCTCAAACTAATGATGAGGGCTTTTCTCCTCTTTCTCCATGGATGGCCACAGTATAATACAAGGTATGCTTTCTCTTAGGGAGTTTAGGCCAGGTTATACTGTAAAGAGCTTTGTGACAGCTGTTGATGTAAAAAGGGTTTTATCAATACCCTTATAATGATTTATTGATTGATTGATGGTACCGTACCAGAGTTGTCCTTGGACTCGGACTCAGAGTCGGATGTCTCTGAAGACTCTGAGGCTTTCTCTGGAAGGTTGGGTAGCTGGGCGATGTCCATGGGTGTGTCCTTGTACTCTGGATTACTGAAGGAACAGACAATAGAGACAACCAAAAGTCTTTATAATCTGGATTACTGCAGGAACAGACAACACAGAGGTCTTTATAATCTGGATTACTGCAGGAAAATGACAATAGAGACAACCAGAGGTCTTTATAATCTGGATTACTGCAGGAACAGACAACACAGAGGTCTTTATAATCTGGATTACTGCAGGAACAGACAACACATTGGTCTTTATAATCTGGATTAATGCAGGAACAGACAACACAGAGGTATTTATAATCTGGAATACTGCAGGAAAAGACAATAGAGACAACCAGGGGTCTTTACAATCTTGATTAATGCAGGAACAGACAATAGAGACAACCAGAGGTCTTTATAAATCTGGATTAATGCAGGAACAAACAACACATAGGTCTTTATAATCTGGATTAATGCAGGAACAGACAACACATAGGTCTTTATAATCTGGATTAATGCAGGAACAGACAACACAGAGGTATTTATAATCTGGATTAATGCAGGAACAGACAACACATAGGTCTTTATAATCTGGAAAACTGCAGGAACAGACAACACAGAGGTATTAATAATCTGGAAAACTGCAGGAAAAGACAATAGAGACAACCAGAGGAAGAGAAAGTCAGTGAGTGCGTTGAAATACACACAAATAATTAGATATTAAATGGATTATGGCATTTGGCAGATTATGCAATAGTCATGTAAACACTTACTTTAACTCGGCGGCAGGTAGCCTAGTGGTTAGAGCGTTGAACTCAAAACTGTAAAGGTTGCAAGATCGAATCCCCGAGCTGACAAGGTATAAATTCTGTCGTTCTGACCCTGAACAAGGCAGTTAACCCACTGTTCCTAGGCTGTCATTGAAAATAATAATTTGTTCGTAACTGACTTGCCTAGTTAAATAAAGGTAAAATCTTAATCGGCGCATGGTCAAAATTGAATTAAGCATACGCTGATTAAAACACCTGCTTTTCAGAGCAATCTGTTGAATTATTAAGACATGTAAACACCTTAATTGTCATTCCAGCGGTGTATTTGATCTGTACATGTGCTAGCAACAGCAGAGTGAGCCTCCCTCTTTAGCGCGAGTGAAGTTCGGAACAACAATGTTTTCACATACAAACTTTATATGTCTGAACTCAGAAACAAATATGCTTCCTAAAAATAACATGTTCACTGTGGTAGAATGTTTATTTTGCTTGGCAATTTTCTGCATTTATCAGTGCCACTACTATATTCATCTGACTATCCACAATAATCACATTATTGTGTGCATGTAACCATGCTCACTTTCTTTGCCAAAAGAGAATCATTTAGAGCATATCGCTGCCAGGGATTGCAGAGAACACAGAATTTGACATTCTCCTAGTGTTCTGATTGATCCAGCTGTCCCTAAAGCAAAGCTGCTAACTCTTTGGCTCTCACAGCTGCTCTATGGGCCCGCAGAGGTGAGGAGACATTTGGAAGGATATTGAGAAGATATATCTGTTACAGTTGATGAGAGAAGGGTTCCTTCTTGTGCTGGCAGCTAAATTCAATATTTAGCAACTCCTTGGAAAAACAGCTTTTGTGTGTGTATCTGGATCCAAAATTACAATAACATCTCAATCACTTTAGGAGATAATTCTGCAATGATCAATTCAATGGTGCCAATGGCAAAAACGCATTTCATTAACAGTGCCTTAGAGCAAACTAATACTGTCAGATACCGTTGAAGTGGGAAGTTTACATACACCTTAGCCAAATACATTTAAACTCAGTTTTTCACCATTCCTGACATTTAATCGTAGTACGAATTCCATGTCTCAAGTCAGTTTAGTATAACCACTTTATTTTAAGAATGTGAAATGTCCGAATAATAGGAGAGAGAATTATTTATTTCAGCTTTTATTTCTTTCATCACATTCCCTGTGGGTCAGAAGTTTACATACACTCAATTAGTATTTGGTAGGATTGCCTTTAAATTGCTTCACTTGGGTCAAACGTTTCGGATAGCCTTCCACAAGCTTCCCACAATAAGTTGGGTGAATTTTGGCCCATTCCTCCTGACATAGCTCGTGTAACCGAGTCAGGTTTGTAGGCCTCCTTGCTCGCATACTTTTTCAGTTATGCCCACAAATTTTCTACAGGATTGAGGTCAGGGCTTTGTGATGGCCACTCCAATACCTTGACTTTGTTGTCCTTAAGCCATTTTGCCACAACTTTGGAAGTATGCTTGGAGTCATTGTCCATTTGGAAGACCCATTTGCGACCAAGCTTTAACTTCCTGACTGATGTCTTGAGATGTTTCTTCAATATATCCACATAATTTTCCTTCTTCATGAAGCCATCTATTTTGGGAAGTGCACCAGTCCCCCCTGCAGCAAATCACCCCCAAAACATGATGCTGCCACCCCTATGCTTCACGGTTGGGATGGTGTTCTTCGGCTTGCAAGCCTCCCCCTTTTTCCTAGAAACATAACGAGGGTCATTATGGCCAAGAGGTCTATTTTTGTTTCATCAGACCAGAGGACATTTCTCCAAAAAGAAGAATCTTTGTCCCCATGTGCAGTTGCAAACTTTAGTCTGGCTTTGTTATGGTGGTTTTGGAGCAGTGGCTTCTTCCTGGCTGAGGGCTTTTCAGATGATGTCGATATAGGACTCGTTTTACTGTGGATATAGATACTTTTGTACCTGTTTCCTCCAGCATCTTCACAAGGTCCTTTGCTGTTGTTCTGGGATTGATTTGCACTTTTCGCCCCAAAGTGCGTTCATCTCTCGGAGACAGAACGCGTCTCCTTCCTGAGTGGTATGACGACTGCGTGGTCCCATGGTGTACAGATGAATGTGGTACTTTCAGGCATTTGGAAATTGCTCCCAAGGATGAACAAGACTTGTGGAGGTCCACATTTTTTTTCTGAGGTCTTGCTGATTTCTTTTGATTTTCCCATGATGTCAAGCACAGAGGCACTGAGTTTGAAGGTAGGCCTTGAAATACATCCACAGGTACACCTCCACATGACTCAAATGATGTCAATTAGCCTATCAGAATCTTCTAAAGCCATCATTTTCTGGAATTTTCCAAGCTGTTTAAAGGCACAGTCAACTTAGTGTATGTAAACTCCTGACCCACTGGAATTGTGACACAGTGAATTATAAGTGAAATAATTTGTCTGTAAACAATTGTTGGAAAAATGACTTGTGTCATGCACAAAGTAGATGTCCTAACTGACTTGCCAAAACTATAGTTTGTTAACAAGAAATTTGTGGAGTGGTTGAAAAACGAGTTTGTAAACTTCTGACTTCAACTGTATACATTACCTGTCAGAAGTTTCTACACACCTACTCATTCCAGGGTTTTTCTTTATTTATACTATTTTCTACATTGTAGAATAATAGTGAAGACATCAAAACTATGAAATAACACATATGGAATAATGTAGTAATCAAAAAAGTGTTAAACAAATCAAAATATATTTTATATTTGAGATTCTTCAAAGTAGCCACCCTTTGCCTTGATGACAGCTTTGCATTCTCACAACCAGCTTCATGAGGAATGCTTTTACAACAGTCTTAAAGGAGTTCCCACAAATGCTGAGGACTTGTTGGCTGCTTTTCCATCACTCTGCGGTCCAACTCATCCCAAACCATCTCATTTGGGTTGAGGTCGGGTGATTGTGGAGGCCAGGTCATCTGATGCAGCACTCCATTACTCGGTCAAATAGCCCTTAAACCGCCTGGAGGTGTGTTTTAGGTCATTGTCCTGCTGAAAAACAAACAATAGTCCCACTAAGCGCAAACCAGATGGGATGGCGTATCGCTGCAGAATGCTGTGATAGCCATGCCGGTTAAGTGTGCCTCTAAATAAATCAACTCTAAATAAATCATTGATAGTGTCACCAGCAAAGAACACCCACACCATCACACCTCCTCCTCCATGCTTTACAGTGGAAAACCACACATGCAGAGATCATCTGTTCGCCGACTCTGCGTCTCACAAAGACACGGCGGTTAGAAGCAAAAATCTCAAATTTGGACTCATCAGACCAAAGGACAGATTTCCACCTGTCTATAATGTCCATTGCTTGTGTTTCATGGCCCAAGCAAGTCTCTTCTTCTCATTGGTGCCCTTTAGTAGTGGTTTCTTCGCAGCAATTCGACCATGATGGCAGTTTCACACAGTCTCCACTGAACAGTTGATGTTGAGATATTGAGATGTGTCTGTTACTTGAACTCTGTGAAGCATTTATTTGGGCTGCAATTTCTGAGGCTGGTAACTCTACTGAACTTATCCTCTGCAGCAGAGGTAACTCTGGGCTCTGCAGCAGAGGTAACTCTGGGCTCTGCAGCAGAGGTAACTCTGGGCTCTGCAGCAGAGGTAACTCTGGGCCTTCCATTCCTGTGGTGGTCATCATGAGAGCCAGTTTCATCATAGCGCCTGATGTTTTTTGCGACAGCACTTAAAGAAACTTTCAAAGTTCTTTAATTTTTTTGGATTGACTGACCTTCATGTCTTAAAGAAATCATGTCTTAAACTGTAATTTCTCTTTGCTTATTTGAGCTGTTCTTGCCATAATATGAACTTGGTCTTTTACCAAATAGGGCTATCTTCTGTAGACCAACCCTACACCCCTCACAACACAACTGATTGGCTCAAACACATTAAGAAGGTAAGAAATTCCACAAATTAACTTTTAACAAGGCACACCTGTGCATTGAAATATATTCCAGGTGACTACCTCATGAAGCTGGTTGAGAGAATGCCAAGAGTGTGCAAAGCTGTCATCAAGGTAAAGGGTGGCTACTAGATTTGTTTAACACCTCTTTGGTTACTACATGACTCCATTAGTTATTTCATAATGTTGATGTCTTCACTATTATTCTGTAATGTAGAACATAGTAAAAATAAAGAAAAACCCTGGAATGAGTAAGGGTGTCCACACTCTTGACTGGTACTGTATGCCATTATCCTATTCTGACAAAGAAGTTGCTTTAGAATAGGTACTACAACTATGCGTAAACCATTTGATTAAAATTGTATTGACAAGAAGAATGTACACCTGAAATGGTAAAAATAAAAATAGCATATTTAATGAAAATTAATTACCAATCTTGCGTTCGCTTGTGTTTGCTTCCTGGTGTAGCTGACTCTGTGTGTACTTTCCCAAACGGCATCCCATTTCCTATACAGTATAGTGCATTACTTTTGACCAGTACCCTATGGGCCCTGGTCAAAAGTAGTGTACTACACAGGGAAAAGGGTGCCATTTTGGAAGCAGACTGTTTTTGGGCACTGGCTGGCTGTCATGTGTTGGGTGGTTCACAGATGGGGCCCAGCCTTACCTGAGTACGTAGTTGACCCAGATTATGTTCTTTTCATTGCCATTCTTGGCATTGATGGCGATGGTGGCACTGGACTGGATCCAGATGTACCCTCCGTTCTTCTGGATCCAGCGGTAGTACTTGGTCACACACTGGCCCTTGTTTATCACTGGGGTGGAGAGAGGAGAGAGTAGAGAGAAGGGGAGAGGAGGGAGGGGGAGGACAGAGGAGAGAGGAAAGAGGAGGTGAGTGAGCAAAGAGAAGAGAGGAGAAGAGGACAATAGATACAGTAAGAGGGATACAGGGGAGGAAAGAAAGAAAGAAAGGAGAGAGACCATCAGGTGGCATCCAACAGCTGTGTGAGGGGCTGTGCTGCTCTCTGCTCTAGCTACCTTCATTAATCAAGTTCTCTGACTGGCTAAAACAGGAACGGGGATGCTGCACAGGGTACACTATTAAATACCTCAGAGGACAGTGTGTGTGCTGATCTGGAAACCAACGACGAGGGAACAATACATACGTAATATGGAATGAATGAGAGTCAATCGGGACCAGTATACACCAGTTGTAACAATGGTAAAGATATAACTCTGTAGGTGTGTGATTTCAGGATAGAAACAGAACACACAAACAGAACACACAAACAGAACACACAGTGTATGACTAGTTTGTTAGTTAGATAGAGAGATTGAATTTGAATTTATGGGTCTTGATTTCCTGGTTAGGGATAGGCAAGGACTTTAATTATAGGGTAGATGCTTAAAATCAGATTGTTTTCTGATTAAAAAAATAGTGCATCACTATGTCTGTCTGCTTTGAGGCTGGCTGCAGTGAGCCTCTCCCACCACCTGGTGGCACTGTGAGTCTGTATCAGCTACTAACTACACCACACTACATTACATTACATTACACTACACTAAACTACACTCTGCTGGTTGTGTCCTTGTCTTGTCTGCCTTTGCATAAGTGAAGATGCTCTGGCAGTCGCAATACATCAGGATAAATTAACCGCTCAATGATCTCAATCAATATGTATTTGCATGAATCATGACGCTCTAAAACAGAAACAGTCAGAATCTGAACAAGGTAGTAAATGCATATTGTTATTTTAATTGCAGCTACAAATAGCCTCTACCATAAAAATACTTCCACGAGGGGGGATGATTTACAGTTGAAGTCGAAAGTTTACATACACTTAGGTTGGAGTCATTAAAACTCGTTTTTAAAGCACTCCACAAATTTCTTGTTAACAAACTATAGTTTTGGCAAGTCGGTTAGGACATCTACAATGTTTTTTCCCCAACAATTGTTACAGACAGATTAACTTATAATTCACTGTATCGCAATTCCAGTGGGTCAGAAGTTTACATACACTAAGTTGACTGTGCCTTTAAACAGCTTGGAAAATTCCAGAAAATTACGTCATGGCTTTAGAAGCTTCTGATAGGTCAATTTACATAATTTGAGTCAATTGGAGGTGTGCCCACGGATGAATTTCAAGGACTACCTTCAAACTCAGTGCCTCTTTGCTTGACATCATGAGAAAATCAAAAGAAATCAGCCAAGACATTTTTTTTGTAGACGTCCACAAGCAATTTCCAAACACCTTAAGGTTCCACATTCATCTGTACTAACAATAGTACACAAGTATAAACACCATGGGACCACGCAGCCGTCATACCGCTCAGGAAGGAGAAGCGTTCTGTCTCCTAGAGATGAACGTACTTTGGTGCGAAAAGTGAAAATCAATCCCAGAACAACAGCAAAGGACCTTGTGAAGATGCTGGAGGAAACAGGTACAAAAGTATCTATATCCACAGTAAAACGAGTCCTATATCGACATAACTTGAAAGGACGATCAGCAAGGAAGAAACCACTGCTCCAAAACTGTCATAATGCAGACAACGGTTTGCAACTGCACATGAGGACAAAGATTGTACTTTTTGGTCTGTCCCCTGGTCTGATGAAACAAAAATCAAACTGTTTGGCCATAATGACCATTGTTATGTTTGGAGGAAAAAGGGTGAGGCTTGCAAGCCGAAGAACACCATCCCAACCGTGAAGCACAGGGTGGCAGCATCATGTTGTGGGGGTGCTTTGCTGCAGGAGGGACTGGTGCACTTCGCAAAATAGATGGCATCATCAGGCAGGAAAATTATGTGATATATTGAAGCAACATCTCAACATCTCAGTCAGGAAGTTAAAGCTTGGTCGCAAATGGGTCTTCCAAATGGATAATGACCCCAAGCATACTTCCAAAGTTGTGGCAAAATGGCTTAAGGACAACAAAGTCAAGGTATTGGAGTGGCCATCACAAAGCCCTGACCTCAATCCTATAGAACATTTGTGAAAACCTGACTCAGTTACACCAACTGTGTCAGGAGGAATGGTCCAAAATTCACCCAACTTATTGTGGGAAGCTTGTGGAAGGCTATCCGAAACGTTTGACCCAATTGAAACAATTTAAAGGCAATGCTACCAAATACTAATTGAGTGTATGTAAAGTTCTGACCCACTGGGAATGTGATGAAAGAAATAAAAGCTGAAATAAATCATTCTCTCTCCTATTATTCTGACATTTCACATTCTTAAAATAAAGTGGTGATCCTAACTGACCTAAGACATGGAATTCTTACTAGGATTAAATGTCAGGAATTGTGAATTACTAAATTCAAATGTATTTGACTAAGGTGTATGTAAAATTCCGACTTCAACTGTATATAAAAAGAATGCCAGTAATGAAAAAGTATTAGGAACTAATAGCATTGTTTAAGAAACCTTCCCAAGGGTTCTACTAATTGACTTTAGATCACTGACTGCTTTCTTTTCCTATACATATAGAATGAAAAGAAAAGAGAAAATGGAAAGAAATGACTTGTTTACTACTGAGGAGGTCTAGTATACTGTAGTGCAGGGATGGGCAACTGGTGGCCCGTGGGTACATTTCCAAAGACAAAAATACATATGTATTTTTTAAACTAATTTGGGGGTCTCAACTTACTGTTGAGAGTTAGAATACTAGAATACACAAGTTGCAATTTCAAAAAATGTGGTTGTAAACTGTCATTGACAGTCAATCAATTAGCCCATGTCAGCATTAAAAAAATACTTATTGTAAATGAGTAAAATGGCCAACTATCTAAACTTGTAGTAATCATGGTTGAATTACCACTGCAAACATTTCTCTCTAAAAAAAAATGTGTAGAATTGCAGAAGATGTGCTGTAAAACTGCTAAATGTTCTCTCCGCCCCATGGCAAAATGGGTAGAATTACATGAAATTAGTTATAAAATTGTTAAATGATTTATCTGCCCCATGGCAACATGTGTAGATTTGCAGCAAACTTGCTTTAAAACTGCAAAATGCTTTAGAAGCCACATGGCAGAATGTGTAGAATTGCAGGAAATCCACCAACCTTTCAGTTACTGGCCCAACGCTCTAACCTCTAGGCTACCTGCCACCCCACTGCTAAAATGTAAATTATTAACTCCTAGTATAAACCTCGATTTGTTATACTAGGAGTTAACAATGATAGGATATACACAATATACTACATTTGAAAAGGGAAAGATATAAACATTATTTAGATTATTTTCAGATGAATAGTCATTCATGATTATCCAAATATCCAAATATTGGATTCAAACTGAATCTACTATATTTGGGAACTGTAAATGTGATGGTTCTAATATTTTGGGAAATAATTAAGAATTTATATACTCAATCATTATACTGTATCTGCTGTGAGGATATTGAGTCATAATATTGGTTGTCATGACTCATATATTATTTTAGGATGTATTTATTACCATAATTATTTCAGGTAAAAAAATAAACATTTCCAAATCCTAACTATAATCTTGGTAAATAACTTGACAAATCAAGTATACACGGCAAACTCAAAATTCCACCGTCATATTCTAATCTCAGGCCGTCCTTGCAAATAAGAATTTGTTCTTAACTGACTTGCCTAGTTAAATAAAGGTTACACATTCTACAGTATAGCAAGTGAACTGTATATCTATGAAGGCACCAAACCTGGACCTCCGTATCTCTCTGCCTTTGAACATCAGAGCTCTCTCATCAGTATTAGCGTCATTACATTTACATGTTCTTATCCAGAGCAATTTAGAGGAGAAATTATTGTTAAGTGCACATCGACAGATTTTTCACCTAGTCGGCTCTGTGAGTCAAACCAGAGACCTTTTGTTTACTGGCCCAACACACGCAACCGTTAGCCTACCTGCATACCCAATACACTCCACCCCTGGCTTACCTGGCACAATGTGTTTGCAGGTGAGTATTATTATTTATTTTTTACCTTGTCCACTTACAGTGCCGTTTTACGGTGCCGGAGTCGTCCAGGCATTAAAAGGAATACGGGCCCTTTAATCTGTCTCTTTCTCCTGCAGCCCCAGGCATGCCTGTAGGATGGCTCCACTCTCCCCTACTCTCTCTCTCTCGCTGTGAGCCTCTTCTCTCTCGCTCCTCTCCTCTCTTCTCCTCCTGTTCTTCAGTTTGTTTTAATCACTTGGATCCTTTCCATAACGCTGACTACCTTTCAGATACCCTTTACCTCAAGTGGCCCTGGCTTGCGACAAGGGGTGTCACCCACAGGAGGCTGCTGACGGGAGGACAGCTCATAATAATGGCTGGAATTGATTAAGTGGAATGGTATCAAACACATGGAAACCACTTGTTTGATGTGTTTGATAGCATTCCATTGATTCCGTTCCAGCTATTACTGTGAGCCATACTCCCCAATTAAGGTGCTACCAAGCTCCTGTGGTGTCACCGTCATATAAAAGTAAGTCATTTACACCGTGAAATTGCTTTATGAAAAGTCTTTGCAGTCCATCAAGGTATCATTGTAAAGGCAAACATTTTATGAATGAGGGAGGAGACAGAAAGGAATGTTCTCTTCTCTACCGGGTTTGACATTTTTGTCTGGCTTCACAAGAACATTCTGCCTGTATTGTGGTGAGCGGTTTTCTTCATGTTTTTCCTGAGGTACACTCTATTGGTGAAGCCCAAAGTTACTGTTTTCCAAAGCTTTGAATTTACAGCAACTTTGCCTGTGTCGTCAACATTCAACATTTCAGCTGTATTTTCCAGTATCTGTAGTGTCCTAACAAGTGAGCTGAGTTGGTTTTTATTAGAGTCAGTCTGAACTAGTCTCAGGAGACAGGTTCTGGTAGTATGCCTGGAGGCAGATGGCTTAAGTCCTCAGAGATGTAAGTTCTTTCAGTGAGCTACAGTATCTCTCTCCATCTCATGAAAACCATCTCTTTTCCCCAGTCTGATATAACAGTCACTCAAAACCATTTGTCCCTACTGTGTATGCTACAGTTCAGTTATCAGATCGTCAGACTAACGCATGTCTTGGCTTAACATGTATCCTTCTGGAATGAATTAAAAATAACTTTTCCAGTCATAGCACATGCGTTGATGAGTGAAGTATGAACCGTAGTGATGTACAAACACACAGTATAGATTTGGTCTATATAGATTTGGTCTATATGAAATGGAGTCTATGTGATCTTTTCACAGTCCTAGGATACGCTATGAATAAAAAGTTGAGCAACTAAATGGCCATATTATAAAGCTTGGACAAAAGCCAATTCATTTAAACACCTTCTCAAGTCTGATGGTTCACTTCTGACCTCGCGTCTAGAGAGTTGGCTAAGTGGAATAATACATTTCCTTCAGATTCAGTGACCTTGTCACCCTGCCTCACCAGCTGATTGCTGCTATTCACACCAAACCTCCACAGTATGTCAGAACATTTTTGGTAACGCTTCCTCTGAATACCCTCTTCATAATGCATTATCAGCACACGTATGATGCCTTATGAGCTATGCCCAATGCATGACTTAGCTAGCTGTAAATATCTGCTCATATACATCTATAACTACATTTGATCAGTTATTTATCATCACAAAGGCCAAATGATCATCACATATGTGGTGATAATGTGACCGATGATGATAATGATGGGTATATGTCATGGGCATTAACCCTTTACACTTGTACCCGTAGACAGGTTGAAAATGACAGATTTGGGCACTGGTAAGCGCCTAAATTGGAACGTAGTGATTGTACAGTAGCATGCTATACATGACGTCAGAGCTCTGGCTCTGCGCTTCACAGTGCTGTATGGGTTCTGACTGACAGCTGTTCTGAACTTGAGCACCGCGTGGGACAACAAGTTGCTCCCATCCCTCCCACTAACTGGGCAACTTTTGCAAACGTTTTATTGTCTGAGTGAGGGAAATGCTGTAAATTGAGAGGACTCAATGTATTTTGAAAGATGAGAAGTTGAGGATTATAACAAATACTGATTTGATGTCATACAAGCCAAACACCCGTGAGTCCAAATGTGCACTTCACATTTCCATATCATCAAACTCATGTCATATACAGTGTCAACGTTTATGATCACTATGTGTGATGTACAGTTCCAAGATGACATGACGCCTGGGTTGATCTGAACAGAATTTTTGTTTGTCTATTTTAAAGCTCACGCTCTCATCACTCCTTTCTATGCACACCAAAATGATGATCTGTTTCCCTGAGTTGCCTTGTGAAAAGCCTTACACTGTAAGATCCTATTTTATAACTTAGCAAGTCATGTTGACAATAGAACAAGCTTCAAGTGAAGCCCACCTGACCCAGATTGCAATTTAAAACGGCAGTTTTTTGAATTGCGTAAACAACAGCAGTAATTGTGTGATGGCAGGGATGCACAGTTGTGTTCCAAACAAAACAACTACAAGTGTGCTTGTAGGAGAGCTCAAAAAAGCATCTTTCAGTTGAAGACTCTTCTTTGAGTCATAAAAGTGCATTGAAACTTTAGAGAGATGTGTGACCACTTGGAGACACCAGTTAGTCCGCTCTCAAAAAACCCTTGTCCTTTTTTGTCTGATGTTGCACCTCCCCCACATTTTCCAGGAATATTCTTATCATGCTACTGAATGTATCCACAGTATTTTCAGATTTCGTTATCAACAAATGTGGCGAAAAGTACAGGAAATGTAAAATGTACATAACATCAACAGTCTAATGTTTGGATTTAGTCTTGTGTCAGGTGAACTGTTATGTCCTCAACTTTGGTCTAATAATTTTCCCACAATCTCCAAATTGTTCTCTTTCAACTGCTCTTTCAGTTGCTACCATTCTTATGCATTTCATATTTCTTCTGTAAGAAATATTTCAATGTAGTCCTATTCATATAGGCCAATTCCCACAAGTGTAAATGTGTAGATGAAACTATCAACTGAACTAGCTAGGAATATAGCAGTCTTTATTTAGTGAAGGGGAATTAACAGACCTTAGTTATCCCAATCTGAATTGCTCATCGAATAATTCCCATGTCTTTGTTCTCTAACTGTAAATACTGTATAGTAGCCTGGTTGCCAGTCTCTGTTCAACTACTACATTCCAGACCTTGTAATCTGTGTCATTTGTTTAGCATGACAGAGAGTGGAAAGGAGTGGCATGACAGCTAGAGAGACAGGTACACAGGCTAACTGTTTAGTATACCCAGATGAAATCAACATCAAATCCACGAACAGACACTAAAAGGACAAACACTAGAAATTAGCGCACACTTTTAAGTACAATGCTGCAATACATCTGAATCTTGTTCATTCAGGGTGTCAAAGTTTTAATTGTATCTTTCCATAAATACATAAATACATGAACTAACTATTTAGCAGCACTGAACACTCAACCAATTTCCTGGCTCATGCACTGACTGTAAGTTGACTAAAGCCTGGGTGGAGCGTATTAGATAGGAGACAGCCAGGGGTAGCTGGAGGTATGCAACGGTGCCACTGTTTGCTGCTACTGCCTAGCCTGCCACCTCAATCTGCCTGCCGCCTCAATCTGCCTGCTGCCTCAATTTGCCTGCCACCTCAATCCGCCTGCCGCCTCAATCTGCCTGCCTTAGCATCAAACGGCCTGCTTTACCCTCAATCTGCCTGCCGCCTCAATCTGCCTACCGCCTCAATCTGCCTTCTGCCTCAATTTGCCTGCATTAGCCTCTCTTATCAATGTGATCCATGGGCAGCCCTCGCTCTCTACTTTCCCTCTGCTGGGTTTCAAATCAGCCGCTAATGAACCCAATGTGGTGCATTTTTAAGGCACAGGGACAGTGCAATGCAGCAGTAATTGCGCTCTAATTCAGTTGAACTCACAATATCTAATCAGACGGCTCCAAGTTCCCCGGCCGAGGAGGCAACCCCAAGGACACTCATCCTCCCACCTAATAAAGCAAGGGAATGTACACCCTTTACACTTACAATCCAGCACCCAGCACGAAGAAAGGGCCCAGGGAGCAGCTCAGCCCACAGATCTCCAATAATGGCAGCCTGCCTATCCATGTTGCAAAGCCCAATCAAATGGTGCACTGCTCCCACAATGCCTCCTCAGTGTTTAACCAGCCACAGTAAAGTTTCATTGGCGAAACATATCAAATCATGGCACGTTTTGGAATGAAGAAGTAAAGCGAGCGGAGAGTACTTCCTGCCACAGGCTATAAAACTGCTCTGGTGGAGTAGAGATGCAAAGACACCTTTGCAAAGATGACCGTTACTCTAAAAGTAAACTGAGCTCAATGTTGAACGCAAACAAACAAAGAAGGCATGCAGCCATTTCATTTGAAACATTGGGAGTGAACTTGTGTGGGGGTCTTGGTTTCCATTCTCCCTCCCTGGGGTCTGAAGATCAATGGCATATATTTCTACCCCTGAGTCATGATATTGCAAGGTAAGTAAGTTACAGAGGCAGATCACATGGATCATCTAGATGTGGTCTCTCTACAGGCCTATTACCCTGACTCAGGGTTTAGCTCAATGTGGGCTAACCAGGTCTTGTGGCATGTAGGAGACCCGTGTTCAAACCCTAGAAGGTCACAGAGGCAGATAACGTGGATCATCATCTAGATGTTGTCTCTCTACAGGTCTTTGACACCTATTCTGTACGCTGATAAGATCAGAACAACTTTGTTCCGAACAACAACAGGTCTGCAGTGAAGCACACAATGACCGATGACTTTGGTGTTTGGGTGGAGAGGAGATAGTTGTGATGGATCACTTCCCATAACAAAATTTGTTCTGCAATAATGTGTTCATAATAAGTTGTGTACTGAAATGATGTGGTAACATACTGAAATGATGTGGTAACATACTGAAATGATGTGGTAACATACTGAAATGATGTGGTAACATACTGAAATGATGTGGTAACATACTAAAATGATGTGGTAACATACTGAAATGATGTGGTAACATACTGAAATGATGTGGTAACATACTAAACTGATGTGGTAACATACTGAAATGATGTGGTAACATACTGAAATGATGTGGTAACATACTAAAATGATGTGGTAACATACTGAAATGATGTGGTAACATACTGAAATGATGTGGTAACATACTGAAATGATGTGGTAACATACTGAAATGATGTGGTAACATACTGAAATGATGTGGTAACATACTAAAATGATGTGGTAACATACTGAAATGATGTGGTAACATACTAAAATGATGTGGTAACATACTGAAATGATGTGGTAACATACTGAAATGATGTGTTAACATAATAAAATGATGTGGCAACATACTGAAATTATGTGGTAACATACTAAAATGATGTGGTAACCCTTAAAGTATAGGTATAATACTCACAGTCTAAATGGATGTGCCGGATGCCCTCCACATCCTCTGCGTGAATAAACTGGTAGCACCTCTTCCCTACGATGTCCACTGGCGTCAGGTCCATGTAGTCGCTAATTCTACAACAGGGATTTGAAAAGGATTCAGCGCGTGATGACGGCAAGAGAAGAAGCACCAACAGAAACTGAAAAACATTCAAACGGCTCTTGAAACACAATGTCATTCCAACTTAACCAGGTAGACCATATTCATCCTGATATGTCAGACTAATGCCTTTGACAAAGATACAGTAAGTATTACACACACATTCAGGGACAAATGGATAGAATGGAACATAGGATGTCTTCCCATTTCACATGATAAAATGCCTATCGCTTAGTATTGAATATAATCTATCCATTATTTTTTTGTTAACCCAAAAGCAACCTGTCTACTATCTGTCTTACATATTGTGTGGTTATTTCTGATATTTCTAGTCTACCCAAACACCCTATGAAACAGATAAAAGTAGTTCTGATCAGTTTCCCATTTCATTTCCCAGAAAGGCTGAGGCTATCTCACTGTAAAACTGACTGTCCAGATGTGATTTCCCCATAAATAACTGACTGTCTGGCAGACAGGGGGAAAAGAAAACTATCTCAGTGATCTCAATCCCACAGAGATGAGGACAGGTAGCAAAGAAATAGAATGTTCATGATGAGTTGTACAGTATATAGGCCTAATGCTATGTAATTACAAACCCTAGCGATTAGAGTGGAACTACCTACACAACTATAAGAGCAACGTAATGCCAAGCGGTGCTGTGACTCTTTGAAGAGGTAGGGTTTCAGACGTTTTCAAACCTTACCCCTTGCATTTCAGTTATGTGTATCACTGCCATGTGGGTACAGTAAAATACAGTCAAGCCTTACCTATTCTCACAGTAGACAATGTTGAGGTCCATGTGGACCCTGGTGACAAACATCTGGCAGTCTATGCGCACCTCGTTGATGGTGGGGGGGGGGAGGGCGTGGGCTACCACCACCATGCCCATGATCTGAATGGGTACCGACCGACTGTGGGTCATTGCCATACGGATCCTCAGCCTGCCTGTAACATGGATCACCTATAGGATGAGGGAGAGAGGGGGAAACACAGAGAAAGAGATAGATAGAGACACAGAGAGATAGAGATAAAGAGAGAGAGAGAGAGAGATCGAGAGAGAAAGAAATAGAGCGAGCGAGTGAGAGAGAGAGCAAGAGAGAGAGTAGAGCGAGCGAGCGAAAGAGAGAGAGAGAGCGAGGAGAGAGAGCAAGAGAGAGAGAGAGGAATAGAGAGAAAAAGAGAGAGAGCGAGAGAGAGCGCGTGAGAGAGAGCAAGAGGAGAGAGAGAGAGAAAGGAGAGAGGGAGAGAGAGAGAGAAAGAGAGAAAGAGAGTTTCAGTTCAAAAGCAGTAATGGAGAATTCCAAACACAAAATAGCGAGGGTGGAGGTGAGGACAAACGTTTTGAAGGTCCTAATTATCGCTAGCTTTAAAGTCTTTGTAGCTCTATTCTGCCCTAGAGGAGGAACTGACTAGATATGCAAACTACACTTTCAGATCCATCCATTTTAATCATTGCCAGGTTAAACCCAGGGGGAAATGTTTTGTAGTCTTTAAACTACTGACACTGGCCTCTCAGTGGCACACCTCTGAGATTGGTGAGACGCGATTATTATCATTCACACAGACAGTTCCTGCTCCCTAAACTCATTCAAAGCCTTAGACCATCTCCTGCTCCACCAGGGATAAGCAACCCTCAACAATGGGAACCAGACATTGAATTACAATTCAGAAGAGAGACACAGAGAGACACAACAACAAAAAAATAACAGCCCTATTCCAGGCATTGCATTAGAAAGCTAACAGAACAGTGACATGTTACAACAGCCCTGTCAGACAGTCGGCCCAGGAGGAAAATGGTTCTGATACTGTATGATGTCTCCTTTTCAAAGGGAAACCATCAGTGCTTGTGACATCCTAGGAGCCGTCAACAGTCTCCACAGTTAAATGATACTGACTCCTTTTCCCTGGAGTTTCTAAAGACAAATAAAAACTGTGAATGATAGTGTCAAACCCATTTTGAATACAACTAAACTACAACGCTGTATAGCACATCCAATGGCAAGATTGAACAGTGTTTATTTTAAAGTGAGTATGAGAGAAGTCCGGCTAAAACACATCAAACAGAATGCTAGGAGAGGCATTTTGGGTCAGAGGAGTGTAGCCAGTCTAGTGCTTGAAGTCATGCTGCTCTAAGAGAGAGAAGAGGAGGGAGAATACTTTGCTGTCTTTTTAAAGTTTAAGAGTGCAGTGAGACCTTGTTCAAGGTCACCAGGGGAAAGACCGTGAAGAATAGGAACAGTTAGGAACAGTCTCCATCGGCTTTCCATCCAGATTATATTCTGTTAGATATATTCCCATGATTTTGCAGTTACAGTAATTTCTGTAACATCTACTGTGCAGAATATGTGTTAGATATATTTCCTGTTTTAGATATATTATATATGTTACATATGTGATATATATGTCCCTGATATTCTGTAATTACACTCATTTTTGTAACATTTTACATCATGTATGTATAATTGAATCATGTAAACAAAGTCTGGTTGATCCACCCAGAATGACTTTGTTGAATGCATATGAGAGTTCCCTACAGTCCTTTATGTGTTAAACAGATCTATGCAGCAAATCAGCCTCCTCACACTCACACCTGGGTTCAAACACTATTTGAAATCTTCCAAATATTTTTAGCGTTTGCTTAAGCCTGCATGCAATGCCGGATGGGCAGGGTTTTGCTCTTCTCCAATTATTCTATTCATTCCAGTGTGCCAGGGAAGCTAAATCAAGCCCAGATGTAGTATTTAAAGGGCAGAGGAAGACATCACATCAGCACAATGAGACCAGGGCAGAGGAAGACATCACATCAGCACAATGAGATCAGGGCAGAGGAAGACATCACATCAGCACAATGAGACCAGGGCAGAGGAAGACAATGAGACCAGGGCAGAGGAAGACAATGAGACCAGGTCAGAGGAAGACATCACATCAGCACAATGAGACCAGGGCAGAGGAAGACATCACATCAGCACAATGAGACCAGGGCAGAGGAAGACATCACATCAGCACAATGAGACCAGGGCAGAGGAAGACATCACATCAGCACAATGAGACCAGGGCAGAGGAAGACATCACATCAGCACAATGAGACCAGGGCAGAGGAAGACAATGAGACCAGGTCAGAGGAAGACATCACATCAGCACAATGAGACCAGGGCAGAGGAAGACATCACATCAGCACAATGAGACCAGGGTAGAGAAAGACATCACATCAGCACAATGAGATCAGGGCAGAGGAAGACATCACATCAGCACAATGAGACCAGGGCAGAGGAAGACAATGAGACCAGGGCAGAGGAAGACAATGAGACCAGGTCAGAGGAAGACATCACATCAGCACAATGAGACCAGGGCAGAGAAAGACATCACATCAGCACAATGAGATCAGGGCAGAGGAAGACATCACATCAGCACAATGAGACCAGGGCAGAGGAAGACAATGAGACCAGGTCAGAGGAAGACATCACATCAGCACAATGAGACCAGGGCAGAGGAAGACATCACATCAGCACAATGAGACCAGGGTAGAGAAAGACATCACATCAGCACAATGAGATCAGGGCAGAGGAAGACATCACATCAGCACAATGAGACCAGGGCAGAGGAAGACAATGAGACCAGGGCAGAGGAAGACAATGAGACCAGGTCAGAGGAAGACATCACATCAGCACAATGAGACCAGGGCAGAGAAAGACATCACATCAGCACAATGAGATCAGGGCAGAGGAAGACATCACATCAGCACAATGAGACCAGGGCAGAGGAAGACAATGAGACCAGGGCAGAGGAAGACAATGAGACCAGGGCAGAGGAAGACATCACATCAGCACAATGAGATCAGGGCAGAGAAAGACATCACATCAGCACAATGAGATCAGGGCAGAGGAAGACAATGAGACCAGGGCAGAGGAAGACAATGAGACCAGGGCAGAGGAAGACATCACATCAGCACAATGAGACCAGGGCAGAGAAAGACATCACATCAGCACAATGAGATCAGGGCAGAGGAAGACAATGAGACCAGGGCAGAGGAAGACATCACATCAGCACAATGAGACCAGGGCAGAGAAAGACATCACATAAAATCATCAAATGCACACCGCTCTGCTCCACTCTAATGAATACAAATGTTTTAAAAACTTATAGAATTGAAATGATTTCTTCGGATGCCCAAACCCAGAGGCATCAAAACAGTTTGTTTGAATAAGACTTTTGAAGTGAATGGTGGGCAGCTAGACTGCTACAGGAGTGCTATTGACCAGAACATTAAATATGCTCAGGCAGTTAAATGCAAACTGACACGTCAAGTGTTCACAACAGCGGCAGTGAGAGGCAATTCGAATAGCATTTCTCAACTTAATACAAGCCAACAAAATACAGGGATCAATTTTTATAATTCATGGTTCAGCACACAATGAATACACTCTCTCTCTCCACCGGTGAATATAGAAGAGGTATACATAAGAAATAAGATTCATCTGTTCCTGGGGATTCTCTGGAGTGCTTTTGAAATGTGATACAGCACCAATAATGAAGGAGGACCTTTACATGAGTGCATTAAATGAGATGGGGGGGCTGAGATGTGTTAAAAAAATATGGGTTTAATGCTGGAGCTTTGATTTGACCTCCAGAGTGGAGTGGGGATATAAGCAGCCATGATACGTGCCGCCAATGCCACCGTGCCTCGCGGTCCCGGGTGGAGGAGCAGATCACCGACATGCCAAACAACATTTATCTCTAGCCATAATTAGGACCTTCAAAACATTTGTCCTCACCTCCACCCTCGCTCCCTAAGATTCTCTATTACTGCTTTTGGACTGAAACTCTTTCTTTCTTTCTTTCTTTCTTTCTTTCTTTCTTTCTTTCTTTCTTTCTTTCTTTCTTTCTTTCTTTCTTTCTTTCTTTCTTTCTTTCTTTCTTTCTTTCTTTCTTTCTTTCTTTCTTTCTTTCTTTCTTTCTTTCTTTCTTTCTTTCTTTCTTTCTCTCTCTCTTTCTTTCTCTCTCTCTCTCTCTCTCTCTCTCTCTCTCTCTCTCTCTCTCTCTCTCTCTCTCTCTTTGTCTCTCTTTCAGACACAGCCTTAGTTCTAACCATAGGCAGCCATTACCTTCCATTTCTTATAATAAATAAATATTAAAATGTTTTTTTCCCTCACAGTCCAAGACCAATGAAACACAATATAATAAAGAGATTGAAGAGATATATCCAAACCCACGCCACTGCTGTTGGATCCACCCTTGAGAACACAAAGTGCATTAGGGTGTGATGAAGCCAGAATGAGGCCGGAGACACTGACAGAGAGACAGAGATGATATGGAGATGCTTGGAGAGAGAGAGGGGCATCAAGATGAGGCTGGGCTCGTCCCTGTGTGTCCTCACTGCTCAAAGAATCAGCCTTAATCACATCTCTGTCCCAAAGCCCCCACAAGCCAAACATCGTATCAACTTAATATTGAGCCTGCGTGACTCTTTTTCTATACATACAGTATGTTAACACCGACAGCTAACATTTTTATCTCATGCTGAGTATGATAGTCATGGTAGTTCTGGCGATTCTCTCTTTTTCACAACTCAAACTGAAATACAAAACAATATTTACATACTAGAAAAAGCCTGGAATGCAATCTGAATATCACTCTAAAACAATAGCAAAACAGCCATATTCAGTTTGGATTCCAGACTAGTTCCTTATGAGAGTCTATAACCCTGCTCTTACTACAGGGCTAGGCCGTAGAACTACATATACAGTGCCTTGCGAAAGTATTCGGCCCCCTTGAACTTTGCAACCTTTTGCCACATTTCAGGCTTCCAACATAAAGATATGAAACTGTATTTTTTTGTGAAGAATCAACAACAAGTGGGACACAATCATGAAGTGGAACGACATTTATTGGATATTTCAAACTTTTTTAACATATCAAAAACTGAAAAATTGGGCGTGCAAAATTATTCTGTGGCAAAAGGTCGCAAAGGGGGCCGAATACTTTCGCAAGGCACTGTATAACAACATACGGCTGTGGGCTTGTGAATTCTAGGATCTCTGTGGCTCGGCCACCGTGCCTCTGGGTCTTACCTTATAGCCTGAAGACTTGATGTGGACACCTCTCTTGGTCAGTGTGGACTTCATACGGACGAAGAAGGAGCGTTCTAAAATGTTGTCTGGGGGAAGCAGGGTGGGGCTGGTCGACTCGACTGTGGAGGCAAACACGCACACGCACACGCACGCACACGCACGCACACGCACACACACACACACACACACACACACCCACACACACACACACACACACACACACACACACACACACACACACACACACACACACACACACACACACACACACACACACACACACACACACACACACACACACACACACACACACACACACACACACAATTACTTAACATTACTTGGCCAATAAATCTGTGTGTTTTGTAGTAAAGCCCAGGAGAGGTGGGGTGATATTAAAAACCCCAGCTGGTAAGACAGGCTAGCTGTAATAACTTTTCATTGAGTTTCTATCATCTCCCAGGTAACCGTCTAATGGAAAAAGCACACCTAAATAAAAACAACACATTAGCAGTAAACCATGTTTTAATTACAGTATGTTCTGTAATAGAGTACAACCTCTATTAGGTCTAACACCATAATCGGTGAAAACATTTTATTGGAAGCTCACTACATTGTAGTGGTGTATTCATTTTCCATGTACAATATTGCAATTTCATGTAATGGAATACCTAGAATACCTTGAATACCTAGAATACCTATTAGAATTAACTCAAGTGTATTTTATTTTATACTGTTTGTAGAGTTAATCTAATTGTAAACAAAGATATTCATCCTTGCTTCAACAAAGTTCAAAAAAACATAGATCATCACATTAAAACCCCATAACTAATGAGGCCAGTCAGTCTCTTCAACAGAACACAACAAGGGTACCTATTAGGTAAAGGTGAAACGGTCCATTTGTCACTGCTCCTGATCAAGGCTTAATAATCAAATGCATATTCAAAATATTCAATCCATCAGAGGAGATAATATACTGTAGATGTAGACATGCTGGTCTCCCTGGCTGTGTGTGTGATGTGTGTGTTATGATTGACATTTCCCCTTTGCCTGTGGTCATGAAGCTAGAAGCTGTGAGAGGGGTGGCCCTAGCAAAGATTCAACATCTGCTTGCAAATGTGCATATCCCCCAGAAGGATCTAAGGAGAGTGAATAACAAAGCTGTTCAGGTGGTGACAAAGTGTCTCTGCTTAAACACACACACCACACGTGACGTTGTCTTCCTGAGCCAAAGAGGGGTTTAGGTGTCCCCAATATTGAGTGGCTTTACACTGCTACAAGACTGATTCACCTGTTGAACATGCTCAACAGTGACGATGTGACAGTTCAGGAGTTAGCCAGAGCCTCCCTCCTTCTGGACCTACGAAGGTGGAAGGTTACACTGGCCAGGGACACTGAGTACAACTTCCTGGGTCTTCAGGAGGAAGGCCAATGGAAAATTGAACACTCGTGCTGAGGGTTTTGAGGTCTGGTCAAACTGTCCGGACATGGCCTCCCGGGTGGCGCAGTGGTCTACGGCACTGCATCGCAGCGCTAGCTGTGCCACCAGAAACCCTGGGTTCGCGCCCAGGTTCTGTCGCAGCCGGGCGTGACCGGGAGGTCCGTGGGGCGACGCACAATTGGCCTAGTGTCGTCCGGGTTGTAACTTCCGGCGCCGACAGAGATGGCCGCCTCGCTTCGCGTTCCTAGGAAACTATGCAGTTTTTTGTTTTTTTACGTGTTATTTCTTACATTAGTACCCCAGGTCATCTTAGGTTTCATTACATACAGTCGAGAAGAACTACTGAACTACTGATCAGCGTCAACTCACCATCAGTACGACCAAGAATATGTTTTTCGCGACGCGACATGGTGTGATGAAAGAAACATACAGGAACTCAAATTCTTCTGTTCACCTGATTTAGAATTCCTCACAATCAAATGTAGACCGCATTATCTACCAAGAGAATTCTCTTTGATTATAATCACAGCCGTATATATCCCCCCCCAAGCAGACACATCGATGGCTCTGAACGAACTTTATTTAACTCTCTGCAAACTGGAAACGATTTACCCGGAGGCTGCATTCATTGTAGCTGGGGATTTTAACAAGGCTAATCTGAAAACAAGACTCCCTAAATTTTATCAGCATATCGATTGCGCAACCAGGGGTGGAAAGACCTTGGATCATTGTTACTCTAACTTCCGCGAACCATATAAGGCCCTGCCCCGCCCCCCTTTCGGAAAAGCTGACCACGACTCCATTTTGTAGATCCCTGCCTAGATCCCTGCCTACAGACAGAAACTAAAACAAGAGGCTCCCACGCTGAGGTCTGTCCAACGCTGGTCCGACCAAGCTGACTCCACACTCCAAGACTGCTTCCATCACGTGGACTGGGAGATGTTTCGTATTGCGTCAGATAACAACATTGACGAATACGCTGATTCGGTGTGCGAGTTCATTAGAACGTGCGTTGAAGATGTCGTTCCCATAGCAACGATTAAAACATTCCCTAACCAGAAACCGTGGATTGATGGCAGCATTCGTGTGAAACTGAAAGCGCGAACCACTGCTTTTAATCAGGGTGTCTGGTAACATGACCGAATACAAACAGTGCAGCTATTCCCTCCGCAAGGCTATCAAACAAGCTAAGCGCCAGTACAGAGACAAAGTAGAATCTCAATTCAACGGCTCAGACACAAGAGGCATGTGGCAGGGTCTACAGTCAATCACGGACTACAGGAAGAAATCCAGCCCAGTCACGGACCAGGATGTCTTGCTCCCAGGCAGACTAAATAACTTTTTTGCCCGCTTTGAGGACAATACTGTGCCACTGACACGGCCTGCAACGAAAACATGCGGTCTCTCCTTCACTGCAGCCGAGGTGAGTAAGACATTTAAACGTGTTAACCCTCGCAAGGCTGCAGGCCCAGACGGCATCCCCAGCCGCGCCCTCAGAGCATGCGCAGACCAGCTGGCCGGTGTGTTTACGGACATATTCAATCAATCCCTATACCAGTCTGCTGTTCCCACATGCTTCAAGAGGGCCACCATTGTTCCTGTTCCCGAGAAAGCTAAGGTAACTGAGCTAAACGACTACCGCCCTGTAGCACTCACATCCGTCATCATGAAGTGCTTTGAGAGACTAGTCAAGGACCATATCACCTCCACCCTACCTGACACCCTAGACCCACTCCAATTTGCTTACCGCCCAAATAGGTCCACAGACGATGCAATCTCAACCACACTGCACACTGCCCTAACCCATCTGGACAAGAGGAATACCTATGTGAGAATGCTGTTCATCGACTACAGCTCGGCATTCAACACCATAGTACCCTCCAAGCTCATCATCAAGCTCGAGACCCTGGGTCTCGACCCCGCCCTGTGCAACTGGGTACTGGACTTCCTGACGGGCCGCCCCCAGGTGGTGAGGGTAGGCAACAACATCTCCTCCCCGCTGATCCTCAACACTGGGGCCCCACAAGGGTGCGTTCTGAGCCCTCTACTGTACTCCCTGTTTACCCACGACTGCGTGGCCACGCACGCCTCCGCCCTCAACCGTAAGGCTCTCCAGAGGGTAGTGAGGTCTGCACAACGCATCACCGGGGGCAAACTACCTGCCCTCCAGGACACCTACACCACCCGATGCTACAGGAAGGCCATAAAGATCATCAAGGACATCAACCACCCGAGCCACTGCCTGTTCACCCCGCTGTCATCCAGAAAGCGAGGTCAGTACAGGTGCATCAAAGCTGGGACCGAGAGACTGAAAAACAGCTTCTATCTCAAGGTCATCAGACTGTTAAACAGCCACCACTAACATTGAGTGGCTGCTGCCAACACACTGTCAATGACACAACTCCAGCCACTTTAATAATGGGAATTGATGGGAAATGATGTAAATATATCACTAGCCACTTTAAACAATGCTACCTTATATAATGTTACTTACCCTACATTATTCATCATTATTCATCTCATATGCATACGTAAGGACTGCATCCTTATGTAATACATGTATCACTAGCCACTTTAACTATGCCACTTTGTTTACATACTCATCTCATATGTTATACTGTACTCGATATCATCTACTGTATCTTGCCTATGCTGCTCTGTACCATCACTCATTCATATATCCTTATGTACATATTCTTCATCCCCTTACACTGTGTATAAGACAGTAGTTTTTTTGGAATTGTTAGTTAGATTACTTGTTCGTTATTACTGCATTGTCGGAACTAGAAGCACAAGCATTTCGCTACACTCGCATTAACATCTGCTAACCATGTGTATGTGACAAATAAAATTTGATTTGATTTGATTTGATTTGATTTGGAGGGCTTGGCCGGTAGGGATATCCTTGTCTTATCGCGCACCAGCGACTCCTGTGGCGGGCTGGGTGCAGTGTGCGCTAACCAAGGTAGCCAGGTGCACAGTGTTTCCTCTGACACATTGGTGCAGCTGGCTTCCGGTTTGGAGGTGTGCTGTGTTAAGAAGCAGTGCGGCTTGGTTGGGTTGTGTTTCGGAGGACGCATGGCTTTCGACCTTCGTCTCTCCCGAGCCTGTACGGGAGTTGTAGCGATGAGACAAGATAGTAATTAATAACAACAGTTGGATACCATGAAATTGGGGAGTAAAAAAGGGGGGTTAGGGACTGTCTGGACATCAACAACCTCTGCAACTGGACTGGAGTGGAGCTCAGGTGGACACGGAATGATATGGAAAATGATGCAGTTGTGGCAGATCACGGTGTTGTTGTGGAGGCTTCTGTCACCCATGATGGAACATCTCATCCTACATCTAGGACAACACTCCTTGGTATCAGACGGATGCAGCTATACTACAACACTGGACTGGCCTGAGGCTGCAGGGGGAAACTCACTACTCTGTCTCCCATTCCATGCACCAGAATGCTGCTGTTGGTGAGGACATTCTCACCTTTACTGTTAAGGCGATGCTGCAAGTTCTACCAACAAGTCCATTGCCCATGTTGTGAATTGCATACAATGATTTGTACATTGCTAGACATGACCGCCTTTTTGACCAGATCCCCAGTGAGCTTCGACAAGTAGTCTCACCAACAGCACACATGTATAAACATTGTTGTGTAGTAGGAAGCTGGTTTGATGTTGATGATGATGTGTTTTCATGTGTGCCAAATACACCAGATGTTGTTGTGGGGGGGGGGCCAGGGGAGAGGTGCTCATTTTGGAAGTGGGCTGCTCATTGGACGGCTGCATGGAGCAGGCGTTTGCTGAGAATCTGCTTCAGTACCAGCCCCTGGTGGCGCTGGGACAGCCTCGGGTGGAGGCCGTCTCGGCCACGTTCACAGGCCCGCAGTGCGTGGCATCCAGATTGTGGGGCCTGACAAAAACGAGGGCAAAGCAATTGGCTAGGTACGGCTGTTTCAGCTGTCGTGGGCAACCTAGTAGTTTGGAGAAGAGGTGCTTTCGGTACCCTTGAGTGCCACGCATACAGGGACCTTTGAAATGTTTGGATCCTATTTTTGTACATTTTAGGATTTAAAGTGTGTGTGTGTGTGTGTGTGTGTGTGTGTGTGTGTGTGTGGTGTGTGTCTCCCAGACTATAGGACATTAGATATAGACAGACATACAGACGGACAGACAGACAGACAGACAGACAGAGACAGACAGACAGTGATATGACAACGCCCAGCTCACAGGCATCTCAGCCATGGACCAGGCTACGAGATCACATTGAAATGGGATTACTAAAACAGCACACCTGGAAAATCCATTTTTCTGCTACTCTCCTTATAACAAGTGTCACGACTTCCACCGAAGTCGGCCCCTCTCCTTGTTCGGGTGGTGTTCGGCGGTCAACGTCACCGGCTTTCTAGTCACCACCGATCCATGTTTAATTTTTGTTTTGTTTTGTCTGGTTTCAATTCAATACACACCTGGTTTCAATTCCCATATCATGTTCCTTATTTAACCCTCTGGTATACATTTCTGTTCTGTCCGTGATTGTTGGTGTCTTAGTGGTTGTTGTAGGTGTTAGTTTGTATGCATTTTCCTATTTGGAATTTTGCTTGTCTAGGGACAGCCATGGATCGCATGATGCAAACAATGGACAGATGGGAGAGAGGAGGCTTTCCTGTAAATACAACATCATCACCTCCGCCCACACCTCAACCTACACCGATGTCCACCCCCCCCCCCCCCCCCCCCCCGTCATCAGGACCCAGTGGGATTCGGCTCTTGCTCCCGGGAGCGTATGACGGAACAGCTGCCGGGTGCCAGGGGTTCCTACTCCAGCTGGAGCTCTACCTGGCAGCTGTTTAGCCGGCCCCTTCGGGACGCGAGAGAGTGAGCGCCCTCATCTCCTGCCTGACTGGAAAAGCCCTGGAGTGGGCCAACGCCATCTGGGGAAGGGAAGGCCCGACTCTGGATGACTACGAGGACTTCTCCCACCTGAAGGGAGAGCGGCGGGAGAGCGATTGTTCCATCTGAGACAGGGGATGAGGAGCGCTCAAGAGTTCGCACTGGACTTCAGAACTCTGGCAGCTGGTTTGGGATGGAATGAGCGGGCCCTGATCGACCACTACAGGTGTAATTTACGAGAGGACGTTCGTAGGGAGCTTGCCTGCAGGGACACCACTCTCAACCTGGATCAGCTGGTGGACTTGTCTATCCGGCTGGATAACCTGTTGGCCTCCCGCGGACGTCCGGATCGGGGTCCGTCTGTTCCATTTCCCAGCACCTTGGCTCCAACACCGATGGAGTTGGGAGGGGCTGCTATGAGGGAGGCCGGAGGGGGGACCATTCCCTGCACCAGCTGTGGCCGCAGAGGTGTTGCTGGGATGGTTCTTCAGGAAGTCGAGGTAGCGGGCGGAGCACTGGTGAGACATCCCAGGTGAGTAGGCACACAACTCACCCAGAGCGCCCTGTTGCACACATGTGGTTACCTATAGAATTTCCTGCGTTCTCCCCACATTCCCAGCATAAGGCGCTTGTAGATTCAGGCGCAGCTGGGAACTTTATTGACCGTTCCTTAGCACATAGATTAGGGATCCTTATTGTTCCTGTTGATGTTCCCTTCCCGTACATGCCTTAGATAGTCGTCCTTTGGGGTCAGTGCTAATTAGGGCGTTCACAGCTCCCATTGCTATGAGAACGCAGGGGGTCACGAGGAGAGAATTAGTTTCTTCCTGATCGACTCTCCTGCGTTTCCTGTTGTGTTGGGCCTTCATTGGTTGGCCTCTCATGATCCTATTATTTTGTGGCAACAGAGGGCTCTCAAGGGATGGTCCTGTCAGTGTTCAGGGAGGTGTGTAGGTGTTTCCTTAGGTGCCACTACGGTGGAAAGTCCAAACCAGGTTTCCACCATGCACATTTCCCACGAATATGCCGATTTGGTACAGAAGGCGACTCAATTACCACCCCATCGACAGGGGCATTGTGCGATAAATCTCCTGGTAGGCGCTGCACTTCCGAGGAGTCACGTGTATCCTCTGTCACATGAGGAGACGGCGGCTATGGAAACATATGTCGCCGAATCTCTAGGACAGGGATACATTAGGCCTTCCACTTCACCTGTCTCCTTGTGAAGAAGAAGGATGGAGGTTTATGCATGTATTGACTATCGAGGTTAAAATCAGATCACTGTAAAATACAGTTACACGCTACCTCTGCCAGTATGACCGAGTCATTGCATGGGGCGTGCTTCTTCTGGTGCGTATCCGGGGGGGGGGGGGGGGGGGGATTTAGAACCACTTCTGGGCACTATGAGTACCTCGTCATGACATATTGGTTAATGAATACTCCGTCAGTCTTCCAATCCTTTGTGGATGAGATTTTCACGGACCTGCACGGACAGGGTGTAGTGGTGTATATAGATGACATTCTAATATACTCCACTGCATGTGTCCCTTGTGCGCAGGGTGCTAGGTCGACTGTTGGAACATGACTTACACGTCAAGGCGGAGAAATGTCTGTTCTTCCAACAGTCCATCTCCTTCCTAGGGTACCGCTTTTCCGCGTCAGGGGTGGAGATGGAAAATGACCGCATTTCAGCCGTCCGTAATTGGCCGACTCCAACCACGGTAAAGGAGGTGCAGCGGTTCTTAGGGTTTGCCAACTACTACCGGAGGTTTATCCGGGGTTTTGGTCAGGTAGCGGCTCCCAATACCTCCTTGCTGAAGGGGGGACCGGTGAGACTGCAGTGGTCAGCTGGGGCGGACATGGCTTTTGGTCACCTGAAGGCTCTGTTTAACTCGGCTCTCATACTGGAGCCGAGGTAAACAGATCCCTCCGTTATGTGCAGAGCCCACTCCCCCTGAGTGTCCAGCTGGGCGTCTGTACGTTCCGTTTGATGTCCGCGATCATTTGATCTGTTGGGCTCACACGTCACCCTCCTCTGGTCATCCTGGCATCGGTCGGACAGTGCGCTGCCTTGCTGGGAAGTACTGGTGGCCCACTTTAGCTAAGGATGTGAGGGTTTATGTTTCCTCCTGTTCGGTATGCGCACAGTGCAAGGCACCTAGACATCTGCCCAGAGGGAAATTACAACCCCTTCCCGTTCCACAACAACCATGGTCACACCTATCGGTGGATTTCGTGACGGATCCTCCCCCGTCGTGGGGTAACACCACGATCATGGTCATTGTGAATCGGTTTCCTAAGTCCTGCCGTCTCCTTCCTTTGCCCGGTTTCCCTACGGCTCTACAAACTGCGGAGGCCCTGTTCACCCACGTATTCCGGCACTACGGGGTGCCTGAGGATATAGTTTCTGATCGGGGTCCCCAATTCACGTCTAGAGCCTGGGGGTCTCGGTCAGCCTTACCTCAGGTTTCCACCCCGAGAGTAACGGGCAAGTGGAAAGAGTCAACCAGGTTGTGGGTAGGTTTCTGCAGTCCTATTGCCAGGACCGGCCGGGGGAGTGGGCGGTTTACATCCCCTGGGCGAAGATGGCCCAAAACTCCCTCCGCCACTCCTTTAGCAACCTATCACAGTTTCAGTGTGTGCTGGGTTATCAGCCGGTCCTGGAACCATGGCATCAGAGCCAGATCGAGGCTCCTGCTACTTATTTCCACCATAATTTGCAAAGAAATTAATTTAAAATCCTACAATGTGATTTTCTGGATTTTTTTTTCTCATTTTGTCTGTCATAGTTGAAGTGTACCTATGACGAAATACTTTTTTGCCCCACTGTAGGTTATAACTCCCCCCTGATTATCGTATTAACACCTCCTTCCATGTGTCTCTCCTCAGGCCGGTGGTGGCTGGTCCGCTCCAGGAGTCTGAGGTGCGGGAGGTTCCTCCGCCCTCTCTGGACATCGAGGGGGTCCCGGCGTATACTGTGCGAGCCATCATGGATTCAAGGCGTCGGGCGAGGAGGAGAGATGCTGGGTACCGGTGGAGGACATCCTAGAGCCTTCATTGTTACATGAGTTTCACCGTCTCCACCCGGATCGCCCTGCGTCCCGTCCTCCAGGCTGTCCCCGAGGCTGGTGTCGGCGCGCTGCTGGAGCCGCGCGTCAAAGGGGGCGTACTGTCACGACTTCCGCTGAAGTCAGCCGCTCTCCTTGTTCAGGTGGTGTTCCGCGGTCGACGTCACCGGCTCTCTAGTCACCACCGAGCCATGTTTAATTTTTGTTTTGTTTTGTCTGTATAACACACACCTGGTTTCAATTCCCATATCATGTCCCTTCTTTAACCCTCTGGCATACATTTCTGTTCTGTCCGTGATTGTTGGTGTCTTAGTGGTTGTTGTAGGTGTTAGTTTTGTATGCATTTTCCTGTTTGGAATATTGCTTGAATTTTTGTGAGGAAACTCAGTGGTGTTGCTCAAACCTGTGTCCTGCGCCTGACTCCGCTACATCTCTGCACCCAATCGCTGACAACAAGGCTGCAGTGAGGCTTTCTAGAACTGGAAACAACATGATCAGTATGAGGGAGGAGGGTAGGGTGACAGCGAGGAGGCTGGTGGGAGGGCGTGGTGGTGGCGGCTGCTGACATCATCTTTTTATCTCTTCTTTACTGAGGAATTAAATGTCATTTAAAATATAACCAGTCCTTTATCACTGGGGAGAAGCCAGAGCCGTGTTATATTTAGTCATTTAATTTCTTCTGATTAAATATGAATTACTATGACATTTTTCTCATCATCTAACACAGCAGAATACACCAACAGCGTTTTAATACACTGCATAAGCAGCAGAAGCAGTAGCGGCTCTAAGAGTTTCATTTGCCTCTCTAATCCAATCACATCAACCTTATTTCTCTTATCACAGATTCCCATTTTGAATTAAATGAGCTCATTAGTTTTCATCAAAGGCAGAGAGATCAAAACTTACACTTAAATGCTATAGATCAGAGCTGCCAGTCAGCTGTATAGTTCTATTTGACTAAAACACAAGATCAGACCCTCTTAGAACTGAGCATTTTCAGAAGGGAAGGCACGAGCAAACCAACCGCCTGGCCTTAAAAGCACAGGAATCTATTTTCACCCTACTGACGTCTAACTAAAACAGCCAATCAGGTTCATTTGTGAGGGGTTGGGGGATGGTGGTGTGTTTCACCACTAGTGGGCTTCTGTTAGTTAGCAGTTATGATGTGAATGTGAATTATAGACTGGGCAATTTACAAGTCAGACACGTCAGACACCATCGCAATACTTTCTTCATCAAACTAATACTAATATGAGCTCTGTTGGAGCATTACTCTGGGTATTAGAGTGCAGAGTGGGAGAATTATCATGGATACTCTGTGTTCTTTATAGGGGATAGGGTGCCATTTGGGATACAGAGACCAGTGAATGGTTTTGACACCGCATAGGAGAATATTGATATACAGCATGTATCTGTTATAGGGTTATAATACATGGAACACCGTGTTAACATGTACAAAATATAGAGCGATTACCACCTAACAGTGTGGTTAGGACTCCCACAGTATTGCGATCTATGCATGTTTATGTTGATAGTACAAAGAGGGAAAGGCCTACAGCGTGAGAGGAAGTGAATGTAGCCAACCTCATTTAAATGTAGAGTACCAGTCAAACCAAACATCAAGTGCCAGGGTACTTTGTAGTGAAATGTGAAACTAGAAACTTCAAGCCCTGGATCTCATAGAAAAATGACACCTTTTAGAATAATTACTTAAAAGGAAAATGAATAAACATTTGTGAGTATTATTTATGGTTTGGCAGGGGTCTGCCGGTCTCGATTAATGAGCCATCTCTGTGTGTTAGTGATGAGATTTTAAAAGTATTACTTTCTGTGCTATGATGGTGAGTGTTATTTAGCCCCCCATCGCCCCACTCCTCCCCCTGACAACCCCCGTCACCATCACCATACCATTTCTACACACCAGGGACAACTCAGAGGAGGAAGCTCCTACAAAGCAAGACACTGCTACAAGCTACATGCTTATATGACTTATAGGCCTAAGTGAGGCTCCCCTACTCCGCTCGCTAATATTCCTAATACATTTATATAAATATTAGTACCAATTCAAAAAGTCAAGCGTTTAACGTACAGATAAATCAAGATAAAGTGTATGACCCATGGCTCAGCGGTTCTGTTCTCCATCTCCAGACACTGGGAGGTCCTTGTCTGGCCCTGCTCTGATGAATGAGTGCGTCTCTGTACATTAGTAATGACAGATAATGCACCAGGCCCTGTACTAATTGGAAGGCACTGCTGGCTGTCTCCATATTGAGAGGTAGAGGGTGATTTTTCAATACAGCTTGCCCGTCTGTGTGGGAGAGATAGTGTGTTTGTGGGAGAGATAGTGTGTGTGTGGGAGAGATAGTGTGTGTGTGAGAGAGAGAGTGTGTGTGTGAGAGAGATAGTGTGTGTGTGAGAGAGAGAGTGTGTTTGTGAGAGAGATAGTGTGTGTGTGAGAGAGAGAGTGTGTTTGTGAGAGAGATAGTGTGTGTGTGAGAGAGAGAGTGTGTTTGTGAGAGCACGTGTGTGTGTGTGTATATATAAGTGTGAGTGGGATGTGAAACATACAGAGAGGGACTTGTATTGCATTGGCAGCTTTAATCATTACAGGGTGACAGGAAAAATGCCATCAGGCACTGTCACGTGTGCCTGTCTCCCCTCCCCTCTCTCCCCTCAGCAGTCTCTCTGTAGCCTACACTCCCAGGAGATACTATAAATGACTTAAAAACATACATAATTTCAGGCAGAGTGAAAATAAAATTAAATAAATAAATAATAATGTAATCATTTCTAAATGTTCCTGTATGGCAAATTCAACAAGATATCAACTAATAATTGGGGGGAGGGTGACAGTGGAGAATTGAATGTTTTGTTGTTGTATCATGGTCAAAATAATGCTTAAAAGAATAGTGTGAGTCAGATGAACTCATGGATACTGTGTGTGCAGTTTGAAGGAAGTTGTAGGTAGTCTCACAAACCACTGCTAACTAATGTTAATGCAATGACTAGAGGTTTACAGCTACAGCTAGCATGGGCTTACTTGCCAAAATCTTGCACTATCCCTTTAAACGGTGGCCAATAGATGCCATTCATCATAATTTAATGCTACAGAGACAGATAGTGGAATGTAACACGTATGAAGAAAAGACAAGTATAGAATGCACTCATTACTGTAAGTCGCTCTGGACAAGAGCGTCTGCTAAATGAGAAAAAATGTAATAATGTAAAAAAAATTATAATAATATGTATCACACATGTTATAGAGCTGTGCTCTCCCTACAGGACCCGCCTGAGACATTTCAATTGGCACCTCTTAGCTTCTAATACAATATTACAATAATATCTTATCTGCGTTTCCATGAAAATCAATTTCTCTCTCCATCATTGTGTGTGGCAGGCCACTTTGCTGATTTCACAATACATCTGTAAAGATAAATGAAGATAAATAGAAGCAAATATTTTTATTCTAAACCAAGTGATTAAGTTAATTGATGATTTAAAAAAAATCTAAATATGGACCACCTCTAATATAGTTAAATTAAGTGGTCATACACTTTGAAAACACAACATTATTTTTTTGCTAGAAATAGGAGAGCATACAAAACAATACTTTTGTACCAGAGTGATTTCTATATGATATACCCTAAATAATATACACTGAAGTAACACAACATGACTAAATCAGGAACAAGGACAAATCCTTTAATATAGTGGCCTGTTTGAAAACTAAACTTCCAACGGTTTTCCCTAAAACATTCTCCAAAATCTCATCTCTGTAGTGCCAATGTGACACCGACAGCATGACAAAACATGCGAATAAATTCACTCATAAAGGGTATACTCGTAAATATATCATTTATATACTGGCCTGTTTATATTTTCTTAGAAAACTAAACTTCCAATGGTTTTCCCTAAAACATTCTCTAACCCTACTCTCTGTTTAAGAGATGACATATGTATCTAAGCTGGAGACACACCTGAGTCAGCATGTCAGCAGTCAGCATGTCAGCAGTCAGCATGTCAGCAGTCAGTATGCCAGCAACCAGCATGTCAGCAGTCAGTAGTCAGCATGTCAGCTGTCAGCAGTCAGCATTTCAGCACTCAGCATACCAGAAGTCAGTATGCCAGCATGCCAGCAACCAGCATGTCAGCAGTCAGCATACCAGAAGTCCGCAGTCAGCATGTCAGCGGTCAGCAGTCAGTATGTCAGCATGTCAGCAGGTCAGCAGTCAGTATGTCAACAGTCAGCATGTCAGCACTCAATATACCAGAAGTTAGCAGTCAGCATGTCAGCTGTCAGCAGTCAGCATGCCACCATGTCAGCAGTCATCATGTCAGCAGTCATCATGCCAGCAACCAGCATGCCAGTAGTCAGCATGTCAGCATTCAGCATGTCAGCAGTCAACATGTCAGCATGTCAACATGTCAGCAGTCAGCATGTCGGCAGTTAACATGTCAGCAGTCAACATGTCAGCAGTCAGCATGTCAGCATGTCAGCAGCCAACATGTCAGCAGTCAGCATGTCGGCAGTCAGCATGTCAGCAGTCAGCATGTCAGCAGTCAGCTTTTTAGCAGTCCACATGTTAGCTGTCAGCATGTCAGCAGTCAACATGTCAGCAGTCAACATGTCAGCAGTCAGCATGTCAGAAGTCAACATGTCGGCAGTCAGCATGTCGGCAGTCAGTATGTCAGCAGTCAGCATGTCAGCAGTCAGCATGTCAGCAGTCAGCAGTCGGCATGTCAGCATGTCAGCAGTCAACATGTCAGCAGTCAACATGTCAGCAGTCGGCATGTCAGCAGTCAGCATGTCAACATGTCAGCAGTCAGTATGTCAGCAGTCAGCATGTCAACAGTCAGCATGTTAGCAGTCAACATGTCAGCCTGTCAGCATGTCAGCATGTTAGCAGTCAGCATGTCAACAGTCAGCATGTCAACAGTCAGCATGTCAACAGTCAGCATGTTAGCAGTCAACATGTCAGCAGTCAGCATGTCAACAGTCAGCATGTTAGCAGTCAACATGTTAGCAGTCAACATGTCAGCAGTCAACATGTCAGCATGTCAACAGTCCACATGTTAGCAGTCAACATGTTAGCAGTCAACATGTTAGCAGTCAACATGTCAGCAGTCAGCACGTCAGCAGTCAGCATGTCAAGCTGCATCCAGCAGAAGCTCTAGATGAAGGCAACGTGAGGAGTGCTTACAGGCAAATAATGTAATAACAATGAATGCAGCAGATCAATTATGTCCTTTCAAATGAATGTATTATTCTAATCAGGGAGCTATGGTGTCTGCCATATAGTCGTCAACGTGAATGAAAAAAGACCAGGGGTCTTGTTGTTGACTAACTAACTACGCTTTTTTACAACAGTCAATTCAAATGCCACCATGTCAGCAGTCATCATGTCAGCAGTCATCATGCCAGCAACCAGCATGCCAGTAGTCAGCATGTCAGCATTCAGCATGTCAGCAGTCAACATGTCAGCATGTCAACATGTCAGCAGTCAGCATGTCGGCAGTTAACATGTCAGCAGTCAACATGTCAGCAGTCAGCATGTCAGCATGTCAGCAGCCAACATGTCAGCAGTCAGCATGTCGGCAGTCAGCATGTCAGCAGTCAGCATGTCAGCAGTCAGCTTTTTAGCAGTCCACATGTTAGCTGTCAGCATGTCAGCAGTCAACATGTCAGCAGTCAACATGTCAGCAGTCAGCATGTCAGAAGTCAACATGTCGGCAGTCAGCATGTCGGCAGTCAGTATGTCAGCAGTCAGCATGTCAGCAGTCAGCATGTCAGCAGTCAGCAGTCGGCATGTCAGCATGTCAGCAGTCAACATGTCAGCAGTCAACATGTCAGCAGTCGGCATGTCAGCAGTCAGCATGTCAACATGTCAGCAGTCAGTATGTCAGCAGTCAGCATGTCAACAGTCAGCATGTCAACAGTCAGCATGTTAGCAGTCAACATGTCAGCCTGTCAGCATGTCAGCATGTTAGCAGTCAGCATGTCAACAGTCAGCATGTCAACAGTTAGCATGTTAGCAGTCAACATGTCAGCAGTCAGCATGTCAACAGTCAGCATGTTAGCAGTCAACATGTTAGCAGTCAACATGTCAGCAGTCAGCACGTCAGCAGTCAGCATGTCAAGCTGCATCCAGCAGAAGCTCTAGATGAAGGCAACGTGAGGAGTGCTTACAGGCAAATAATGTAATAACAATGAATGCAGCAGATCAATTATGTCCTTTCAAATGAATGTATTATTCTAATCAGGGAGCTATGGTGTCTGCCATATAGTCGTCAACGTGAATGAAAAAAGACCAGGGGTCTTGTTGTTGACTAACTAACTACGCTTTTTTACAACAGTCAATTCAAATGTAAAAACGCTAAATAAGAAGCTTGCTGGAAGAGTTTGGTCATTCAAAAAACTGAAGATGAAAGTTTTTAGATACCCAGACAACACCTGCTGGCTGTTGAAAATATCAGACTTGACTTGTGATATTATGAAGACCCTCCATACATTGATTAGAGTTATCCCAAAACTAAAGATGTTCATCTAGACAAGTTAAGATAAGATTCACTTTTTTTGTCCCTGAAGGGACATTTGTCTTGGACATTCAAGACAAGGCCTGCAAATGATGACTCAGACAGTGTTCTCCAAGAGAGCTCCTTCCTGTCCCAGTGTTTACACACTGCCATACCCAGTGGTCAGCTAAGCCCATGTTCCCCTAGACATCCCCAGCCCGGGCCCATCCATTATTAATATGGTAATGGGGCTGACGCGGTGACACGGCAGGCCAGTTGTTATCAGCTGCAGGTCACTGTGGCCCCATGTCCACGCTGAGAGGTAGTTTGAGTCCCAAAGGGCACACTATTCCCTACTTTTTACCAGAGCCCTATCAGAATATGTTGTCATTTGGGACACAGACGTGATCTCACCCACCCAGGAGAGGAGCAGAGTTGACAGTTCTGTTCTGTTATTCTCTTCTGACTTTGCTGCTTACGTGATTTGAAATGAAAGAGAGACGCTGAGGTGAGGTTGAGGTGGGGGGTGTCAGATACAAAGCTAGACAGAGTAAATGCAGGTGTGTGTGTGTTTTTTCTTCTAATCTCTGTTATCTCTTATTCCTGGATAAGATTCCTTCATCATAACAGCCCATCCTGAGTGTGACATCACAGTGCAGGGGGAGGTTGTTGAGATGGTGATGGTTGAGCGTGTCCTGTCATGGCTGCATGTTACGAGGTTGCTGGCCCGCTGCTAATCACAGGTAGCCTGGTTTAACCAGACTGAACGCCGGTTCAACAGTGAAACATAGTGAAATCAGTTTGGATGCCAGACTAGATCACAGGGAGGTGGAGGGAGATTGTACTGGCTCAGACAGAGTAGGCGTACAGGACGGAACAGCAATAACACTTGTCAAGACAGAGACCCCAGTCACAACTAATGAACAGGGGACGATAAACAGAGACAGGGCTGCCATGCTACTTACTGTGTAGTGCCTAGTACAGTACTGGCTATAGCAGATGAAAAATATAGAGATAGGGATTTGTATTTATTTATGACTGTGAAAACTGTTCTGAAAACTGGTGTGCACATTTCCTGCCATTTAAGTTGATCAATGTTCTGCTGCTGAGGAAACATGTATAATCACGCGGGAGAGTGGACTGGACTCCCCTCATGACTGAGTCAGAAGGAGAATAACTAGGTCAAAGCTTGAGCTGCAGATGGTTGGTCTACTGGTGTGATAATACTAGATATCAAAAGGTACAAGTGAGGTATTAAAAGGAAAATCGCATTTGTCTTTATCTTAAAACAGAAAAAAATGTATGTTAATTAATAAACAAATGAATGCACCTAAAAGACTCATACAACATGTAATAGAAAGAGGCTCAGCCACTGAATCTAAAGGTCAATGTCGGGAACCAAACATGGAAATCCACTTTATGAATCGACGGCCCCTAATGGCCTTCTAATTTGGAAGAAAGCCCTCAAAGCAAGTTGATAGATATTGGCATATTATTTTAGCCTTCCACTCTTTCTTTCTGCCCGCTGCCCCTCCCCGGTCAAAATCCTTGTCTTTAATCATGTTGCAGGAGAGACAGAGCGTGCTCTGCACTGGGGCCTCGGAGGTTGCAGATGGCTGCTTCACTCCAAAATGTTCAAGCTTCACTGACCCATTTCATCAGCTCTGTCAAAGCCTTGCACTGATACCTGTTGACAACATTACATCTTAAAAATGGAAAGAAATGAATTAATATGCAAATTCCATCAGCTTTGTAATAAAAAATGTCCTTGACAAAACAGAGAACACCATCCCCAGAGGAATATTGTGAATTATCCAAGCTCCGTTGTTCTATAAGTTAGTATGAGGTACACAAGTCCTCCAGGAAATCAGTGTGGATCTGACTGGGAAATAATTATGAAGGAAGAACAAAACACTAGCAGGTTGAATGAATGGAACAACATGGGGAAAGGCCTGGTACTCTTTGTTATTCACTTTGAATTAATAGAATTACTTTTCCTTTCAGATCCATATACACCTAAAAATCAACACATCCCTATCACACCACGATGTGTGTGTGTGTGTGGGCAAATGTGTGTATGAGAGAGAGAGAATGTGTGTGTGTTTCAGAGAGAGTGTGTTGCACACATACAATTCAAATGTTAGGCAAGTGCACAAAAGACACTGTGGGGACAAGAGATATTTTTCTCATTCTTCATGAGCCGTATCAGTCTACAGGGATCTTGGAAGACAAAAATGACCCATACAAAAGTAGTAGGTGGCTACAACCTCAAGTGGGATTAGCTGATATATGAGACCTAATTATCTGTGGAGAACCAACTCACAACAAAGGAGATAAACTTACAGTTTGAAGGACCAATGATGAATTAAAACGAACACCTCACCTAAGTTCTGATCTGTGGACAAACGGACCGGTGTCGGTGGAACCCTTAGAGGAATGCCAACCATTGACTAACACACTAATAACATTCACAGGGTTAGGTTATGTCTGTACGGGTGATAACTGGCAAAAGATGCCAGTGACAAAGTAAACAAAGAAACGTCTTTACAAGGTCACAACAGCCTTGTTAACTAGAATATAAAAGGAGAATGGGCGGCAGGGTAGCCTAGTGGTTAGAGCGTTGGACTAGTAACCGGAAGGTTGCAAGTTCAAACCCCCAAGCTGACAAGGTACAAATCTGTCATTCTGCCCCACAGTGGGCAGTTAACCCACTGTTCCTAGGCTGTCATTGAAAATAAGAATTTGTTCATAACTGACTTGCCTTTTTTAAAAAAAGACTAGATGAAGGGGTAGGTTGTAGGGCTGCGTCCCAAATGGAAATCTATTCCCTTTAAAGTGCACTACTTTTGACCAGGTGCCATTTGAGATGCAAGCTAGCTAGCACACAAATCTGAGCTTATTTTTTAATTTAAGATGCAGTACATCATTACAGGAGTCTTATGGGAACAGACTCCACACACCATCATGCAATTATGAATATTGACATCCCATGTACATAGTCAGTCTCGCCAATGGGAAATATTCTGATTCAATTAGAAAAGCTTTCATTTTTACGCTATTAAAATAGTATCTACATGTCAACTGTCTGATAACAAATGAAATGCAAACTGCCTGAGAATTGGATTGTATTAATGTATGTGTACACAGAATACGTTTTCTTGCAACACATAATCTTACGATTGTATCAAACTGTCGTGACACCGTTGACACTTTGCTCTGGGTTTGAGCCTTATAAGGTGCTGTTAGTTCAGGACCACTAAAGAAATATTGTGTACATTTTATACACTGTATGAGTATGAAGAAATCAGTACAAAATACCCGTACGAAATGTAATTGCTATATGCAAACCTAACTAAAGTAATTATATACAGTATAGTCCTTTAGTTTCAGTGCTCACAACAAAGTGATTTTTATGGAGGAAAGGGTTGATATAATCTTCTTTTTAAAATGGCATTGACATGTTAAAAATCCCTTGACATGTACCATCTCTGTTTCGAGAGGGTCACTCGTTGCTTCAGTCCTCTCTCTTTCCCCGACTCAACTCTTTCCCCCAACTCAAACCCTTCCCCCACTCAAGCTTTCCCCCGACTCATACCTTTCCCCCAACTCAAACCTTCCCCCAACTCAAACCTTTCCCCCACTCAATTCTTCCCCCAACTCATCCTTTCCCCCAACTCAAACCTTCCCCCAACTCAAACCTTTCCCCACTCAATCCTTCCCCCAACTCATCCTTTCCCCCAACTCAAACCTTTCCCCTACTCAAACCTTCCCCCAACTCAAACCTTCCCCCAACTCAAGCCTTTCCCCCAACTCAAACCTTTCCCCCAACTCAAACCTTTCCCCCACTCCCCCACCCTTATAGCCTCCAACCCTCCACATCATTTCTCTACTAAGCCCTCTTTCTCTCTCTCTTTACGCTCTACTTCGCTTTTCCCTCAGCTCTCTCTACTCTCTTTATTTACCCTGCCTCATTCTCTCCCTCTCTTTTTACCTCCTCTCCTTCTCTCTCCCTCTACTCCAAACGTTCACTTCTTCTCCCTCCCTGCAACAGCTCCCAGCCAACCCTGGAAGATCAGAGCAGCTGTAAAATAATGAATAATGTGCCATCCTTGTGGGGCATTACTTGTTCACACAAACCTCAGCCCAGGCATTCATCACTCGCCAGGTATTGTCAGTGAGAGTTTAATTGCATAAACACTCTGTAACTGTCCTGTCATATTTCTTGTCAGCCTGGATTCTCTCTCTGGACTCACTATCTCACAAAACTATAATTGAATTGCTACCGAATCACATCGGTGCTGAGGGGAGAGGGGGGGACCTTGTGAATAGAATTGGTTTCCTATCAGCAGGTTTGACAAATTGTGCCATGAGGAAAAGCAGGAGTGATAATTTCCCAGTTTATTGGGAGTAGACATCTTATCTACCACCTGCTCTTATAAGCACCTACTTAAACAAATATAATATATATATATATATATATATATATGAAATTTAGGCCCAACAAAAAGCAATTAATCTCGGAGAGTGGGCAGTCTAAATAGTACACAAAGCTGAAAATAAGCCATTATTTACTCCTGTGAGTGATCTAAAAGATGTATTTAAAAGGGGTGCCAGAGAGGTGAGTCAGATTGCAGAGGCTCCTTTTCTATGAATAAATGCCTGAGAAACACAGTGTCCCATCTTGCCTATAAGAGCTCAACAGAATACCAATGCATTCCTACCCAGTTAGACAGAGTCATTCAGACATCACAATATTTCATGTATGCAAAGCTAACACTCCCAATGCACAATTCTAGAAGGCCGTTATTTGTGAGTGAGGAGTTGGTAGTGGAGTCATACAATATGTTATTTGCTTGTGTTTTCTGTCAACATGCTCTTATTTGATATTCTGCCCTCTGCGTATACTCAAAGAGACATGCTTTGTCATTTCCACAAATTGGAAAAATAACTAAATTGCTTTTTTAAACAGAGCAAGGCAGAGTGACTGCATTGGCTTCTATTTTGTTTTCCCTCTCTCTTCCTGGAAGTAAAAACAAACTGTCTTAACAAGCTATCACTTGTCTGACCAGGTATTTATTTTATACAGAGCAATTATATGGCAATACCTAAAACAAAGCAGATTATTCAGATAAAGCTGTGTCTACGTAGGAAAACAAAGCCAATATATAAACAAGAGGGTCTCCGCTCTCTACTCTCACAGGGTATCATTATTCTAAACCGTTTAACATCAGAGATCTGAACTCCAAAGTGGCTTTTCCTCCTGTGTGAAAACACGTGGCATCTTTATCAAAAGCCTTTCCCACAAAGCACTGCAGCACTCTCTGTCCTTCTTCACTGCATGGGAACAGAGCAGTGTGGTAATGCCTTGCGCCTACAACACCCGGCTGATAAAAAGCCTTTTCTGACAACCTTATCAGCCAAATAAGCTTAAATAAAACCGGCTTCTAATAATCTAGAGACTGCTTGATCCTGTCTTTGTCTTTCAAAGCTCTGATACCTTCCTTCTCCAGTGATTTGTACTTTCTTTGAGACAGAATTTTCAATCTTGTAGGCCAGCTAAGCTGTCATTAGTTTCTTTGTCGCTGTTTGCGTATATAGGCGCTGAGCCGAGCGGTTTGATAGCTGCTGGAAGCGGCTCCGGGTACTAGGAGGAGTGATGGTGAAATGTTCAAATGTTTCAAAAGCGTTTATTAGTCCTTTTACTAATGTGGGAGATGAGAGTTTGACAGCTTTCCCTTTTGGAGGGGTTACTGCAGTTACCATTGTCTTCAAGTAAAGTCAACTAGCTGTCAGAGGTGTCTATCGTACCCAGACACACTCTAGATAATGCTAAATAATTGGCTGCACCTGCAACCTAAATAATTATATATATGGGTTTTTCACGCTCAACAGTTTCCTGTGTGTATCAAGAATGGTCCACCACCCAAAGGACACCCAGCCAACTTGACACAACTGTGGGAAGCATTAGAGTCAACATGGACCAGCATCCCTGTGGAACACTTTTGACACCTTATAGTCCATGTCCCGACAAATGTAGGCTGTTCTGAGGGCAAAATGGGCCGCAACTCAATATTAGGAAGGTGTTCCTAATGTTTTGTACACTCAGTGTATATTTTTCTTATAAGAGTTCTTAAATGTTAATCAAAGCTTTCAAATGTGCATATTTAATGATGAAATATTATCATGCTATAGAGCACCATCCCATGAGGAAAGTAACATTTCAGATGACTGTTGGGAGGGAGAAAAATAGACCAAAAATTGGGAAGCATTGGAGTTAACATGGCCAGTATCCCTGTGGAACGCTCTCGACACCGTGTAGAGTCCATGCCCTGACGGATTGAGTCCGTTCTGAGGGCAATATATGTACTGTATATATATATATATATATATATATATATATATATATATTTTTTTTTTTAAATTGCAGAACAACTGCATATATATTTAGGTATGGAAAGTGTTACAAGCACCATGCTCACCAACTGAGCTACAGAGGACCACCTAATCACACTACAGAGTGGTTGAGATGTCGGCTTTCAGACCAACAGTGTTTCAAATGCCTTTCTTGTCTGACATTGATCTGCATTAAGGATAAACATGCACTATTGAGCACAGTTATTGTCAACTGTAAGTGACAGATTTGATATAAAAAGTGTTAGTCTTTTAAGAGGCACAGTGGGGAAAATGACTTTGTTGACAAGGGTTCATTTGATGAATAACCCAAGCAAGAATAAGTAATAATTAATCAATACACACTAGTCTAAAGGTGTGTTGTATGAATAGTCTGGGTTAAAACTAAATGTATAACCATAACAGAAAAGACAATATATTCTGTGCTTTGTAAGGAAAAATACAGCAGACGAAGGCTAGCTATGATTGATGGGCAATTTTATTTATACATTTTTTAAATCAAGTTATGTATTAGCAAGAGGTGTAATTTAAGGCTAAAGCCCTGGGATAAATGAACACATCAGATGATTAAAAAACGCCTTAGCGATCAAGGGAGCCGGGTAGGCCTTTATTTACGATGCCTAGTTCATCAACACCCACACTGATGCTTTGACAGAGAATCTATCTGATGGACTGATAGGTACTTTCTCAATTGCAAGTAACTTATGACTTTTACCCTGTTAGAAGAAAATGAACAGGTACTGTATTCTGACTTTTACCCTGTTAGAAGAAAATGAACAGGTACTGTATTCTGACTTTTACCCTGTTAGAAGAAAATGAACAGGTACTGTATTCTGACTTTTACCCTGTTAGAAGAAAATGAACAGGTACTGTATTCTGACTTTTACCCTGTTAGAAGAAAATGAACAGGTACTGTATTCTGACTTTTACCCTGTTAGAAGAAAATGAACAGGTACTGTATTCTGACTTTTACCCTGTTAGAAGCTTTATCAGTGTTGAAATATGAAACCAAGGGTAAATTATTCACCTACAGTACAAGCCTTGTTCAAACGACAGTAGAACTGTGCACCAACCTCAATTCACATAGGTAGTTATATTTATTTAATATATTTAGGCAAACCAACCACTTTCAATACAACATGCAATCCCAGTTACACATACAGTGGTAAAGACAATAGTGCGATATAGGTTTTTTGCAATTCATTCTGACTTGATTCTGGAAAATGCATTAATAAAATAATATATTTCAATATGCATTACCCAGTTCTCTTTGCCTTTAGTTTGTATGAATACGACAGCATGTTTGTGCTGTGGGATCACCTAAGGGACTTTTTTAATAATAATAAAGAACAGTTGTTCTGAACAGTCCACATCTGTGCCCCAAATAGCACCCAATTCACTATCTAGTGCACTACTTTTGACCCGGACCCATATAGGCACATAGGCAATATGGTACCATTTGGGACGCATCCGCCCATGTCTCAGAGTCACAGAAAACTAGCAGCAATCCCACTTCCTATCTTACTATTGAAAATAACCGACATGAAAATCAAGCTCTAAATCCAGAAATCTTTGTTTCAAATAATACATATTGGACAGCAAATATCATATTCCCCGGGGAGGACACAAGACACCACATTTCCATAACTCCATTAGCATGTCCATTCTGAGCAACATAAGCACTGTCTGCTTAATTTTTTTATTTAAACTTTATTTAATTAGGCAAGTCATCCTTGCACTGACAGAGAAACAGATGAACAAAAGGCTGGGATTTAGCCTTCTCAATCAGAGAGAGAGAACAACCAACGAGGGGTGATGTTGCTAGGGTTTTACATTCTCAATCAGAGAGAGAGAACAACCAACGAGGGGTGATGTTGCTAGGGTTTTACATTCTCAATCAGAGAGAGAGAACAACCAACGAGGGGTGATGTTGCTAGGGTTTTACATTCTCAATCAGAGAGAGAGAACAACCAACGAGGGGTGATGTTGCTAGGGTTTTACATTCTCAATCAGAGAGAGAGAACAACCAACGAGGGGTGATGTTACTAGGGTTTTACATTCTCAATCAGAGAGAGAACAACCAATGAGGGATGATGTTGCTAGGGTATTACATTCTCAATCAGAGAGAGAACAATCAACGAGGGTTGATGTTGCTAGGGTTTTACATTCTCAATCAGAGAGAGAACAATCAACGAGGGGTGATGTTGCTAGGGTTTTACATTCTCAATCAGAGAGAGAACAATCAACGAGGGGTGATGTTGCTAGGGTTTTACATTCTCAATCAGAGAGAGACATGAGAGAGAACAATCAACGAGGGGTGATGTTGCTAGGGTTTTACATTCTCAATCAGAGAGAGAACAACCAAAGAGGGATGATGTTGCTAGGAGTTTTACATTCTCAATCAGAGAGAGAACAATCAACGAGGGGTGATGTTGCTAGGGTTTTACATTCTCAATCAGAGAGAGAACAACCAACGAGGGGTGATGTTGCTAGGGTTTACATTCTCAATCAGAGAGAGAACAATCAACGAGGGGTGATGTTGCTAGGAGTTTTACATTCTCAATCAGAGAGAGAACAATCAACGAGGGGTGATGTTGCTAGGGTTTTACATTCTCAATCAGAGAGAGAACAACCAATGAGGGATGATGTTGCTAGGAGTTTTACATTCTAATCAGAGAGGGAACAACCAATGAGGGGTGATGTTGCTAGGGTTTTACATTCTCAATCAGAGAGAGAACAACCAACGAGAGATAATGTTGCTAGGGGTTTTACATTCTCAATCAGAGAGAGAACAACCAACGAGGGGTGATGTTGCTAGGGTTTACATTCTCAATCAGAGAGAGAACAATCAACGAGGGGTGATGTTGCTAGGAGTTTTACATTCTCAATCAGAGAGAGAACAATCAACGAGGGGTGATGTTGCTAGGGTTTTACATTCTCAATCAGAGAGAGAACAATCAACCAGGGGTGATGTTGCTAGGGTTTTACATTCTCAATCAGAGAGAGAACAATCAACGAGGGGTGATGTTGCTAGGGTTTTACATTCTCAATCAGAGAGAGACATGAGAGAGAACAATCAACGAGGGGTGATGTTGCTAGGGTTTTACATTCTCAATCAGAGAGAGAACAACCAATGAGGGATGATGTTGCTAGGAGTTTTACATTCTCAATCAGAGAGAGAACAATCAACGAGGGGTGATGTTGCTAGGGTTTACATTCTCAATCAGAGAGAGAACAATCAACGAGGGGTGATGTTGCTAGGATTTTACATTCTCAATCAGAGAGAGAACAATCAACGAGGGGTGATGTTGATAGGGTTTTACATTCTCAATCAGAGAGAGAACAACCAACGAGGGGTGATGTTGCTAGGGTTTTACATTCTCAATCAGAGAGAGAACAACCAACGAGGGGTGATGTTGCTAGGGTTTTACATTCTCAATCAGAGAGAGAACAATCAACGAGGGGTGATGTTGCTAGGGTTTTACATTCTCAATCAGAGAGAGACAACAACCAACGAGAGATAATGTTGCTAGGGGTTTTACATTCTCAATCAGAGAGAGACATGAGAGAGAACAACCAACGAGGGGTGATGTTGCTAGGGTTTTACATTCTCAATCAGAGAGAGAACAACCAATGAGGGATGATGTTGCTAGGGTTTTACATTCTCAATCAGAGAGAGAACAACCAACGAGGGGTGATGTTGCTAGGGTTTTACATTCTCAATCAGAGAGAGAACAATCAACGAGGGTGATGTTGCTAGGGTTTTACATTCTCAATCAGAGAGAGAACAACCAACGAGGGGTGATGTTGCTAGGGTTTTACATTCTCAATCAGAGAGAGAACAATCAACGAGGGGTGATGTTGCTAGGGTTTTACATTCTCAATCAGAGAGAGAACAATCAACGAGGGGTGATGCTGCTAGGGTTTTACATTCTCAATCAGAGAGAGACGTGAGAGAGAACAACCAACGCCGGGTGATGCTGCTAGACAGAGCTGGAATGAACTGGGAGGGGATCCACTGTCACCAGCCACTAGCTACAGTATTCACCATTAAAACTAGTCATGTTAAACTCTTCACAACACTTGCAAACATACAGCCCCTCTACGTCTGTGAAATGTGCCCTTCACATAGAGCCTAGTACACAATATGACTAGTCTGGTATTGTCTTTCCACCAGAGACCAAGACCAATAAGGACTCTTGGCTACAGGACATCTAAAAGAGAGCAATTTCACTAGCAGACTATAAATGAGGCAGGTGGGATGGTAGATACAAATCTGTGACAGCTGCCCCTGTGTAAGAGTATCACATCTGAGCACACATGACCCCAACACAACCAACATGCCAGTCCTCCACCCCCAGCCTTCATCCTCTACAGCACCTTTCAGCTTGGCTGCATATCAGACCCCGGGCCTCTCTGACTTCCTCTACTCCAGCACCAGTCAGCCTGGCTGCATATCAGACCCCAGGACTATCTGACTTCCTCTACTCCAGCACCAGTCAGCCTGGCTGCATATCAGACCCCGGGCCTCTCTGACTTCCTCTACTCCAGCACCAGTCAGCCTGGCTGCATATCAGACCCTCGGCCTCTCTGACTACCTCTCTGGCTGACTGTGGCTGGGAGCGACGGTGTGAGAGGGCGTGTGTGTGCGTGCTTTATAAGCAGCTCCAGCAGGTCTATCAGCCAGGAGGACTGTCGTGGCTGGGAAGGTGAGGACAGGACCAGGCTATCTGGGAGAGAAGACGCTAGCTCCTCTCCTCTACTGGCTGACAGAACAGGTTCCCTTCCTCTCCGATTCCCCAGGACAAGAGCTTATACAAACACTCACGCGCATGGAAGACCATTCTGAATACTGCACAATCTATACTTTTTACATACAGTCTTTAAACTAGGCCTCAAACTTCAGCTTGTGAAAATATATTCTAAAATTCTCAATGGTAATGATCACTTCAGAAGTTTGATTTAAACGTAGATGATATTAAAATATGAGACATATTAATGCAGAGGATGAGATGTATTTCACATCAGGGCAGTGAGCTCTTAACATAATGTTGTAACTCAACTCTTCCATTATCTTCATTTGATCATGCTCTATTGTAAACAGCACATGCACCTCATCTAGTCTTAGTTAGAAAATACATTAGAAAAGTCTAACAATAATAGTCTCTGGTGGCTCAATGTGTACTCTGAAAAATCTAATTAAACTATGAGAGCACGCTTGTTTGAAAATTGCCATTTTTTTGCTTTAGAATAATCATTTTGTAATATAATAACTGAGAGAAAGTTCAAGTGGTTTAACACTGTATTATTAGCACATAGGGTTGATTTAATATATTCCAGTACATCAAATCCATCATAAATATTGTGTGAATTTGCAGGATTAGTGTATGCCTATAGAGTTATACTCTTTTCATACTGAGATATGTTGATTCACATACCAAGGTGATGCTTATATATAAAACCCTCTTAGGCCTCACTCCCTCCTATCTGAGATATCTACTGCAGCCCTCATCCTCCACATACAACACCCATTCTGCCAGTCACAAACTGCACAGTTTTATCTCCATCTCTTCATTCAAATACTCAATCATGGACACCCTTACTGACAGTTGTGGCTGCTTTATATGATGTATTGTTGTCTCTACCTTCTTGTCTGTGCGCAATAATGTTTGTACCATGTTTTGTGCTGCTACCATGTTGTTGTTATGTTGTGTTGCTATCATGCTGTGTTGTCATGTGCTGCTGCCTTGTTATGTTGTTGTCTTAGGTCTGTCTTTATGTAGTGTTGTGTTGTCTCTCTTGTT